>NW_027361687.1:49707500-50040000 GCF_039654945.1 Dendrobates tinctorius
GGATCACCACGTTGTCCGAGTGCAGTTGGTGACGGGTGTCCCACAACGGGACTCGCTCCTGGACTAGACGGATGAGCTCGTCGTTGTCCAGGGCGAGGTCCTCCTCCCGCTGTGGAGCCTAGAAAAGAAAGACAAACATTAATCTTTGAAAGATTTTAAAATAAAAAATATCTAAAACTAGCTGAAGAGCCCGGCGCTGCCCGGGCATAGTAACTACTGTGGTTAGTTATAGAAATTTAAAATTATCCTCCATCCCATAGTCCCGTGCCCATATTCCATCATACATATCCTCCATCCCATAGTCCTGTGCCCATATACCCATCATACATATTCGCCATCTCATATGCCTGTGCCCATATACCCATCATACATATTCGCCATCCCATAGTCCCGTGCCCATATACCATCATACATATCCTCTATCCCATGCCCATATACCCATCATATATATCCTCCATCCCATAGTCCCGTGCCCATATACCCAAACAAACAAACATGAAAATAAATGCAAAAAAAGCAACAAACATCGAAAAAAACAACCATGAAAATTTAAAAAAAAAAAAAAAAAAAATACCAAAAAAAAAATAAAAAAAATAAACCAGACTAGAAAATAAGTAAAAAAAAAAAAAAAAAAACAGTCCGTCTGTACTTACATCACGTCTACCCGCCCGCACTTGGCCTTGCTGCTCCTGCCGTTCCTCCGGTGGTGGTGGCGTGATGGAGGATGAGGTCTGAAAATTAAACGTAAAAAATTAATCACATGTGTTTATTTTTTCAAATCCATACGGAAGCATAGTACTCACTTCTTCTGCCTCTTGCCCTGTCCCGGGGACATATTCTTCACCAGATGAAGACATGCTGCAATAAAAAAAAAAAGAGACATAAGTACATAGAAATGTATTGAAATTTCAGCCAGACATTAGGTTTTTCATACTTACATTGGTGCAGCTTGTGCTGTGTGTCCACTAGTGAGCAATCCTTAAAGTATTGTGGAATCCCAGTGCCCACACCATTTTATCACCTTGGTTTTTTGTTTTTTTTTTACTGTCTAGACCAAATTTCAGTCATGTTTATTTAAAAAACGCATGCGCATAAAAACGCAAGCGTGCGCAAGACCATGCGCAAGTATTGCGCTCCCATAGGCTCCAATGTGGTGTTTTTGCGCATTCTGTGCGCATTCCGTGCGCATGCGTTGTTTTAACGAGACAGGGCGGAACCAAAAATGCAACATGTTGCGTCTGACGCGCCTGGCGCGAAAGACAAAAAAACGCATGCGCACGAAAGCGCAAAAATGCGCAAAACCATGCGCACATCATGTAAAATATAGGTGCGCATGCGCACTGGTGCGCCCGATGCGCTGCGCACAAAAGCGCTAATGTGAAACCAGCCTTAGTGCAGAGGTTAGTCATTTGCAGAGCACAGCAGTCGGTTAGGCCGATAGACAGAAATGAGGGAGGACATGTAGGGGGGCTGCACTGTGGAGAGCTTTGTGGGTGAGAACAAGTACTTTGAATTGGATCCTATAATGAATGGGCAACCAATGCAAGGACTGGGGAAGAGCGAACACGTCCGAGTACCGATTAGCCAGATAGATGACCCTGACTGCTGCATTAAGTATGGACTGGAGAGGGGAAAGTCGAGTAACGGGGAGGCATACACCGAGGGCTGAGCGCACAGGACCTGTGATGAGGTCACAGGAGGGGAACAATCAGGGGTCACATGATCAGGGGCCTCGGATCATGTGACCCCTGACTCCTCCCCTCCTGTGACCTCATCACAGGTCCTGTGCCACAGAAGAGAACAGCCAAGCGACGTGATTGCAGGCTGTGAGAGGCTGCGGTGGGTCTCTGGGAGGGCGAGGATGGGGTCGGTGCATGGGAGAGGCATGCAGCTTATCTCCCTGCAGTGTGGGAAAAATAGATTCCTGGGTGGGACAGCGAGTGGGTGGGGCAAAAAAGGGACTGTCCCGCAGATTCCGGGATGGTTGGGAGCTATGGTTGTATAACGTACACTCAGTGTGCAAAGTTTTATTTGTCAGATGTTTGGTCGCTATTCTCATCTGAAACATCGCGTGGATAAATAAGTGACTCTTGGCCAGTTGAGTCTTTTAGCTGTGTTCTGTCCCCACATGAGGTGAATGGAGAGGTGGTTGATTGGGGCTGAGAGAGATTCCTACCTCCGTTTCCTCAATGCAGAGCAGACAGGACCGATGCTGTCCAGCGTCAGGAGAGATGATGCATACCGGGGATTGTGCAATCCAGACTTGTTTATTTGTAAATCTGAACATACAGCGTACAATCGGTAATACAGTACTCCTCCAGAAATGCAGATGTAAACAAAGTGTGATAGAGAACAGCAAAGAGAAGAGTGGTCGAAAACTGATGCCTTTCTCAGCTCGGTACAACGGTATCTCTCCCACTGAAACTAAAATGACATGGCTGCTAGGAGGAAAAGGTGACCCTTGAACCGGAAGTGGAACGCACACCCATAAGAATTAAATAATTACATGCTGCTATACAGAAAAGGGCCATTAGATGGCAGCAGAGTGACATGTAGGAATGGTACTATGCTTAACATGAAAAATACAATACATAGAAAACTGAAGAGCATAACTTACACAGAACAGCACAAGCTGTTTGAATGATGTTACATGTGCTCACTTGTCAGATATCTGGATAATGTGAACTGAGGCGATACAGTGTAAGGCCTCTTTCACACTTCAGTTTTTTGCCATCAGTCAAAATCCGCCAAAATTTGAAAATGGCGGATCCGCTTTTCTTGTTGCGGATCCGCCATTTTCCCCCCATTGGGATACATTAGTGGCGGATTTTGACGGATGGTCGTCCGTTGCGTCCGTTATTCGGCGGATCCGCAAAATTCCTTGCGGATTCTGTCTGAGGGGGACGGAGCATGTAACGTTTTTTTCGACGTCAAAATGGCGGATGACGGTGGATCCGCCGTCATCCGCCATGCAGTAGAATGGGCGCCTATGGGCGGCGGATCCGCCGGGATCCGCGATTTTGCGGAATCCGCCGGCAGGATCCGCAAAATCGCACTGCGCATGCCCAGAAAAAAAGATACTTTTCCAGACAGTCCCAAAACTATATAAGATGGGCTAATTGGGCCCAGACATGCAGTAGCAGCCAGACAGCAAGCCAGCCAGACAGCAAGCAAGCCATCCACCCACCAAGCCTGCAGCCACACAGCTATCAAGAGGCCTGCCAGTACCAGCTACCAAGTGTGAGTATACCTATGACATTTCTGTGTGTATGGCCTGCTAGTGTGTAGCGTGTGTGTGTGTGGTCTGCGAGTGTTGCATGTCTGTTGTTTTTTTTATATTTTTTTTTCTGTTGCTTGTGTACTGCATTTTATTTTCATACAACTGTAATTATATTGTATTTTTTATGCTGTGATTGCTGCGATTGAGTGGTGTATGGTATGTGGTGTAATTGGGCCCAGACAATCCGGCACCAGCAACACTGAAGACTCCAAGCAAGATATCCAACTGCAGCCTGCCTGATCTTCTGTCTGCACAGCTGCAAGTCTACCACCTGCAAGACCCCTGGAGCGTGTGTGTGTGTGTGGCCAGTGTGTGTAATGCATTTTTATTTTTTTTTCCATTTTTTTTTTTTTTCTGTTGCATGTGTACTGCTTTTTATTTTCATACAACTGTAATTATATTGTATTTTTTATGCTGTGATTGCTGCGATTGAGTGGTGTATGGTATGTGGTGTAATTGGGCCCAGACAATCCGGCACCAGCAACACTGAAGACTCCAAGCAAGCAAGATATCCGACTCCAGCCTGCCTGACAGAAGATTCAACTAGAGCTATAAAACCTGTCTGCCCAGCTGCAAGTCTACCACCTGCAAGACCCCTGGAGCGTGCGTGTGTGTGTGTGTGTGTGTGTGTGTGTGTGTGTGTGTGTGTGTGTGTGTGTGTGTGTGTGTGTGTGTGTGTGTGTGGCCTGTGTGTAATGCATTTTTTTTTTTTTTCTGTTGCATGTGTACTGCTTTTTATTTTCATACAACTTTAATATTGTATTTCTTGCTGTGATTGTGTGGTGTAAGGCTGGTTTCATATTTGCACTTTATAGCGCAGTGATAACCTGCACACGTCCGCCACTAATCCCCGTCCCATCTGGTCATCACCGCCTACTAGCACACATGGACGCTTGCGATCTGCACACCCTATCTTTAGTATGGGGTGCGCAGATTGCAAGCATTCATGTGCGCTAGTAGGTGGGGATTAGTGGCGGACGTGTGCAGGAAATTGCTGCGCTATAAAGTGCAAATGTGAAACCGTATTGTATGGTGTTATTGGGCCCAGACATCTACATCAAACACCAGCCTGACTGTATCAGTCAGGCTGGTGTTTGATGTAGATGTCTGGGCCCAATAACACCACATACAATACCATTTAGGCCGGTTTCACATTTGCACTTTATAGCGCAGCGATTTCCTGCACACGTCCACCGCAATTACCGTCCCATCCGGTCATCCCCGCCTACTACCGCACATGAACGCTTGCGATCTGCGCACCCTATCTTTATCATAGGGTGCGCAGATGGTGCGCTGGCAGGATTTTACCGTGTGCTGCGCACTTTTGAAGGTGTGCCCTTGTGCGCCAAACGCAGCATGTTGCATTTTGGCGCGCACGGCACACCTTCAAAAGTGCGCAGCACACGGTAAAATCCTGCCAGCGCACCATCTGCGCACCCTATGATAAAGATAGGGTGCGCAGATCGCAAGTGTTCATGTGCGGTAGTAGGCGGGGATTAGTGGTGGACGTGTGCAGGCCATTGCTGCGCTATAAAGTGCAAATGTGAAACCGGCCTAACTGGTATTGTATGTGGTGTTATTGGGCCCAGACATCTGGCAACAGCCACACTGAAGACACCGAACCAGACATCAAACACCAGCCTGACTGATAGAATTTCAAACTCCGCTGCAAATCTTCCACCTGCAAGACACCTGGAGTGTGTGTTATGCGTGTTTGTGGTTTTTTTTAAATATTTTAATTTTGTAATGTATCTGTTGTAAATTTGCGTTTTTTTATTTTTCATTTATTGTGGTATTTAAAATAAAGAGCAGAGTAGCTCCTATTTGTTGGAAAAAAAAATAATAAAAAAAAATAAATAAATTGTTTTGAAAAAATCTCCTTTGTATCATTTTAAAAAAGGTAAAATTAAGTTACCATACAGGTAATTAAAATTTTTTGGTATACAAGTGTGGTTAAAAGTGAGATTGCAACATACCATGAAAAAATGGGTATACACAGCTGAGTTTTTCAGGGAATTCAAAAACATGCAAACACAGTGGGTATAAACACCTTCAATCACTGGTTACACTCTGTTGAGAGTTTCAGGGAATGCAAACACTGGTATACACAGCAATTACACACCTTCAATCACTGGTTACACTCGGTGAGACCTTTAATCACTGGTTACACTCTCGGTGAGAGTTTCAGGGAATGCAAACTGGTATACACAGCAATTACACACCTTCAATTACTGGTTACACTCAGTTACAAAACACAAAGTGGGTTTACACAAAATATTACACACCTTCAATCACTGGTTACACTCTGAGATAAGGGAATGTAGACATGCAAACACTTAAAATTGCGTATAATTAGTTTCAGGGAATTACACATACAAAATGTTTTTTTTTTTTTTTTTTAAACTTTCATATCATTTTCTTTCAGTTCACACAATGAAGCGCCACCATACAAGCAGAAGACATGGCCAGCCCAACCGCAGCAGGGATGGAGAACGCAGCAGAGATTCAGACTGCAGCAGGGATCAACAACGCAGCAGAGATGACCGGTCAGACCGCAGCAGAAACAGTAACCCTGACTGCAGCAGAGAGGAACAGCCACACCGCGGCGTACAGGCAACCATTAGTTTCCCTGTAAGTATAAAGACCTGAAAGCTTATTATGATCCTCTGTATAGTAGCTTAAAGAGTGTCTTTATACTTGCAGATCACTTCAAGCACTACCAGCAAGGCCGCAGCAGAGAGGGTCGCAGCAGAGAGGGCCAGCCAGACCGCAACAGAGACTGCCAGCCAGGCCGAAGCAGAGACTGCCAGCCAAACATTTTCCCTGTAAGTATAAACGCCTGAAAGCTTATTATGATACTTTGTATAGTAGCTTAACAAGTGTGTTTATACTTGCAGATCAGTTCAGGAAGCAACGCAGCTGCCCCAAGCCGTAATGTCTTCTCCTGAAAGCTCCCCCTCACATCATCAGCGAGCTGAGGTAAAAAAAATTTTGTTTTTTTTTATTTAAAATAATTTTTTTGGGGTTAAAAACACTATCCTATTATGTTTTAACAGGAAGCTGATTCAGAGGAGCTTCCAGGAGGAGACGTGCAGGGTGGAGAGACACACGGAGGGGGTGCGCAGATTGTAAGTTTAGCACATACACAGATACATAATGCTACACCCAACACAAACATTCATCACAGTGCACACACCATAACTACGCATCCATCCAAACAAAATTTTTTTTTTTTCCCACAGTCTTAAGAATCCGGTGCCCGCACTAGAGTGACTCCCAGGACATCCCAGGGTCGTCAAGGTGATGCCTCTGGTGGTCGGCAAAAGGTAAGTAACCCTATTTGGATAATTGTTTAAATGAACATCATGTGTTTGAATATAATGTAATTTTTTGCTTTTTGTTTTTTATCTTCACAGGTTTCACAGCGTGCTCCCCGCAGACATCAGGAGGAGGGTGTCTTTATTGATACCGATGACCTCATCCGTGAGGTGGAAATCCGGGAGCCGCTGTCGAACATGGCAAACCGTCTTCACGCCGACCAACCAACCACCCGACGGCTCTGGGATGAAGTCTGTTCTTCAGTTATTGACAACTGGGAGGAACTCAATGCGAGGACCAGGGATTTTGTGCGTAAGTATTACAACTTCAGTAACTTATATTTCCAGCATGTGAAGTGTTGAATACTAAACCTTTTTTTTTTTTTTTTTTTTTTTGCTTCACAGGTGACAGGGTTATCACACGGTGGTGGTCGCTCCGGGATCGCTTCAAGAGGGACTACAACAAAGAGATTCAGACCCCGAGTGGATCGTCGGGAGGACGCCGGGGACCCCAGTACAAAAACTACAAAGCCCTGGCGTTCCTGCGATCTACAATGGTGTGCAGAAGGTAAATATTCCCCAAACAATTCCTGTAGTAGAAATGTTTAACCAATTTTTTTTTCAGCAGACTTAAATTAAATATCAATATTTTTAATATACATTTTTTTTTCTCTTTTTTTTTTAGCACCATCTGCAGCACTCGGGAGTCGGCATCAGAATTGCGTCCCTCTGGAGTGATCCCTAGTGAGACCGCCCCCGGTGACCACATCGAGGTATCCCACCCCTCTGTACCTACCCTCTTGTCTCATCCCTCTATCCCCTCCACCAGCACTGGAGCAGCAGGGCAGACTTCATCACATGAAGCTGCTGGTGACGACTTGTTCCCTGTTCCCCACCCCTCAGACACTGCCGCAACATCTCGACCAACTTTTGGTTCTGGCCGGCAGCGTCTGAGGAGTCAGGAAAGGATGACCTTGTCTGACTGTTTGAGTCTAAAGTCAACTGTTCAACACGGTCTCCACACTTATGGACAACGGTTATCTTCTGGGTTGACCATGATCAATCAAAGTATCATGGAACTCAGAAGATACATGGAACAGATGAATTTAGAATCAAACCAGACACCGAGACATACCTTTTTTCAATCTGTTGTCCGGCAAATGGAAGGTTTAAGTACTCACCAGCAGATGCGTGTGATGCAAGCCTGTCAGAATGCTCTAGTGGAAGTGCTTGCTGAAGCATCTCATCCTCCCCCTGTCTATCCTTCCACAGTCCATCCTTCCCCCGTCCATCCTTCCACCACCATCCATCACACAGAAGTCCCTCCTCCTACCACTCCCTCTCCTTTCTCTAGTTCCCCATTCCATTCTTCCCAGTACCTACCTTCCCCATTGCATTATACCCCAATGCCCTCACCATACCCACCCCCACATACACCTTCAATGTACCCACAAACCTCATCTGTCCATCCACTCCCGTCCCAACCACATGTGTTAAACCCCCCTTCCACTTCTGGTCCTCACCAACTCCCTCCCCAGTCCTCTACCCCCCCTCGATGTGGTCAACCCTGTTAACCCCTCCAATACTATCTCCACCCAACATTATCACCACACTCTGTGATGTTTTCTTAAAAAAAATAAATAAATAAAAAATAAAAAAAGGTAATATATACCAAGAAAAAGTTACAAAAAGTAATATATACCAAAAAAAAATTACAAAAAAGGTAATATATACCAAAAAAAAAAAAAAAAAATTACAATATTACAAATTCAGAAATAAACTGTTTTTTTTTTTTCAAAAAACTTTGTGTTGTTTCTTTTTTGCTTCTTTTGAAATATTCAAATTACACCAGTGGTGCAAAAGGTAAACACAACACTTGGTAACACAACACACAACAATATTTCACAGTACACCGGTGGTGTACAAGGTACAAAAAAACACTTGGTAGCACAACATTTGGTACCATTTCAAAGTGTGAAACGCTTGGTACACAACACTTGGTAAAATTTCAAAGTGTCACATTTTACACTTGGTACATTTGTAAGTGCAAAACAACACTTGGTAAAACTTTATGCTTGGTACCCAACAATTTGTACCCAACAATTGGTAACACTAGTAAAACTTTATGCTTGGTACCCAACAATTGGTAACACTGGTAAAACTTGGTAACACTCGTAAAACTTTATGCTTGGTACCTAACAATTGGTAACACTGGTAAAGTGTAAAACTTGAAGAAAAAAAAAAAGGTAAACCAAATCACATGGTAAAACAATGCTTGGGAAATCCAAACACTTGGTAACATTTCAGTTAAAAAAAAAAAAAAAAAAATTACTCACAATTGGTATAGAAAATTATATCATGTCATCTTGCCAGTCCACTTGTCCCTCTGGGGTCACAAAATAGTCTGCAAAGGTGTCCCTGATTCTTGCCACTGATCCAGTACACCGAAAAGTTTGTTGGTCATAATCCCACAAGGTGGTTCCAGACAGATTATCATCGATGGAAACTGGTTCCTTTGAAAGGACAAAATTGTGCAGGATTACACAGGCCTTCGCCACCTCATCCACAGTCTCTGTTTTCATTTTCATGGCTGTTAACAGGACTCTCCATTTGGCAGTTAAAATTCCAAACGCACACTCCACAACTCTGTACGCTCTGGTTAACCGATAGTTATAGATTCTTTTCCGGTGTGTTAATCCACGACTACCATATGGTTTGAGTAGGTGTTTAGAAAGCTGAAAAGCATCGTCGCCAACGCACACAAAAGGCATTGGTGGGCCTGTTGTTCCAGGGAGTGGTCTTGGAGGTGGGAAGTCAAAATTGTCTCCATACAAGCGACGGCCCATGGTGGACATCTTGAATACCTGAGAGTCATTAGAACGACCGTATGCACCAATGTCCACGGCAATGAATTTGCAGTTTGCATCCGAAATGGCCATCAGCACAATAGAAAAGTATTTCTTATAGTTGTAAAACTGTGAACCAGATCCCATAGGTTTCACAATCCTGATATGCTTGCCATCCACGGCACCGATGCAGTTTGGAAACTGGCAGATTTCTTGAAACTTCTCTGCAATCTCCAGCCACCTCTCCTGTGTTGGCTCTGGAATGTATTCCTCCTGTAGAGAATCCCATAATGCCCTGCAGGTCTGTTGTACAATTCCAGCAATAGTTGAAATCCCAATCCGGAACTGCAAATGGAGGGAGGTGAAGGATTCTCCAGTTGCCAGGAATCTGTTAAAAAAAATTGAAACAGTAAAATTAATACAAACTACAAGCCATAACATAACAATAAAATCCTGCAGAATCAGAAACATTTTAAAATTTAGATAACTTACCGAAGGGTCACCATCAAACGCTCCGCCGGTGATATAGAAAACCGCATTTGTGTGTCCCTTCTCCGGATTTGTTCTCCAACACGATCCACCAATATCTCAAAGAATTCCAGCCTCATGCGCACGTAGTTGAAGAACTTGTGCGGATTATCACTCAATTCCAGGTACAATGTGGAAAAAACACCACGGGTGAACCTCTGCGCATTAATGGGATGAATCCACTGGCGCCGTCTCCTCATATGCAGGAATCGCAATCTTCTTTTCTCCGTCTCAAGAGCAATAATTGCCAACTGATTCAAGTGAAGATCCAATTCCACACTGAAGCTGTCAATACTCGCAATAACTCCTTCCAGACTCGCACTAACTCCTTCCATCGCTGCCACTAGCTCTAAAACCTTTCAAAGAAATTGTATCACAACACCCTAGATATATTTCTCCCTAGTTTCCAGCATCCAATCACATTTGAGAGCATTTTCCAAGAGCGAATCATATTTGGGAGCATCCCATTTTGGAGGCGTGGAAAAACGGATCCGCAAGAAAACGGATCCAACGGATGTATAAAACGGATGCCAACGGATGGGAAGGATCCGTTTTGTTGAGGATCCGCAATAAAATCGGTATGGCGGATCCTTAAAAAAACGGATCCGTCCCATCAGCTTGCATCCGTTTTATACATTTTTTTGCGGATCCGCCAATTTCAAATTTTGGCGGATTTTGACTGATGGCAAAAAACTGAAGTGTGAAAGAGGCCTAAGAGAGGGACAGGGCTGTAGTCATGGCCACACACTTATTCATCTCTGTGCCCTGACCTCCTCTTTCATGAAAATAATGTCCATTAATCAGCATACCTGTGTCTCCAGGTCCAGCTCCTTCAGGGTCTTCCCTCTGCTGCAGAAGACCCTCTCCAGGCAAATTTGCCAGAATTGAGACACAGTCCATATCAATTTTCAACTGAACAACTTTACTGACTTCAGGACACAGCACATCCAGTTGTGTTACAGCATTAACAACACATTTCAAGCAGTGCATATCTTCCACTTTCCCTGTACTTCTCTCACTGTCACATAGCTCGTACCCGGGTCGGACTGTGACACACGGCCCCTCAGCGTCCTCCCTGTCCAGACTCACTGGTGGTTCCCTTAGGCGTCTCGCCCCAGCTGTGAGAGAATGCGCCCAGGCTGCGATCTGCCACATGGTGAATGACCTGCCCATCCTTTCTGCTGTGTCCACAGTTAGAACACCGGCCTCTCCTTGCACTGACACTGTTCTCACTGCTGTCACTGTTGCAGTCTTCTTCCCACTGACCCTGGATGGCTGGGCTTAAGCTTCAAATGTTACGGGGCCACTGCATTGTCCCCTGGGCAATAGCCCCTTGGATGGTGGGGTGACCCTCTGGCCCCAAGTGAGCTCCTTCAGCTCCCTAGCCCGACTCCAGAAAAACAGGAAATGTTCCTCTCTTACCTCACAGCCCCTCCTACTCTAAACATGTCCTGACTTGTATATTAATCTAAGAACTGTGTGTACTGAAATGCCCACCATCTTGTGGCCAAATGAAGGTACTACGCTGTCACTATAAACCACAGTGCACAACCTATGTACATAGCAACAACAATATCTAAGACAGTATACATAAAGACATAGCAGAACATATATATACACTATAGATTTAACTTCTAAGGTAATACACCATTGGGTGTAGCGATACCCTTCATATCAGTGATAATACATTTACTCATGTAGCATTACCACATTATATCAACAAACATATGCAGAATTTACATTACATTAAAACATGCGGTACCGGGTCCACCTGAGAAGGAAAGGGAAAGCAGTAAAATTCTTCCATCCCCTTACAACAACATGGTTCATATCTCATGAATGTATGTGCACGACGCTATGTAGTTTAGGGCAATTTGTACAAAGTGAGAATCCAGGATGGATCCAGAGTCCATGGTGTAATGTTATCACGTTAGACTCCGGATCAGAGAATTGTGCTCCAGGTTCAAGCCTTATCAGGACAGGAGTATCAATCCCTTCCCTGCATCTTGCTGTGGCTCCACATGATTGGCAGTGCTCCAGCCATGCTTAATTCCCACCCATCCATCATTGGATTATACACTTACCAGTTAATTCAGAGGCTGATAAGTTCCCTGTTATAGCAGCAAAACCACCTGGTGGGTGAGGTGTGTCATAACTGTTTAAATGCTGCTGTCGAAAAGAGACAGGAGCAATTAAACATAACCCATTGACTCCCGAGAGATGATCCCAGGGTGACCAATGGGACCCTCTCTCCCTACCTGTGTATGCCTTTGGAGTATGGGAGGAGACCAGAGACCCTAGAGGAAACCCACGCAAACACGGGGAGAACATACAAACTCCTAGAATCATAGAATTGTAGAGTTGGAAGGGACCTCCTGTGTCATCTGGTCCAACCGCCTGCTCAAAGCAGGATTCGCTAAATCATCCCAGTCAGATGTCTGTCCAGCCTCTGTTTGAAGACTTCCATTGAAGGAGAACTCACCACTTCTCGTGGCAGCCTGTTCCACTCATTGATCACTCTAACTGTCAAAAAGTTTTTTCTAATATCTAATCTGTGTCTCCTCCCATTCAGTTTCATCCCATTGCTTCTAGTCTTTCCTTGCGCAAATGAGAATAAAGATGTTCCTTCTACAATGTGACAACCCTTTAGATATTTGTAGACAGCTATTAAGTCTCCTCTCAGTCTTCTCTTTTGCAAACTAAACATTCCCAAATCCTGCAACCTTTCCTCATAAGACAGGGTTTGCAGACCGGTCACCATTCTGGTCGCTCTTTTCTGAACTTTCTCCAGTTTGTTGATGACTTTTTTAAAATGTGGTGCCCAAAACTGGACACAATATTCCAGATGAGGTCTGACCAAAGAGGAGTAGAGGGCAATAATGACTTCATGTGATCTAGACTGTATGCTTTTGTTAATACATCCTAGAATTGCATTTGCCTTTTTTGCTGCTGCATCACACTGTTGACTCATATTCAGTCTGTGATCTATTAGTACACCCAAGTCTTTTTCACATGTGCTGTTGCTTAGCCCTATTCCTCCCATTCTGTATATGTTTTTTTCATTGCCCAGATGTAGTACTTTGCATTTTTCCCTGTTAAAAACCATTCTGTTAGTTGCTGCCCACTGCTCCAGTTTATTTATATCTTTTTGAATCCTCTCTCTCTCTTCTCTGGTATTAGCTATCCCTCCTAGCTTTGTGTCATCAGCAAATTTAATCAGTTTACCCTCAATTCCTTCATCTAAATCGTTGATAAAGATCTTGAACAATACAGGGCCCAGGACAGAGCCCTGTGGTACCCCACTTGAGACATTCTTCCAACTGGATGTGCAGCCATTTACGACCACTCTTTGGGTCCGATCACTAAGCCAGTTATGAATCCACCTAACAGTTGCCTTGTCCATGCCATACTTAGCCATTTTTTCAATAAGGATTGTATGAGATACTTTGTCAAATGCTTTGATGATGTCAAGATATACTATATCTACAGCATTTCCTTGATCCACCCAATCAGTGATTCCGTCATAGAAGGAAATTAAGTTAGTCTGACATGACTTATTGTGACGAATAGCCCACCGCCGTTCGTCTACTTACGGGCGACACTAACGGGGGTCCCGCTGCCACCAATACGTGACCGACAGCGGACCCTGTGTCACCACTATGTCACAATCCCACCACTGACACCGGTGTATCAGCGGACGGAGGGACGTGACACAATGCCGGCACACGGCTATCACAGGCACCGTTGGGGCTTATCTTAGTTATCCCACCACCGGCACCATGTGACAAAAATATCCAGCAAGCTAATCTCGCTCTACAATTTGCCGCAGGGGGAGTTTAATTTGGATGCCCCACCACTGCTATCAATCTTCCAAGTACTGCGGGGATTTATGTATATCCCACTTTCTCAGTTCCACTTTGGAACTCGCAGCTCTCCGGCGCCCCCCTTACCCTCAGGTCAGTCAGGGAACTGCACCTAGGATAATTAGTCGCCGGACGGGCTGCCTGTTGTGAACCGGCAATTAGGCTTCTGCAGTAAGGGAATTATCAATGCTGTGGCTGAAGCCCCTTACTCAGCAATATAAGACCCTTCTAGACTGCCAGCAAGCCGCAATAGCCGTGCACAACGCGCTGCCACCAGTCACGGTTACTTAATTCACAGTGTTAAATTAAGAGGGTCCATGGCAAACCCCTCGAATTAGTAGCGATTATCTAACAAAGGCGTATAGTTCGAGTCTTAGAGCATAGAGACAGATCTAAATAATTATTTCATTTATTTTCCGAAAGAGGACAGTGATTACAGATAAAAGTTGCTATAAAATTGAGACATAAAATATGTACAGTACAGGTATAAAATAAAAGTGGAGAAAACAAAGAGATTACACTCACAGTTCCATATTGTTCCTTAGGCAGACCATGTGGCTTTAAGGTGGGTGGAGGCGGAGCTGCACTTCTCCGCTCATCTGAGTTCTTGTCAGCATGGACTCTGCAGCTGTTCTGAGCTGGTTTGCCCAGGAAATGCCTTATAGACTTTCCTATGTGACATCACAGAGAGGTGCATTCTGGGTTGATCCCACCTCTCTTATCCAAGTTATGTTTTGGCTACAAAACTTAGATTAGCTATAACTTTATGGGAGAAGCTGGTATGGACTCATCAGTGGTATCATGTTTCCCAGCGTAATGAGCCCATCAAGAAAACATCAAACATCTATGCGATATGACCGTCCCTTTGGGCGCAAATCCTATCTCATGTTCTGGACAGGGTAGAACTTCGAAACATACGCGGTCTCGAAGCTGGGACCGCTCAGGTTACAAAAATATGATTTTCATATCTCTAGGGTATTTGGTTCTTATGGTATAGGCTCTCATAGTTTTATTCAAAACAAAGAAGTTTTTCCCGCACTTTTTTTCTTCTCTTTCAGCCGAGGCACATGAGAAGCCAAATGGGGTGACAGGAAATTGGTTTATGGCACTCGGGGGAAGGGAAGCTGCTGTAGTGTGCAATGTAACTGAGACACTGGCAGGCAGCTTCTCAAAGAAAATGGAGGGTTTGTTAGCACATTGCAACAGAAAACATATCTTGCAGACATTGTACATCACACTTATTAGTTACAAACCCATGCTGACTCTGTTTAATCACTTCATTCTTATCCAGGTACTGACATACATGTTGTTTAATAATTTGTTCAAAGATCTTTTCTGGTATAGAAGTCAGACTCACCGGCCTATAGTTGCCTGGGTCCACCTTCTTCCCCTTTTTGAAGATATGAACAACATTTGCTCTTCTCCAGTTTTCTGGGACTTCTCCTGTTCTCCAAGAATTTTCAAAGATTATGGAGAGGGGTTCAAAAATGTCTTCTCCTTCAGTACTCTGGGGTGTAATTCATCTGGACCTGGAGACTTGAATTTATTTAGGTTAGCTAAGTGTTTCCTCACTATCTTTCTGTATATAGATATCCTGGATTCTTCTATTCCCTTAATAGGACAGTGAAGAACAGATGATGTCACATTTCCTTTCTGAGAGAAAACAGATGCAAAATAGGAATTTAAAAGTTCGGCCTTCCCAACATCTCCTGTCTTACTATTTCATCATTTTCATCCTGTAAAAATCCTATAGCATCTTTGACTTTTCTTTTACTTTTGACATATCCCCAAAATCCTTTATTATTGCTTTTGACGTCTCTTGCAAGCCTCAATTCATTGTCAGCTTTAGTAATCTGATTTGTGCCCTGCACGTTCTGCAGACAGCATTATATTCTTCTTTAGATATGCCTCCCTCTTTCCTCTTTTATAAACATTTCTTTCTTCCTTTTTAGCATGTGCTTAAGTTCTGTGTTCATCCATCCTGGTTTCCTTAAATGCTTCCTATTCTTCCCTCTTTTCGGAATTGTTAACAATTGTGCTTTGAGAATTTCATTTTTCAAGATTTTCCATTCTTCCTGGACATTTTTGTCTTTAAGGATATCCAGCCATTAGATCCCTCCAATTCTCTTTCTGAATCCCTTAAAATCTGGCTTTCTGAAATCTAACCTTGATGTCTGAGTCTTCACAGGTCTTCCTCCTTTAGTAATCCAAAATTCTAGCATAGCATGGTCACTACCTCCTAGGGTCCCAGCCACTTTTACCTCCTCAACCATTTCCTCCCTGTTTATAAGGATTAGATCCAAGATAGCAGATCCCCTTGTTTTCTCCCCTACCTTTTGGAAGATAAAGTTGTCAGCAAGAGAGGATAAGAATTTCCTTGACCTATTAGTTTTGCCTGAGAGAGATTCCCAACAAATGTCTGGATAGTTGAAATCTCCCATGACAACTATGTCATATTTTTTGGAGAACTTGGCCATTTGATGTATAAATAGTTCATCTATATCTTCAGCTTGCTTCTGGTGTTCTACAATATAGCAAACCACTAAGAAATAATATAAACCCACTGCTCTAGGAAGATGGCCCAGCAGGACCAATTTACTGCTCAAGGAGCCACTTGTGTGAGCGAGCAACTACTATAACAACAAAAGTGAATGTAAGTATGGTTGTGATCGTTTACTTGATTGACGACAGATTTCTTTGTCCGCTGAGTCACAGCAGATACACCCTCTCTATGGTTGTCTATTTTATTATTCTTAAATCAGTATTTTTAGGGTAACAGGTGTTTTAATTTACTAATCTTGCCTGCCCTATCACCTTTTGGGTGCAGCTTTATATACTTTCCCCTGCTGGTATTTCCTACTGGTGATAGTCTCGTTTGTATGTGCATCCATACTGCTGTAGTTTAAGTCAGTCAGTGAAAGACCAGCTAGAGTTTGTCTTCTTTACCCTGCCTCTAACAGTAAGCTTATAAACCTTTATTTTGCGGTTAGTTTTACTCTGGGTTCTCTTTCAGCACACTTTCCCTTCTGAATGTAATTTACACTCTGCTCTGGCCTCTGATTCTTTAGGAGGAATGTGAAGCACTCAACTGCCTTTTAGGTAGCATAGGTCCGAATTGCCATCATCTGGTCTGATGTTCGGGCTATCTCCGCTTACACAAAAGCCGCCAGGGTCAGTTGCAGGTTTTTAGTGTGCTACCCTATCATAACACTTACCTTCTACTACTCTTTGTTGCTCTATACTTAACTTTAACTCAGAAGATGATAGTCCCTCGGATTTTTAAGCAGCAATTACCACTTGGTGGGGTGATGTATATTCATATAGCTATCTATTTATAATACTGCTATCAAAAAAAGGGACATTTCTTTTTCCCTACCTATTTCTTTGGGAGGAAACACACAACCTCCTTGGGGATTTGAACCCAGGGTTACCAAGTGTGGAAAGCAAAGGTGCTGACCACTGAGCTACCATGCAACCATAACAGAAAGATCTGCATTTATTTTTTTAGTTGTTGCCACAATTTGAACCCTGTACCTCACTTTTGCCAAACATCAGCATTGACCCACAGTGTTTATTAAGGAATTTTGTGTTATTTCTTTTGTTAAAGAACAAGTGATGAAACCATCACCAATTCAAAAGTCAATGATAGGATTGAAGACAATTAGTTTTTGGACTTAGAGAGTTTTGAACTCATAACTTCACTGCAACAAAACAGCAACTCAAACCACCATGCTGCTTAGTTAAAAGAAGGTGTATACTCCACATAGTCAAACAATCAAAGCTTTGTGAGTAGATTTACCTGCAGCCTTTCAGGTGTTTGTCTTTGCAGAATTAGAACCCACAACCTCAGCACAGCACACCATCAGCGCTAACAATGGTGTGTGCCACTGCTTTTGTACAGAACAAGTGATGAAACCACCACCAGTTCAATAGTCAATGATTGTTGTCAATGTTTTTAGTTTTTGGACTTGGAGACATTTGCACCCAGGACATCACTGCAGTAAACCATCAATGTTAACAACTGAGCTACCATGCTCTCTAAGGAGGAGGAAGGTATATATTCCATGTAACATAGATCAAGAAATCAAAACCTCACCAGCTCAAAAGTCCACTTGGTGTTTTTCTTTGCAGGATTGGAATCCACGACCTCAGTGCTGCAAACCATCTGCTCTAACCAAGATGGACTCTTCCTACACTCCAATGAGGGGAAGTCCTCAATCCTGGTCCTGCGCTGTGGCGTTCTAGCCTGTAGGGATAGGGCTGGTTTTATGTGGTCCTCCTCATTTTGGAGTGGGCCCCTTACTAGAACACTGGTTTCTCAGAGCACTGAAGTCATAAGTAGCTGCCTTCTAGAGTTATGACAAAATCCACATCATCAAACACCCCAATAATCACCCGACTGTCAGTAAAGAAGCTGAATATTAAATGGGTTGTCCAGGATTAGAAATCAAGGGTACATTCATCCAGAAATAGTGCTCCCCAACTTCACTGGCTCTGTGTGGTATAAAAGCACAGTCTCGGTCACTTAGAGCTGAGTTACAATACCAGAGACGACCTGTGGGCAGGAATGGCGCTGTTTCTGGAAGAATCAGTCTTGTTTATCTATTCCTAAGCAACCTCTTAAGATATTTCAGATTTTAGTTGGTTGATTGAAGTAGAGGTAGCACGCCCCCTATGATTACACCCCTGAAAATAAGAGTTCACACAATATCCTGTAAAATATAAAAACATCTCTTAAAAGGAAAATCACTTGCAGTACGCAGTTCAACACTGACAGCAGCGTCTGCTCACCATAAGAACCAATACAACAGCGCCCCCATTATATTCTGGTCACAGTGTAAAAGGGCTTTTCAAAAACAGATATAACTGACAGGGCAGATGACACTTTGAAAAGAGAAAAGACGCCTCAAAGACTGGGGAATTATTTTATTCTAAATGGGAAAGTGTTTTAGATTATGGGCTATTTGTGCTTTGTGTGTATACTGCTGCAGAAACATGACTATATCAGTAGGGTTATGTCAAAGTCAAATACCAGTAAGTTTAATAAAAAGTCAAAAACATAATAAAAAAGCAATGAAAAGACTCAAATAATCTAATTGGTGCAGAAATACTGTAGAAAACATGCAACATCAAAGTCACCAAATCCACATCATGTGAACTTGGCTTAAGGGTATGTGCACAAGGCGTCTTTTTCAGCAACCAGCTTGCACTCATTAGTCCCCCATGGTCCTCATATTTGACCTGGCTGAATTTGGATGTCCATTTTAGGCTGGTGCACTACATAGTTTGTGCATGGAGTAAAGTGGTGCTAGTAGAGGAAGTCAAGTTCTTTGGAGGAGAAACCAATGTAAGAGTAAGCAATGGTACCCCTGAAGAGCCCCTGCGTGATGTGGCATTAGTGAGGAAAGACTGCTATCTGCTGACTGGATAAAACCATGCAGAACCAACCAGCACCAGAAGAGTTGCAGGGGAAACAAGTTCATATTCGGGACCCGGTCATGTGCCTTGGGTGACGGAGTTCCCAGATATAAAATTCCTGGGAGCCAAGGAAAGGAGTGGTGTGGACTGGGGCGAGATGATGAAAATTAAGCCACTGTGACAGGCCTCAGCGGAGAGCGCACGCCAGCTAGATGCCGATACAGTTAATCCTCTGATAACGTGATGGGGCCCACTGCTGGCACCAGGCCCCCCACTGCCTGCTCAGGGGCCCCATAGCCGCCGGGTGGTAGAGCAGGGAGATCGATTCTTCCTGCTCTGCCTCAGAATGTAACTGTATCGGTGTGATGTGCACGCCAATACAGTTACAGTAGCGTAGCTCCTGGTGGGCCCCCTCAGAGTGTGGGGCCTAGGGCGACCGCCCCCTCTGCCCCCCCACCAGTAGCTACACTACTGCCCAGAGCCCAAACTGCGCAGGTCAAGATCAGAACCTTTGCCCTACGCTAGTCCAGAGCCTGAGTCCAGATGACACTCGTCGACAGCTAGGATCCAGCCCTCTCTTCCCCAGGCCTAGGAGACACTCGCCTTCGGTCAATCACTGAAGATGCGCGAGGAGACGTTGACCAGGAGAGGACACCTGCAGTTAAAGGATGACGTAATGTATAAGCCTTCCAGTCATAATGTAAGGTACAGGCGTTGGCCTGGGTTAGGACAATGGGTGGGGTAGGGGGCCGTTGATACACAGGAAGAAGCTCAATTTTCCTTGATAGACTTTGTTAGAAGGAAAACCTGGTGACCCCCACTAGTGCCATTGTTGCAGGAAGAGCTAACATAGTAGCTCCCAGGAACGGGTGTACCACCCTTGTAGGAAGGAAACAAGTATAATCAGCTAGAGATTTTTTCATTATTTTAATTGTATGTTTATTGTGGTATTGTTTCTTGCTGTTTACACCTTCATATTACTAGCTGTTCCCTGACCACTGTGAATTCCCGCTATATCAGAAAGAAATGAATCGGTTTTTGGCTGTTCCCACCTCGTGCCTCCTGCGCGTTGCAATCAGTCTCCTGCTTTACACCAACACAAGAATTTCCAGCACAATTTCATAAAACCAACACATAAACTACTGCCCTAATTCTAAGTTTACCTGAAAAAAAAAGGAAAAACATTTTATAATTAAATATGCAAGCAATGAACAAAATTAGTTTTGTCATAATAATAAATTATTAATATTAACTGCCCCTCCACCAAAGGTATAAGCACGAGAGCAGTGCCAAGGTCCTCCGGGGGCCCATCCAAATACTAGAACAGACAAGCACCCAATCTGCCGTCTCAGTGAGGAGGAGGTGATGTACTGAAAGGTAGATCCCTCTTCTCTGCTTACACTTATGAACGCTGAGGACGCAGGCGGAATCTATGAGGAGCAGAAACTGCACACCACTAAATGTTTCTAGGGTACGTTTCATAATTATTACATATTCATACACGTATTCTGCCTTCCTCCAGGCCAGGGAGGCTCTACTGAAATCAAATGTCAAAGATCCGCTCATCTCTAGTGCTATAGTGCTCCTCATAGCAGTGCCCATACAATAATGTGGATAACGGCATTAAGTGGATAACCATATGGCGTGGGCACTACTATGCAAATAACAGTATTGTATGGGCACTGATGTGAGTTCAAGGGGGAGGTACTGTTGTGAGTTCATTTTCCCCTTCACTACTGAGGCCCGAGGAACTCCCTCTTCTGGTGAAGAAAGGTACTGAGCCTGATTGTGAAACACCTGGGGCTGATGATGATGACTGGCTGAGTGGAGTTAATGACTGGATATAAGGCTGCCGACGCCCTTCTGGCCTGCGGGTGATTTCTCTGTGGACTTCTAGGAAACCAGTCTGATTCCTGCTCATCTAAAGCTAAGCTTTCTGCTTTGCCTTTTTGCATTAGTGTTTTGTTTTCCTTGCTTTTCTGGATTCTGCCATTCCCTGCTGGGGTGAGCTGAATCTCCTTTTGCCTGTTGCTCTGTCTTCACAATATTCCTGAGTACTGACATAGCTTTTTTGAAGCCTAGCGTCTTCAGGGCCTTTTTTACTGTCAGTTTGTTGGCTCTTATTTTCATATGGTTTTTCACGGATTGCAGACAGCAGCCTTCCTGTCCTTTCCTATCTAAGCTAGCGTGGGCCCCATCTTTGCTCAGTCTATCTTTCTGTCTGTGTTTTGTTCTTTCTTCTTGCTTCACCGTCATTATATGTGGGGGGCTGCCTTTTGCTTTTGGGTCTGCTCTGGGGCAGTTTAGATTTCCCTTTCTGTCTTTAGGCTATGTAGTCCTCCGGCTGTGATCGAGGGGCCTAGGGCATCGTAGGAGCCCCCCACGGCTACTGCTAGTTGTGTTGATAGGTTCAGGGGTCTGCAATCCGATAGCTGCCAACTTCTCTGGTTTTCTGGACGTAGTCATCATTTCTATTTTTGCCTCCTACGGTGACTCAATCATAACAATGGGCACTGCTGTGCGGATAACAGTATTGTATGGGCACTGCTGTGCAGATAACAGTATATTGTATGGGCACTGCTGTGCGGATAACAGTATTGTATGGGCACTTGTGCGAAAAACAATATTGTATGGGCACTGCTATGCGAATAACAGTATTGTATGGGCACTGCTGTGCGGATAAAAGTATTGTATGGGCACTGTTGTGCGGATGACAGTATTGTATGGGCACTTCTATGCGAATAACAGTATTGTATGGGCACTGCTGTGCGGATAACAGTATTGTATGGGCACTGCTGTGTGGATAACAGTATTGTATGGGCACTGTTGTGCACAGTATTGTATGGGCACTGTTGTGCGGATAACATAATTGTATGGGCACTGCTGTGCGGATAAAAGTATTGTATGGGCACTGCTGTGCGGATAACAGTATTGTATGGGCACTGCTGTGCGGATAACAGTATTGTAAGGGCACTGCTGTACGGATAACAGTATTGTATGGCCACTGTTGTGGGAATAACAGTATTGTATGGGCACTGCTGTGCGGATAACAGTATTGTATGAGCACTGCTGTGCAGATAACAGTATATTGTATGGGCACTGCTGTGCGGATAACAGTATTGTATGGGCACTGTTGTGCGGATAACAGTATTGTATGGGCACTGCTGTGCAGATAACAGTATTGTATGGGCACTGCTGTGCGGATAACAGTATTGTATGGCACTGTTGTGCACAGTATTGTATGGGCACTGTTGTGCGGATAACAGTATTGTATGGGTACTGCTGTGTGGATAATAGTATTGTATGGGCACAGCTGTGCAGATAACAGTAGTGTATGGGCTCTGCTGTGCGGATAACAGTATTGTATGGGTACTGTTGTGCGGAAAACACTATTGTATGGGCACTGCTGTACGGATAACAGTATTGTATGGGCACTGTTGTGCGGATGATAGTATTGTATGGGCACTGCTGTGCGGATAACAGTATTGCATGGGCACTTCTATGCGGATTACAGTATTGTATGGGCACTGCTGTGCGGATAACAGTATTGTATGGGCACTGCTGTACGGATAACAGTATTGTATGGGCACTGCTTTGCGGATCAGAATTGAATGGGCACTGCTGTGCGGATAACAGTATTGTATGGGCACTGCTGTGCGGATAACAGTATTGAATGGGCACTGCTGTGCGGATAACAGTATTGCATGGGCACTGTTATGCACAGTATTGTATGGGCACTGTTGTGCGGATAACAGTATTGCATGGGCACTGCTGTGTGGATAATAGTACTGTATGGGCACTGCTGTGCAGATAACAGTATTGCATGGGCACTGCTGTGCGGATAACTGTATTGTATGGGCACTGTTGTGCACAGTATTGTATGGGCACTGTTGTGCGAAAAACACTATTGTATGGGCACTGCTATGCGAATAACAGTATTGTATGGGCAATGTTGTGCGGATAACAGTATTGCATGGGCACTGTTGTGCGGATAACAGTATTGTATGGGCACTGTTGTGCGGATGACAGTATTGTATGGGCACTTCTATGCGGATAACAGTATTGTATGGGCAATGCTGTGCGGATAACAGTATTGTATGGGCACTTGTGCGAAAAACAATATTGTATGGGCACTGCTATGCGAATAACAGTATTGTATGGGCACTGCTGTGCGGATAACAGTCTTGTATGGGTACTGTTGTGCGGATGACAGTATTGTATGGGCACTTCTATGCGAATAACAGTATTGTATGGGCACTGCTGTGCGGATAACAGTATTGTATGGGCACTACTGTGCAGATAACAGTATTGTATGGGCAGTGCTGTGCGGATAACAGTATTGTATGGGCACTGCTGTATGGATAACAGTATTGTATGGGAACTGTTGTGCGGATAACAGTATTATAAGGGCACTGCTGTACGGATAACAGTATTGTATGGCCACTGCTGTGAGAATAACAGTATTGTAATGGCACTGCTGTGCAGATAACAGTATTGTATGGGCACTGCTGTACGGATAACAGTATTGTATGGGCACTGCTTTGCGGATAACAGTATTGTATGGGCACTGCTGTGCAGATAACAGTATTGCATGGGCACTGTTGTGCACAGTATTGTATAGGCACTGCTGTGTGGATAACAGTATTGTATGGGCACTGCTGTGCGGATAACAGTATTGTATGGGCACTGCTGTGCGGATAACAGTATTGTATGGGCACTGTTGTGCGGATGACAGTATTGTATGGGCACATCTATGCGGATAACAGTATTGTATGGGCACTGTTGTGCGGAAAACACTATTGTGTGGGCACGGCTGTGCGGACAACAGTATTGTATGGGCACTGCTGTACGGATAACAGTATTGTATGGCCACTGCTGTGAGAATAACAGTATTGTATGGGCACTGCTGTGCGGATAACAGTATTGTAATGGCACTGCTGTGCAGATAACAGTATCGTATGGGCACTGCTGTACGGATAACAGTATTCTATGGGCACTGCTTTGCGGATAACAGTATTGTATGGGCACTGCTGTGCGGATAACAGTATTGTATGGGCACTGCTGTGCAGATAACAGTATTGCATGGGCACTGTTGTGCACAGTATTGTATGGGCACTGCTGTCTGGATAACAGTATTGTATGGGCACTGCTGTGCGGATAACAGTATTGTATGGGCACTGCTGTGCGGATAACAGTATTGTATGGGCACTGTTGTGCGGATGACAGTATTGTATGGGCACTTCTATGCGGATAACAGTATTGTATGGGCACTGTTGTGCGGAAAACACTATTGTATGGGCACGGCTGTGCGGACAACAGTATTGTATGGGCACTGCTGTACGGATAACAGTATTGTATGGGCACTATTGTGCGAAAAACACTATTGTATGGGCACAGCTATGCGAATAACAGGTTTGTATGGGCACTGCTGTGCGGATAACAGTATTGTATGGGCACTGTTGTGCGGATAACAGTATTGTATGGGTACTGCTGTACGGATAACAGTATTGTATGGGCACTGCTGTGCGGATAACAGTATTGTAAGGGCACTTCTGTGAGAATAACAGTATTGTATGGGCACTGCTGTGCGGATAACAGTATTGTATGGGTACTGCTGTGCGGATAACAGTATTGTATGGGCACTGCTGTGCGGATAACAGTATTGTAAGGGCACTTCTGTGAGAATAACAGTATTGTATGGGCACTGCTGTGCGGATAACAGTATTGTATGGGCACTGCTGTGCAGATAACAGTATTGTATGGGCACTGCTGTGCGGATAACAGTATTGTATGGGCACTGTTGTGCACAGTATTGTATGGGCACTGTTGTGTGGATAACAGTATTGTATGGGCACTGCTGTGCGGATAACAGTATTGTATGGGCACTGCTGTGCGGATAACAGTATTGTATGGGCACTGTTGTGCGGATGACAGTATTGTATGGGCACTTCTATGCGGATAACAGTATTATATGGGCACTGTTGTGCGGAAAACACTATTGTATGGGCACTGCTGTGCGGACAACAGTATTGTATGGTCACTGTTCTGCAAAAAACACTATTGTATGGGCACTGCTATGCGAATAACAGTATTGTATGGGCACTGCTGTGCGGATAACAGTATTGTATGGGCACTTCTATGCGGATAACAGTATTGTATGGGCACTGTTGTGCGGATAACAGTATTGTATGGGCACAGCTATGCGAATAACAGTATTGTATGGGCACTGCTGTGCGGATAACAGTATTGTATGGGCACTGTTGTGCGGATAACAGTATTGTATGGGCACTGCTGTGCGGATAACAGTATTGTATGGGCACTGTTGTGCGGATAACAGTATTGTATGGGCACTGTTGTGCGGATGACAGTATTGTATGGGCACTGTTGTGCGGATGACAGTATTGTATGGGCACTTCTATGCGGATAACAGTATTGTATGGGCACTGTTGTGCGAAAAGCACTATTGTATGGGCACTGCTATGTGAATAACAGTATTGTATGGGCTGTGATGTACAATGTCTGTGAGGTATGGGGTTTTGTCCACAAAATATGATGTTTTCTGTTGTAACTTTCCAGAAAGATCCGGCAGATATGACAATCCAGGCTGCTAGCTCTGCAGCTTCATCCCTCCTCCCTTCACACACACACAGAGCAGTGCCACCCCCCCTCCTCTACAGCCTGTGTTCGCACTAGTAATAGGAGACCCCCCTGCTGTTACTACCATTTGTTTCCTTCTCTCCTCTTCAGAGCGGGAAAAACGTCTTTGTTTGAAACGAATAAAACTATGAGAGACTATACCATAAGAACCAAATACCCTAGAGATATGAAAATCACATTTTTGTAATCCGGGCGGTCACAGCGTCGCTGCCGTGGTTCTGGCGAAGCGTAATCCTTTCAGAACCTGAGATATGTGTTCCAGCTAAACGGTGTATCAGAACTACTGCATATTTGGTCTTGAATTATTGTACTCAACAAATCCCAACCAATGATGCCCTATATATGTCTGTGCGGGCTGCCCCCACGGAGTTATGATTAGTATAGGTTTTCTAGTGTAATTCTAAATCCAAAAGGGAGAGGTGGGATTAACCCAGCATGCATCTCTCCGTGATGTCACATAGCAAGTCTATAAAGCATTTCCTGGACAAAACCAGAGCAGAACAGCTCAAGTCGTCGTGCTAGAAAGACCCAGATGAGCGGAGAAGTGGAGCTCCGCCTCCACCCACCTTAGCCGCATGGTCTGCCTAAGGAACAAAATGGAACTGTGAGTGTACTCTCTTTGTTTTCTCCACTTTTATTTTATACCTGTACTGTACATATTTTATGTCTCAATTTTATAGCAACTTTTATCTGTAATCACTGTCCTCTTTCGGAAAATAAATGAAATAATTATTTAGATCTGTCTCTATGCTCTAAGACTCGAACTATACGCCTTTGATAGATAATCGCTACTAATTCAAGGGGTTTGCCACGGACCCTCTTAATTTAACACTGTGAATTAAGTAACCGTGACTGGTGGCAGCACGTTGTGCACGGCTATTGCGGCTTGCTGGCAGTCTAGAAGGGTCTTATATAGCTGAATGAGGGGCTGCGGCCACAGCTGATAATTCCCTTACTGCAGAAGCCTAATTGCCGGTTCACAACAGGCAGCCCGTCCGGTGACTAATTATCCTAGGTGCAGTTCCCTGACTGACCTGAGGGTAAGGGGGCGCCGGAGAGCTGCAAGTTCCAAAGTGGAACTGAGAAAGTGGGATATACATAAATCCCTGCAGTACTTGGAAGATTGATAGCAGTGGTGGGGCATCCAAATTAAACTCCCCCTGCGTCAAATTGTAGAGCGAGATTAGCTTGCTGGATATTTTTGTCACATGGTGCCAGTGGTGGGATAACTAAGATAAGCCCCACTGCGCCTGTGATAGCCGTGTGCCGGCATTGTGTCTCGTCCCTCCGTCCACTGATACACCCGTGTCAGTGGTGGGACTGTGACATAGTGGTGACACAGGGTCCGCTGTCCGTCGCGTTTTGGTGGCAGCGGGACCCCCGTTAGTCGCCTCCGTAAGTGGACGAACGGCCGTGGGCTGTTCGTCACATATTGGTGGCAGAGCGGTGGGATAATCCTAGAGCATTAGTGATTTGGTTTGAGCAATCATTCCTCTCACTAAAGACCTGCACGGTTCCTGCGGGAATCCTGCATCATAGGTTTTGGAGAACAGACTCAGTGGTTACTAGTCCTGAGACATTAGTGTGTACTTGCAAGTATTCCCTCCCTTTTTCTCCGTTTTTCTTTTCTGTCTTTTATTTGGCAACCATGGCTACGATGGGAGCAGAGTGGTATAAGCAGCATAACAAGGCATCTCTTATTGCCCTCTGCGGGGTGTGGTGGATCGACACCACGAACAAAAACAAAGCCCAAATGATCGCGGCTCTGGTGCAACGGGAAAACGACCAGAGCCCAGCGAACGCAGAAGCGAGCTCAAGTAACAATGGGGCTGCAGCAGAGGCTCCACTCATGAGCGCTGGCCCCACATTCAACCATAACGGGGTGGACCCCTATCTGCAAATGGCCTTGGACGAACTCCCTGCCGAAGACAGTGAGGGTCGTCTGACACTGATCCGGCAATATCGGCAGGAGGCCCAGGCCGAGCGTCAAGCCCAGGCTGAGAGAGCCGAACGTGAGCGTCAATCCCAGGCTGAGAGAGCTGAGCGCCATGCAGAAGCTCAGAGGGCCCATGAGCTGGAGATGCTCCAGCGGGGGTGGAATGCCCCCACAGCCCGAACCAGTGAGCCCAGCAGCGTCCAGACTCCTAAACCCCGGACAGAGCATTTTCCCGTGATGGAAAAGGACGGGGACTTGGACACGTTTCTGCGAGCCTTTGAGAAAGCCTGCAGACAGTACCGACTGCCCGAAGACTAATGGGCCAGGTACTTGACCCCAGGGCTAAAAGGCAAAGCTCTGGAGGCGTTTGCTTCTCTTCCGCAAGTGCATGATGATGACTATCGCGCCATAAAAGAGGCGCTGATCGCCAAATATCGGCTGACACCTGAGGTATACCGAAAGAAGTTCCGACACCTCCAACGTGGCCCACATGATAGCTACAGTGATGTGGTGCAAGGACTCAGGACCCACTTTGACCAGTGGATCCATGGACTGTCCGTTGAAACCTTTGAGCAGCTACGGGACCTGATGATCAAAGACCAGTTCCTGCATCTCTGCCCAGCTGAGGTCCGACAGTTCATCCTGGACCGCGAACCAACGAACGCGGACAAAGCGGCGCAGATCGCCGACAACCACGAGGCCAACCGGAAGCCCGAGACGCGGAGGCCAGTCGCCACCAGCTGGAAAGGGGGTAAGCCAGCAACCAACCCCAATGCCCCAGCTAGCCGTCCCTCCGGAGGCCCTGTCCCTGTTGCCAACAACAGGCCGGCTACTGACAGTCGCCTGTGTCACCACTGCCAGCGGCCTGGTCACTTCTTTTACGCCTGTCCGAACAGGCAGAAGAACCCCCCAGCCAAGGCCCCCGGGCCCAATGCCTCTGTTCTTTTGGTGGGAGGTGTGGTTGGGAGGGCTGACGACAACGTTCAACCTGTTCAGGTGGGGGCCCGTCTTGCTACACGCCTCAAGGACACCGGGGCTGAACGAACCCTCATCCGTCCTGGACTGGCGGCCCCTGAAGAGTTTGTTGAGGGGAAAACCCTGACTGTCACCGGGATTGGAGGCACCCGTTGTCCCTTGCCAGTGGCACGAGTTTATCTCGATTGGGGTGCTGGGAGCGGGTTGAGGGAGGTGGGAGTGTCTGAAAACCTGCCCACTGATGTTTTATTGGGGACTGACTTGGGGCGGATGGTTGCATACTACGTCCCTGACACCCTTCCCCAAACTGATAATAAGGGTAACGTTAACCCTGATGATGATGATGATGATGATGATGATGGGAAACTGAATGTGTTACCTGCTAATGCCTTGATGAGTAATGATGCAACTAACAACCATTCTCTCCCCAGGTATGATGCTGATGTGAATGTGCCAAAGCAAACTGATAACCATTCTTCCCCTAGGAAGAATGATGATGAGGTTGATGTATCTGTGCCGACTGAACCCGTTAACCCTTTCTTTGAAGCGGTAGATGTGTCCACAGGTACCGAAGTGCTCAGCCCCGTCACTCTGCGGAGTGAGACGGCTGAGGAACCCCTGGCAGGAGTAAGCAACGGTGCTCAAGAGAATGGGGAGGTGCATGGGGACCATGAGGAAGGTAATGCCATGCAGCTGACCAGTGCCACCGAGGAAGGTAACTGGCCCATAAGTAGCTCTGCTCCTGAAGTGTTGGGGGTGGATGGGGAGGTAGAGCCCAAGCCAGCACCGGCTGGTGGGTCTGTAGAAATCCCCAGGGAGACAGCATACATAGCAGCTGTCACACGCAGTCAGAGTGCCCAGATCGCAGGTAACGCACTGTCTTCTGGACCCTCTGCTGCTACAGGAGAGACTGAACCAGAGGTGAACCCAGAGCCGGTTCCAGAGGGTCCCAGTAAAGAGGCGAACCTGACGTCACTTCTGGCAGCCTCCAGCATGGAGTTCCAGGCTGCTCTGCACTCAGATGCCAGCCTGGAGAAATTGAGAGGTCTCGCCGAGACGCCCACCTCCGAGTCTGATAAGGAGAGGGTGTTCTGGGAACGAGGAAGGTTGTACCGGGAGACAGTACCCGGAGATCCTAAAAAGGAGTGGTTGAGGGAAAGACAGCTGGTCGTCCCTATCAGTTCAGAACTGAGTTGTTGCGGATTGCCCATGAGATTCCACTCGCTGGACACTTGGGGATCGGCAAAACAAAGGCACGGCTGTCTCAACACTTCTATTGGCCCAAGATGGGGACAGATGTAACACACTACTGCCGCTCCTGTGCCACCTGTCAAAAAGTGGGTAAGGCGGGGCCTGCTCTTAAGGCTCCCCTTATTCCTTTGCCGGTGATAGAGGAGCCTTTCCAAAGAATCGCAGTGGACATTGTAGGACCACTGTCCGTCCCCAGCAGCTCCGGAAAGCGATACATTCTCACCGTGGTAGACTACGCTACCCGGTACCCAGAGGCAGTAGCTCTGTCCTCAACCAGGGCAGATAAGGTGGCTGACGCACTGGTGACCATCTTTTCAAGAGTAGGATTTCCCAGGGAGATGCTTACCGATCAAGGGCCCCAATTCATGTCTCGCCTAATGGAGGCTCTCTGTGAGAAAATGCAGGTGACGCAGCTGGTATCGAGTCCGTATCACCCACAGACTAATGGTTTGTGTGAACGTTTCAACGATACCCTCAAACAGATGCTCCGCATACTGGTTGAGACCCAAGGGCGCGACTGGGAGTGGTACCTCCCCCACCTGCTGTTCGCTTACAGAGAAGTTCCGCAGGCCTCGACCGGGTTCTCCCCCTTCGAGCTCCTGTATGGCAGGCGAGTCCGGGGACCCCTTGGGTTGATAAGAGAATCCTGGGAAGATGAGCCAAACCCCACAGAAGTGTCCATCGTGGATTATGTCATGCGCTTCCGTGACAAGATGCAGACCTTGACGCAGTTGGTGCATGACAACATGACGCAGGCTCAGGCTGACCAGAAGCGCTGGTACGACCAGAACGCCCGGGAGCGGACCTACCAGGTGGGTCAAAAGGTGTGGGCGCTGGTCCCTGTACCAACGGATAAGCTTCAGGCAGCCTGGGAAGGCCCATACGTCGTCCACCAACAGCTCAACCCGGTCACCTACGTGGTCACGCTTGACCATGCTCGGGGTAGGCGCAAGGCCTTTCACGTCAACATGCTGAAGGCGCACTATGAACTTGAAGCTTGCGTCCTACCGGTCTGCAATCTGCCAGAGGATGGGGAGGAAGATCCCCTCCTGGACATGCTGGCCCAGGCCAAGGCCAATGGGTCCATTGAGGACATGGAGATAAGTGGTTCGCTCACCGTGTCCCAGCGGTTGCAGTTGATGGCCACCCTGAAACTCTTCAGGCCCGTGTTCACCAACCAACCGGGGAGGACGGAGTTAGCGGTTCATGAGGTGGACACCGGGAATCACGCCCCGTTACGGCGAACACCTTATCGGATCTCTGAAACGGTGCAACAAGTCATGCGCCAAGAGATCGATGAGATGTTAAGGCTGGGGGTGATTCGACGGTCAAAAAGCGCGTGGGCTTCACCTGTAGTCCTCGTGCCTAAAAAGGATCGAACCACCCGGTTCTGCGTGGACTGCAGGGGGCTCAACGCCATCACAACCTCTGATGCCCACCCAATGCCGCGCATCGAGGATCTGCTCGAGCGGTTGACAAACGCCAACTACATATCCATCATGGATTTGAGTCGGGGATACTGGCAGATTCCCCTGAGCCCTGAGGCCGAGGGAAGTGGCATACTCGACCATCGAGAAGGAGTGTCTGGCCATGGTGTGGGCACTGCAGCGTTTGCAGCCCTACCTGTACGGGCGTGCCTTCACGGTGGTAACTGACCACAACCCTCTGAGCTGGTTGCACACAGTGTCCGGAACCAATGGAAGATTGCTCCGCTGGAGCCTTGCCCTTCAACAGTACGACTTTACTGTAAAACACAGGAAGGGCAGTGAAAATGGCAATGCCGATGGGTTGTCCCGCCGGGGCGAACCCGTTGAGGTACGCATGGCCGATTACCGAGAGGTAATGCCTCCTTAGCGCCCTCTAAAGGGGGAGGTGTGATGTACAATGTCTGTGAGGTATGGGGTTTTGTCCACAAAATATGATGTTTTCTGTTGTAACTTTCCAGAAAGATCCGGCAGATATGACAATCCAGGCTGCTAGCTCTGTAGCTTCATCCCTCCTCCCTTCACACACACACAGAGCAGTGCCACCCCCCCTCCTCTACAGCCTGTGTTCGCACTAGTAATAGGAGACCCCCCTGCTGTTACAACCATTTGTTTCCTTCTCTCCTCTTCAGAGCGGGAAAAACGTCTTTGTTTGAAACGAATAAAACTATGAGAGACTATACCATAAGAACCAAATACCCTAGAGATATGAAAATCACATTTTTGTAATCCGGGCGGTCACAGCGTCGCTGCCGTGGTTCTGGCGAAGCGTAATCCTTTCAGAACCTGAGATATGTGTTCCAGCTAAATGGTGTATCAGAACTACTGCATATTTGGTCTTGAATTATTGTACTCAACAAATCCCAACCAATGATGCCCTATATATGTCTGTGCGGGCTGCCCCCACGGAGTTATGATTAGTATAAGTTTTCTGGTGTAATTCTAAATCCAAAAGGGAGAGGTGGGATTAACCCAGCATGCATCTCTCCGTGATGTCACATAGCAAGTCTATAAAGCATTTCCTGGACAAAACCAGAGCAGAACAGCTCAAGTCGTCGTGCTAGAAAGACCCAGATGAGCGGAGAAGTGCAGCTCCACCTCCACCCACCTTAGCCGCATGGTCTGCCTAAGGAACAATATGGAACTGTGAGTGTACTCTCTTTGTTTTCTCCACTTTTATTTTATACCTGTACTGTACATATTTTATGTCTCAATTTTATAGCAACTTTTATCTGTAATCACTGTCCTCTTTCGGAAAATAAATGAAATAATTATTTAGATCTGTCTCTATGCTCTAAGACTCGAACTATACGCCTTTGATAGATAATCGCTACTAATTCAAGGGGTTTGCCACGGACCCTCTTAATTTAACACTGTGAATTAAGTAACCGTGACTGGTGGCAGCACGTTGTGCACGGCTATTGCGGCTTGCTGGCAGTCTAGAAGGGTCTTATATAGCTGAATGAGGGGCTGCGGCCACAGCTGATAATTCCCTTACTGCAGAAGTCTAATTGCCGGTTCACAACAGGCAGCCCGTCCGGCGACTAATTATCCTAGGTGCAGTTCCCTGACTGACCTGAGGGTAAGGGGGGCGCCGGAGAGCTGCGAGTTCCAAAGTGGAACTGAGAAAGTGGGATATACATAAATCCCCGCAGTACTTGGAAGATTGATAGCAGTGGTGGGGCATCCAAATTAAACTCCCCCCGCGGCATATTGTAGAGCGAGATTAGCTTGCTGGATATTTTTGTCACATGGTGCCAGTGGTGGGATAACTAAGATAAGCCCCACTGCGCCTGTGATAGCAGTGTGCCGGCATTGTGTCTCGTCCCTCCGTCCGCTGATACACCCGTGTCAGTGGTGGGACTGTGACATAGTGGTGACACAGGGTCCGCTGTCCGTCGCGTTTTGGTGGCAGCGGGACCCCCGTTAGTCGCCTCCGTAAGTGGACGAACGGCCGTGGGCTGTTCGTCACATGGGCACTGCTGTGCGGATAACAGTATTGTATGGGCACTTCTATGCGGATAACAGTATTGTATGGGCACTGCTGTGCGGATAACAGTATTGTATGGGCACTGCTGTACGGATAACAGTATTGTATGGGCACTGCTATGCGGATAACAGTATTGAATGGGCACTGCTGTGCGGATAACAGTATTGTATGGGCACTGTTGTGCACAGTATTGTATGGGCACTGTTGTGCGGATAACAGTATTGTATGGGCACTGCTGTACGGATAACAGTATTGCATGGGCACTGCTGTGCGGATAACAGTATTGTATGGGCACTGCTGTACGCTTAACAGTATTGTATGGCCACTGTTGTGGGAATAACAGTATTGCATGGGCACTGCTGTGCGGACAACAGTATTGTATGGGCACTGCTGTGCAGATAACAGTATATTGTATGGGCACTGTTGTGTGGATAACAGTATTGTATGGGCACTGCTGTGTGGATAATAGTATTGTATGGGCAGTGCTGTGCAGATAACAGTATTGTATGGGCACTGCTGTGCGGATAACAGTATTGTTTGGGCACTGTTGTGCACAGTATTGTATGGCACTGTTGTGCGGATAACAGTATTGTATGGCCACTGTTGTGGGAATAACAGTATTGTATGGGCACTGCTGTGCGGACAACAGTATTGTATGGGCACTGCTGTGCAGATAACAGTATATTGTATGGGCACTGCTGTGTGGATAACAGTATTAATGGGCATTGCTGTACGGATAGCAGTATTATATGGGCACTGTTGTGCGGATAACAGTATTGTATGGGCACTGCTGTGCAGATAACAGTATTGTATGGGCACTGCTGTGCGGATAACAGTATTGTATGGGCACTGTTGTGCACAGTATTGTATGGGCACTGTTGTGCGGATAACAGTATTGTATGGGCACTGCTGTGTGGATAATAGTATTGTATGGGCACTGCTGTGCAGATAACAGTATTGTATGGGCACTGCTGTGCGGATAACAGTATTGTATGGGCACTGTTGTGCACAGTATTGTATGGCCACTGTTGTGCGGATAACAGTATTGTATGGGCACTGTTGTGCAGATAACAGTATTGTATGGGCACTGCTGTGTGGATAATAGTATTGTATGGGCACTGCTGTGCGGATAACAGTATTGTATGGCCACTGTTGTGCACAGTATTGTATGGGCACTGTTGTGCGGATAACAGTATATTGTATGGGCACTGTTGTGCGGATAACAGTATTGTATGGGCACTGCTGTGTGGATAATAGTATTGTATGGGCAGTGCTGTGCGAATAACAGTATTGTATGGGCACTGTTGTGCAGATGACAGTATTGTATGGGCACTTCTATGCGGACAACAGTATTATGGGAACTGTTGTGCGAAAAACACTATTGTATGGGCACTGCTATGCGAATAACAGTATTGCATGGGCACTGCTGTGCGGATAACAGTATTGTAAGGGCACTGCTGTACAGATAACAGTATTGTATGGGCACTGTTGTGCGTATGACAGTATTGTATGGGCACTTCTATGCGGATAACAGGATTGTATGGGCACTGTTGTGTGAAAAACACTATTGTATGGGCACTGCTGTGCGGATAACAGTATTGTATGGGTACTGCTGTGCGGATAACAGTATTGTATGGGCACTGTTGTGCAGATGACAGTATTGTATGGGCACTTCTATGCGGACAACAGTATTGTATGGGCACTGCTGTGCAGAAACCAGCATTGTATGGGCACTGCTGTGCGGATAACAGTATTGTATGGGCACTGCTGTGCGGATAACAGTATTGTAAGGGCACTGCTGTACGGATAACAGTATTATATGGCCTTTGCTGTGAGAATAACAGTATTGTATGGGCACTGCTGTGCGGATAACAGTATTGTATGGGCACTGTTTCGCGGATAACAGTATTGTATGGGCACTGCTCTGCGGAGAACAGTATTGTATGGGCACTGTTGTGCACAGTATTGTATGGGCACTGTTGTGCGGATAACAGTATTGTATGAGCACTGCTGTGTGGATAACAGTATTGTGTGGGCACTGCTGTGCGGATAACAGTATTGTATGGGCACTGCTGTGCGGATAACAGTATTGTATGGGCACTTCTATGCGGACAACAGTATTGTATGGGTACTTGTGCGAAAAACAATATTGTATGGGCACTGCTATGCGAATAACAGTATTGTATGGGCACTGTTGTGCACAGTATTGTATGGGCGCTGCTGTGCAGATAACAGTATTGTATGGGCACTGTTGTGCGGATGACAGTATTGTATGGGCACTGCTGTGCGGATAACTGTATTGTATGGGCACTGCTATGCGAATAACAGTATTGTATGGTCAATGTTGTGCGGAAAACACTATTGCATGGGCACTGCTATGCGAATAACAGTATTGTATGGGAACTGCTGTGCGGATAACAGTATTGTATGGGCACTGCTATGCGAATAAAAGTATTGTATGGGCACTGCTGTGCGGATAACAGTATTGTATGGGCACTTCTATGCGGATAACAGTATTGTATGGTCAATGTTGTGCGGAAAACACTATTGTATGGACACTGCTATGCGAATAACAGTATTGTATGGGCACGGTTGTGCGAAAAACACTATTGTATGGGCACTGCTATGTGAATAACAGTATTGTATGAGCACTGCTGTGCGGATAACAGTATTGTATGGGCACTGCTGTGCGGATAACAGTATTGTATGGGCACTGTTGTGCACAGTATTGTATTGGCACTGTTGTGCGGATAACAGTATTGTATGGGCACTGCTGTGTGGATAACAGTATTGTATGGGCACTGCTGTGCGGATAACAGTATTGTATGGGCACTGCTGTGCGGATAACAGTATTGTATCGGTACTGTTGTGCGGATAACAGTATTGTATGGGCACTGCTGTGCGGATGACAGTATTGTATGGGCACTGTTGTGCGGATGACAGTATTGTATGGCCACTGCTGTGCGGATAACTGTGACGAATAGCCCACCGCCGTTCGTCTACTTACGGGCGACACTAACGCGGGTCCCGCTGCCACCAAAACGCGACGGACAGCGGACCCTGTGTCACCACTATGTCACAATCCCACCACTGACACGGGTGTATCAGCGGACGGAGGGACGTGACACAATGCCGGCACACAGCTATCACAGGCACCGTTGGGGCTTATCTTAGTTATCCCACCACCGGCACCATGTGACAAAAATATCCAGCAAGCTAATCTCGCTCTACAATTTGCCGCAGGGGGAGTTTAATTTGGATGCCCCACCACTGCTATCAATCTTCCAAGTACTGCGGGGATTTATGTATATCCCACTTTCTCAGTTCCAGTTTGGAACTCGCAGCTCTCCGGCGCCCCCCTTACCCTCAGGTCAGTCAGGGAACTGCACCTAGGATAATTAGTCGCCGGACGGGCTGCCTGTTGTGAACCGGCAATTAGGCTTCTGCAGTAAGGGAATTATCAATGCTGTGGCCGCAGACCCTTATTCAGCAATATAAGACCCTTCTAGACTGCCAGCAAGCCGCAATAGCCGTGCACAACGCGCTGCCACCAGTCACGGTTACTTAATTCACAGTGTTAAATTAAGAGGGTCCGTGGCAAACCCTTTGAATTAGTAGCGATTATCTAACAAAGGCGTATAGTTCGATTCTTAGAGCATGGAGACAGATCTAAATAATTTCATTTATTTTCCGAAAGAGGATAGTGATTACAGATAAAAGTTGCTATAAAATTGAGACATAAAATATGTACAGTACAGGTATAAAATAAAAGTGGAGAAAGCAAAGAGATTACACTCACAGTTCCATATTGTTCCTTAGGCAGACCATGTGGCTTTAAGGTGGGTGGAGGCGGAGCTGCACTTCTCCGCTCATCTGAGTTCTTGTCAGCACGGACTCTGCAGCTGTTCTGTGCTGGTTTGCCCAGGGAAGGCCTTATAGGCTTTGCTTTGTGACATCACGGAGAGATGCATTCTGGGTTGATCCCTCCTCTCTCATCCGAGTTATGTTTTGGCTACAAAACTTAGATTAGCTATAACTTTATGGGAGAAGCTGGTATGGACTCATCAGTGGTATCATGTTACCCAGCGTAATGAGCCTATCAAGAAAACATCAAACATCTATGCGATATGACCGTCCATTTGGGCGCAAATCATATCTCAGGTTCTGGACATCCGAGAGTTTTGCAACAGGCACCACAGCGAAGCTGGGTCTGCTCGGATCGCAGAAATATGATTTTCATATCTCTACTTGGTACGGTTTTCGCAGGGCATGCTCCTAAAGTTTTTATTTCAAACAAAGACCTTTTCCCGCATTTTTCTCTTTCAGCTGAGAGAAGCCAAATGGTGTGAGGAAGATGGTCTAGCTAATTAACATTCCTGCTCTTCCAGAGGAAGTGGCAGGGTTGATAAAACCTGGGGGGGAAGGAATTCCTACTACTGACAGTTTACAATGTCCTAGGATGGAGGATTTGTTAGCACATTGCAACAGAAAACATATCTTGCAGACATTGTACATCACAGTACCTCTGTTTTTAATCCCTTTATTTCATATTTGTACTGTACATATTTTATGTCTCAATTTTATAGCAACTTTCATCTGTAATCACTGTCCTCTTTCGGAAAATAAATGATTTAATATTTAGCCTGTCTCCATGCTCTAAGAATCGAACTATACGCCTTTGATAGATAATCGCTACTAATTCAAGGGGTTTGCCACGGACCCTCTTAATTTAACTCTGTGAAGTAAGTAACCGTGATTGGTGGCAGCGCGTTGTGTACGGCTATTACGGCTTGCTGGCAGTCTAGAAGGGTCTTATATTGCTGAGTAAGGGGCTTCAGCCACAGCATTGATAATTCCCTTACTGCAGAAGCCTAATTGCCGGTTCACAACAGGCAGCCCGTCCGGCGACCAATTATCCTAGGTGCAGTTCCCTGACTGACCTGAGGGTAAGGGGGGCGCTGGAGAGCTGCGAGATCCAAAGTGGAACTGAGAAAGTGGGATATACATAAATCCCTGCAGTACTTGGAAGATTGATAGCAGTGGTGGGGCACCCAAAATACCCCCCCTGCGATAAATTGTAGAGCGAGATTAGCTTGCTGGATATTTTTGGTCACATGGTGCCAGTGGTGGGATAACTAAGATAAGCCCCACTGTGCCTGTGATAGCCGTGTGCCGGCAGTGTGTCTCGTCCCTCCATCCGCTGATACACCCGTGTCAGTGGTGGGACTGTGACATAGTGGTGACACAGGGTCCGCTGTCCGTCGCGTTTTGGTGGCAGCGGGACCCCCGTCAGTCTCCCGTATTTGGACGAACGGCGGTGGGCTGTTCGTCACATATTGGTGGCAGAGCGGTGGGATAATCCTAGAGCATTAGTGATTTGGTTTGAGCAATCATTCCTCTCACTAAAAACCGGCACGGTTCCTGCGGGAATCCTGCATCATAGGTTTTGGAGAACAGACTCAGTGGTTATTAGTCCTGAGACATTGGTGTGTACTTTCAAGTATTCCCTCCCTTTTTCTCCGTTTTTCTTTTCTGTCTTTTATTTGGCAACCATGGCTACAATGGGAGCAGAGTGGTATAAGCAGCATAACAAGGCATCTCTTATTGCCCTCTGTGGGGTGTGGCGGATCGACACCACGAACAAAAACAAAGCCCAACTGATCGCGGCTCTGGTGCAACGGGAAAACGACCAGAGCCCAGCGAATGTAGAAGCGGGCTCAAGTAACAATGGGGCTGCAGCAGAGGCTCCACTCATGAGCGCTGGCCCCACATTCAACCAGAACGGGGTGGACCCCTATCTGCAAGCGGCCTTGGACGCACTCCCTGCCGATGACCGTGATGGACGTCTGGCGCTGATCCAGCAAGCTCGAGAGAGAGCAGAGCAGCGAGCCGAACGGGAGGCGGAGAGAGCTGAGCGCCGAGCAGAGGCTCAGAGAGCCGAACGTGAGCGCCAAGCTGAGGCTCAGAGGGCCCATGAGCTGGAGATGCTCCAGCGGGGGTGGAATGCCCCCACAGCCCGAACCAGTGAGCCCAGCAGCGTCCAGACTCCTAAACCCCGGCCAGAGCATTTTCCCGTGATGGAAAAGGACGGGGACTTGGACACGTTTCTGCGAGCCTTTGAGAAAGCCTGCAGACAGTACCGACTGCCCGAAGACCAATGGGCCAGGTACTTGACCCCAGGGCTAAAAGGCAAAGCTCTGGAGGCGTTTGCTTCTCTTCCGCAAGCGCATGATGATGACTATAGCGCCATAAAGGAGGCGCTGATCGCCAAATATCGGCTGACACCTGAGGTATACCGAAAGAAGTTCCGACACCTCCAACGTGGCCCACATGATTGCTACAGTGATGTGGTGCAAGGACTCAGGACCCACTTTGACCAGTGGATCCATGGACTGTCCGTTGAATCCTTTGAGCAGCTACGGGACCTGATGATCAAAGACCAGTTCCTGCATCTCTGCCCAGCTGAGGTCCGACAGTTCATCCTGGACCGCGAACCAACGAACGCGGACAAAGCGGCGAAGATCGCCGACAACTACGAGGCCAACCGGAAGCCCGAGACGCGGAGGCCAGACGCCACCAGCTGGAAAGGGGGTAAGCCTGCAACCAACCCCAGTGCCCCAGCTAGCCGTCCCTCCGGAGGCCCAGTCCCTGTTGCCAACAGCAGGCCGGCTACTGACAGGCGCCTGCTGTGTCACCACTGCCAGCGGCCTGGTCACTTCTCGTACACCTGTCCGGAAAAGCCGAAGAGTCCCCCAGCCAAGGCCCCCGGGCCCAACGCCTCTGTTCTTTTGGTGGGAGGTGTGGTTGGGAGGGCTGACGACAACGTTCAATCTGTCCAGGTGGGGGCCCATCTTGCTACAGGCCTCAAGGACACCGGGGCTGAACGAACCCTCATCCGTCCTGGACTGGCGGCCCCTGAAGAGTTTGTCGAGGGGAAAACCCTGACGGTCACCGGGATTGGAGGCACCCGTTGTCCCTTGCCAGTGGCCCGGGTTTATCTTGATTAGGGTGCTGGGAGCGGGTTAAGGGAGGTGGGAGTGTCTGAAAATTTGCCCACTGATGTTTTATTGGGGACTGACTTGGGGCGGATGGTTGCATACTACGTCCCTGACACCCTTCCCCAAACTGATAATAAGGGTAACGTTAACCCTGATGATGATGATGGGAAACTGAATGTGTTACCTGCTAATGCCTTGATGAGTAATGATGCAACTAACAACCATTCTTTCCCCAGGTATGATGCTGATGCTGATGTGAATGTACCAAAGCAAACTGATGACCATTCTTTTCCTAGGAAGGATGATGATGATGTTGATGTATCTGTGCCGACTGAACCCGTTAACCCTTTCTTTGAAACGGTAGATGTGTCCACAGGTACCGAGGTGCTCGGCCCCGTCACTCTGCGGAGTGAGACGGCTGAGGAACCCCTGGCAGGAGCAAGCAACGGTGCTCAAGGAAATGGGGAGGTGCATGGGGACCATGAGGAAGGTAATGCCATGCAGCTGACCAGTGCCACCGAGGAAGGTAACTGGCCCATAAGTAGCACTGCTCCTGGAGTGTTGGGGGTGGATGGGGAGGTAGAGCCCACGGCAGCGCCGATTGGTGGGTCTGTAGAAATCCCAAGGGAGACAGCATACATAGCAGCTGTCACACGCAGTCAGAGTGCCCAGATCGCAGGTAACGCACTGTCTTCTGGACCCTCTGCTGCTACAGGAGAGACTGAACCAGAGGTGAACCCAGAGCCGGTTCCAGAGGGTCCCAGTAAAGGAGGTACCCTGATGTCACTTCTGGCAGCCTCCAGCATGGAGTTCCAGGCTGCTCTGCACTCAGATGAGAGTCTGGAGAAATTGAGAGGTCTCGCCAAGACGCCCACCTCCAAGTCGGATAAGGAGAGGGTGTTCTGGGAACGAGGAAGGTTGTACCGGGAGACAGTACCCGGAGATCCTAAAAAGGAGTGGTTGAGGGAAAGACAGCTGGTCGTCCTCTATCAGTTCAGAACTGAGTTGTTGTGGATTGCCCATGAGATTCCACTCGCTGGACACTTGGGGATCAGCAAAACAAAGGCACGGCTGTCTCAACACTTCTATTGGCCCAAGATGGGGACAGATGTAACACACTACTGCCGCTCCTGTGCCACCTGTCAAAAAGTGGGTAAGGCGGGGCCTGCTCTTAAGGCTCCCCTTATTCCTTTGCCGGTGATAGAGGAGCCTTTCCAGAGAATCGCGGTGGACATTGTAGGACCACTGTCCGTCCCCAGCAGCTCCGGAAAGCGATACATTCTCACCGTGGTAGACTACGCTACCCGGTACCCAGAGGCAGTAGCTCTGTCTTCAACCAGGGCAGATAAGGTGGCTGACGCACTGGTGACCATCTTTTCAAGAGTAGGATTTCCCATGGAGATGCTTACCGATCAAGGGCCCCAATTCATGTCTTGCCTAATGGAGGCTCTCTGTGAGAAAATGCAGGTGACGCACCTGGTATCGAGTGCGTATCACCCACAGACTAATGGTTTGTGTGAACGCTTCAACGGTACCCTCAAACAGATGCTCTGCATACTGGTTGAGACCCAAGGGCGCGACCGGGAGCGGTACCTCCCACACCTGCTGTTCGCTTACAGAGAAGTTCCGCAGGCCTCAACCGGGTTCTCCCCCTTCGAGCTCCTGTATGGCAGGCGAGTCCGGGGACCCCTTGGGTTGATAAGAGAATCCTGGGAAGATGAGCCAAACCCCACAGAAGTGTCCATCGTGGATTATGTCATGCGCTTCTGTGACAAGATGCAGACCTTGACGCAGTTGGTGCATGACAACATGACGCAGGCTCAGGCTGACCAGAAGCACTGGTACGACCAGAACGCCCGGGAGCGGACCTACCAGGTGGGTCAAAAGGTGTGGGTGCTGGTCCCCGTGCCAATGGATAAGCTTCAGGCAGCCTGGGAAGGCCTGTACGTCGTCCACCAACAGCTCTACCCGGTCACCTACGTGGTCACGCTTGACCATGCTCGGGGTAGGCGCAAGGCCTTTCACGTCAACATGCTGAAGGCGCACTACGAACGTGAAGCTTGCGTCCTACCGGTCTGCAATCTGCCAGAGGATGGGGAGGAAGATCCCCTCCTGGACATGCTCGCCGAAGCAAAGGCTGATGGGTCCATTGAGGACATGGAGATAAGTGGTTCGCTAACCGTATCCCAGCGGTTGCAGTTGATGGCCACCCTGGAACCCTTCCGGGCCGTGTTCACCAACCAACCGGGGAGGACGGAGTTAGCAGTTCATGAGGTGGACACCGGGAATCACGCCCCATTACGGCGAACACCCTATCGGATCTCTGAAACGGTGCAACAAGTCATGCGCTAAGAGATCGATGAGATGTTAAGGCTGGGGGTGATTCGACGGTCAAAAAGCGCGTGGGCTTCACCTGTAGTCCTCGTGCCTAAAAAGGATCGAACCACCCGGTTCTGCGTGGACTACAGGGGGCTCAACGCCATCACAACCTCTGATGCTCACCCGATGCCGCGCATCGAGGATCTGCTCGAGCGGTTGGCAAACGCCAACTACATATCCATCATGGATTTGAGTCGGGGATACTGGCAGATTCCCCTGAGCCCTGAGGCGCAGGAGAAATCTGCCTTTATCACCCCCTGTGGACTGTACGAGTCCACGGTCATGCCCTTCGGCATGAAGAATGCCCCTGCCACTTTCCAGCGGATGGTCAACCACCTGCTTCGGGAACTGGAGGAGTACGCGGTGGCGTACTTAGATGATATTGCCGTCTTCAGTTCCACCTGGGAGGAACACCTTCAGCATCTCCAGGAGGTGCTCAAGCGTCTTCACCAGGCAGGCCTGACCATCAAGCCGGGGAAGTGCCAGATAGGCATGCACAAGGTCCACTACCTGGGGCACCGGGTAGGCGGGGGTTTCATGAGTCCGGAGCCAGAAAAAGTGGACGCAATCGTGTCCTGGCCCACCCCCAGGACCAAGAAACAGGTGAAGTCCTTCTTGGGCACTGCAGGGTACTATAGGCGATTCGTACAGGACTATAGCGCCATTGCAAAACCCTTGACGGACCTCACCAAGCAAAGGTTTCCAAACTCTCCAGTGTTGATAGCAGTCAACAGCAGTCGCCCGTTTCTGGTACAGACCGATGCCAGTGAGTTTGGCCTCGGTGCTGTGCTTAGCCAGGTCGACTCGGGGGACCAAGTGCACCCCGTGTTGTACCTGAGCCGGAAACTTTTGCCGAGGGAAGTGGCATACTCGACCATCGAGAAGGAGTGTCTGGCCATGGTGTGGGCACTGCAACGTTTGCAGCCCTACCTGTACGGGCGCGCCTTCACGGTGGTAACCGACCACCACCCTCTGAGGGGGTTGCACACAGTGTCCGGAACCAATGGAAGGTTGCTCTGCTGGAGCCTTGCCCTTCAACAGTACGACTTTACTGTAAAACACAGGAAGGGCAGTGAAAATGGCAATGCCGATGGGTTGTCCCGCCGGGGCGAACCCGCTGAGGTGCGCATGGCCGATTACCGAGAGGTAATGCCTCCTTAGCGTCCTCTTAAGGGGGGAGGTGTAATGTATAATGTCTACAAGAAATGATGTTTTCTGTTGTAACTTTCCAGAAAGATCCAGCACTATATGACAATGCAGGCTGCTGGCTCTGCAGCTTCACCCCTCCTCCCTTCACACACACAGAGCAGTGTCACCACCCTCCTTTACAGCCTGTGTTCGCACTAGTAATAGGAGACCCCCTGCTGTTACAACCATTTGGTTCCTCTCCACAGCTGAGAGAAAAAAGAGAGGGAAATTAAACTCTTTGTCTGAAATCAGGAGTTAGAAGTAAACCTTTAAGAGCCTGCCCTGCGAAAACCGTACAAAGTAGAGATATGAAAATCATATTTTGGTAATCTGAGTGGTCCCAGCTCCGCTACAGTGTCACTTCCGCAGTTCTACCATGTCCAGAACCTGAGATATAATTTGCTCCCAAATGGACGGTCATATCGCATAGATGTTTGATGTTTTCTTGATGGGCTCATTACGCTGGGAAACATGATACCACTGATTAGTTCATACCAGCTTCTCCCATAAAGTTATAGCTAATCTAAGTTTTGTAGCCAAATTATAACTGGGATGAGAGAGGTGGGATTAACCCAGAATGCACCTCTCCGTGATGTCACATAGGAAAGTCTATAAGGCATTCCCTGGGCAAAACCAGCTCAGAAGAGCTCCAGTCCTTGTGCTGACAAGAACTCCAGATGAGTGGAGATGTGTGGCTCCGCCTTCTTTCTCAACCGCATGGGTTTGTCTAAAGAGTCATGAACAACCGTGAGTGTACCTCTGTTTTTAATCCCTTTATTTCATATTTGTACTGTACATATTTTATGTCTCAATTTTATAGCAACTTTCATCTGTAATCACTGTCCTCTTTCGGAAAATAAATGATTTAATATTTAGCCTGTCTCCATGCTCTAAGAATCGAACTTTACGCCTTTGATAGATAATCGCTACTAATTCAAGGCGTTTGCCACGGACCCTCTTAATTTAACACTGTGAAATAAGTAACCGTGACTGGTGGCAGCACGTTGTGTATGGCTATTGCGGCTTGCTGGCAGTACAGAAGGGTCTTATATTGCTGAATGAGGGGCTGCGGCCACAGCATTGATAATTCCCTTACTGCAGAAGCCTAATTGCCGGTTCACAACAGGCAGCCCGTCCGGCGACCAATTATCCTAGGTGCAGTTCCCTGACTGACCTAAGGGTAAGGGGGGCGCCGGAGAGCTGCGAGATCAAAAGTGGAACTGAGAAAGTGGGATATACATAAATCCCTGCAGTACTTGGAAGATTGATAGCAGTCGTGGGGCACCCAAAATACCCCCCCTGCGATAAATTGTAGAGCGAGATTAGCTTGCTGGATATTTTTGGTCACATGGTGCCAGTGGTGGGATAACTAAGATAAGCCCCACTGTGCCTGTGATAGCCATGTGCCGGCAGTGTGTCTCGTCCCTCCGTACGCTGATACACCCGTGTCAGTGGTGGGACTGTGACATAGTGGTGACACAGGGTCCGCTGTCCGTCGCGTTTTGGTGGCAGCGGGACCCCCGTCAGTCGCCCGTATTTGGACGAACGGCGGTGGGCTGTTCGTCACACTGCTGTGTGGATAACAGTATTGTATGGGCACTGCTGTGCGGATAACAGTGATGTATGGGCACTGCTGTGCGGATAACAGTATTGTATGGGCACTGCTGTGCGGATAACAGTATTGTATGGGCACTGCTGTGCAGATAACAGTATAGTATGGGCACTGCTGTGCGGATAACAGTATAGTATGGGCACTGCTGTGCGGATAACAGTATTATATGGGCACTGCTGTGCGGATAACAGTATTGTATGGGCACTGCTGTGCGGATAACAGTATTGTATGGGCTCTGTTGTGCGGATAACAGTATTGTATGGGCACTGCTGTGCGGATATCAGTATTGTATGGGCACTGCTGTGCGGATAACAGTATTGTATGGGCACTGCTGTGCGGATAACAGTATTGTATGGGCACTGTTGTGCGGATAACAGTATTGTATGGGCACTTCTGTGCGGACAACAGTATTGTATTGGCACTGTTGTGCGAAAAACACTATTGTATGGGCACTGCTATGCGAATAACAGTATTGTATGGGCACTGCTGTGCGGATAACAGTATTGTATGGGCACTTCTATGCGGATAACAGTATTGTATGGGCAATGTTGTGCGGAAAACACTATTGTATGGGCACTGCTATGCGGATAACAGTATTGTATGGGCACTGCTGTGTGGATAACAGTATTGTATGGCCACTGCTGTGCGGATAACAGTATTGTATGGGCACTGCTGTGCGGATAACAGTATTGTATGGGCACTGCTGTGCGGATAACAGTATTGTATGGGCACTGTTGTGCGGATGACAGTATTGTATGGGCACTTCTATGCGGATAAGAGTATTGTATGGGCACTGTTGTGCGGATAACAGTATTGTATGGGCACTTCTATGCGGATAACAGTATTGTATGGGCAATGTTGTGCGGAAAACACTATTGTATGGGCACTGCTATGCGGATAACAGTATTGTATGGGCACTGCTGTGGGGATAACAGTATTGTATGGCCACTGCTGTGCGGATAACAGTATTGTATGGGCACTGCTGTGCGGATAACAGTATTGTATGGGCACTGCTGTGCGGATAACAGTATTGTATGGGCACTGTTGTGCGGATGACAGTATTGTATGGGCACTTCTATGCGGATAAGAGTATTGTATGGGCACTGTTGTGCGGATAACAGTATTGTATGGGCACTTCTATGCGGATAACAGTATTGTATGGGCACTGTTGTGCGGATGACAGTATTGTATGGCACTGCTATGTGAATAACTGTATTGTATGGGCACTGCTGTGCGGATAACAGTATTGTATGGGCACTTCTATGCGGATAATAGTATTGTATGGGCACTGTTGTGCGAAAAACAATATTGTATGGGCACTTCTATGCGGATAACAGTATTGTATGGGCACTGCTGTGTGGAAAACACTATTGTATGGGCACTGTTGTGCGGATGACAGTATTGTATGGGCACTTCTATGCGGATAACAGTATTGTATGGGCACTGTTGTGTGGAAAACACTATTGTATGGGCACTGCTGTACGGATAACAGTATTGTATGGGCACTGCTGTGCGGATAACAGTATTGTATGGGCACTGCTGTGCGGATAACAGTATTGTATGGGCACTGCTGTGCGGATAACAGTATTGTAATGGCACTGCTGTGCATATAACAATATTGTATGGGCACTGCTGTGCGGATAACAGTATTGTATGGGCACTGCTGTACGGATAACAGTATTGTATGGGCACTGCTGTGCGGATAACAGTATTGTATGGGCACTGTTGTGCACAGTATTGTATGGGCACTGCTGTGTGGATAACAGTATTGTGTGGGCACTGCTGTGCGGATAACAGTATTGTATGGGCACTGCTGTGCGGATAACAGTATTGTATGGGCACTGTTGTGCGGATGACAGTATTGTATGGGCACAGCTATGCGAATAACAGTATTGTATGGGCACTGCTGAGCGGATAACAGTATTGTATGGTCACTGTTGTGCGGATAACAGCATTGTATGGGCACTGTTGCTTGGATGACAGTATTGTATGGGCACTGTTGTGCGGATGACAGTATTGTATGGGCACTTCTATGCGGATAACAGTATTGTATGGGCAATGTTGTGCGAAAAACACTATTGTATGGGCACAGCTATGCGAATAACAGTATTGTATGGCCACTGCTGTGCGGATAACAGTATTGTATGGGCACTGTTGTGCGGATGACAGGATTGTATGGGCACTGCTATGCGAATAACAGGATTGTATGGGCACGGCTGTGCGGAAAACAGTATGGTATGGGCACTGCTGTGCAGATAACAGTATTGTAAGGGCACTGCTGTACGGATAACGGTATTGTATGGCCACTGCTGTGAGAATAACAGTATTGTATGGGCACTGCAGTACGGAGAACAGTATTGTATGGGCACTGCTGTGCGGATAACAGTATTGTATGGGCACTGTTGTGCGGATGACAGTATTGTATGGGCACTTCTGTGCGGATAAGAGTATTGTATGGGCACTGTTGTGCGGATAACAGTATTGTATGGGCACTTCTATGCGGATAACAGTATTGTATGGGCACTGTTGTGCGGATGACAGTATTGTATGGCACTGCTATGTGAATAACTGTATTGTATGGGCACTGCTGTGCGGATAACAGTATTGTATGGGCACTTCTATGCGGATAATAGTATTGTATGGGCACTGTTGTGCGAAAAACAATATTGTATGGGCACTGCTATGCGAATAACAGTATTGTATGGGCACTGCTGTGCAGATAACAGTATTGTATGGGCACTGTTGTGTGGATGACAGCATTGTATGGGCACTTCTATGCGGATAACAGTATTGTATGGGCACTGTTGTGTGGAAAACACTATTGTATGGGCACTGCTGTACGGATAACAGTATTGTATGGGCACTGCTGTGCGGATAACAGTATTGTATGGGCACTGCTGTGCGGATAACAGTATTGTATGGGCACTGCTGTGCGGATAACAGTATTGTATGGGCACTGCTGTGCGGATAACAGTATTGTAAGGGCATTGCTGTACGGATAACAGTATTGCATGGCCTTTGCTGTGAGAATAACAGTATTGTATGGGCACTGCTGTGCGGATAACAGAATTGTAATGGCACTGCTGTGCATATAACAATATTGTATGGGCACTGCTGTGCGGATAACAGTATTGTATGGGCACTGCTGTACGGATAACAGTATTGTATGGGCACTGCTGTGCGGATAACAGTATTGTATGGGCACTGCTGTGCAGATAACAGTATTGTATGGGCACTGCTGTGCGGATAACAGTATTGTATGGGCACTGCTGTACGGATAACAGTATTGTATGGGAACTGTTTCGCGGATAACAGTATTGTATGGGCACTGCTGTGCGGATAACAGTATTGTATGGGCACTGTTGTGCACAGTATTGTATGGGCACTGCTGTGTGGATAACAGTATTGTGTGGGCACTGCTGTGCGGATAACAGTATTGTATGGGCACTGCTGTGCGGATAACAGTATTGTATGGGCACTGTTGTGCGGATGACAGTATTGTATGGGCACAGCTATGCGAATAACAGTATTGTATGGGCACTGCTGAGCGGATAACAGTATTGTATGGTCACTGTTGTGCGGATAACAGCATTGTATGGGCACTGTTGCTTGGATGACAGTATTGTATGGGCACTGTTGTGCGGATGACAGTATTGTATGGGCACTTCTATGCGGATAACAGTATTGTATGGGCAATGTTGTGCGAAAAACACTATTGTATGGGCACAGCTATGCGAATAACAGTATTGTATGGCCACTGCTGTGCGGATAACAGTATTGTATGGGCACTTTTGTGCGGATAACAGTATTGTATGGGCACTGTTGTGCGGATGACAGGATTGTATGGGCACTGCTATGCGAATAACAGGATTGTATGGGCACGGCTGTGCGGAAAACAGTATGGTATGGGCACTGCTGTGCAGATAACAGTATTGTAAGGGCACTGCTGTACGGATAACGGTATTGTATGGCCACTGCTGTGAGAATAACAGTATTGTATGGGCACTGCAGTACGGAGAACAGTATTGTATGGGCACTGCTGTGCGGATAACAGTATTGCATGGGCACTGCTGTGCAGATAACAGTATTGTATGGGCACTGCTGTGCAGATAACAGTATTGTATGGGCACTGCTGTACGGATAACAGTATTGTATGGGCACTGTTGTGCGGATAACAGTATTGTAAGGGCACTGCTGTACGGATAACAGTATTGTATGGCCACTGCTGTGAGAATAACAGTATTGTATGGGCACTGCTGTGCGGATAACAGTATTGTATGGGCACTGCTGTGCAGATAACAGTATTGTATGGGCACTGCTGTGCAGATAACAGTATTGTATGGGCACTGCTGTGCGGATAACAGTATTGTATGGGCACTGTTGTGCACAGTATTGTATGGGCACTGTTGTGCGAATAACAGTATTGTATGGGCACTGCTGTACGGATAACAGTATTGTATGGGCACTGCTGTGCGGATAACAGTATTGTATGGGCACTGTTGTGCACAGTATTGTATGGGCACTGTTGTGCGGATAACAGTATTGTATGGGCACTGCTGTGTGGATAACAGTATTGTATGGGCACTGCTGTGTGGATAACAGTGTTGTATGGGCACTGCTGTGCGGATAACAGTATTGTATGGGCACTCCTGTGCGGATAACAGTATTGTATGGGCACTGTTGTGCGGATGACAGTATTGTATGGGCACTTCTATGCGGATAACAGTATTGTATGGGCACTATTGTGCGGAAAACACTATTGTATGGGCACTGCTGTGCGGACAACCGTATTGTATGGGCACTGTTGTGCGAAAAACACTATTGTATCGGCACTGCTATGCAAATAACAGTATTGTATGGGCACTGCTGTGCGGATAACAGTATTGTATGGGCACTTCTATGCGGACAACAGTATTGTATGGGCACTGTTGTGAGAATAACAGTATTGTATGGGCACTGCTGCGCGAATAACAGTATTGTATGGGCACTGCTGTGTGGATAACAGTATTGTATGGGCACTGCTGTGCGGATGACAGTATTGTATGGGCACTGTTGTGCGGATAACAGTATTGTATGGGCACTGTTGTGAGAATAACAGTATTGTATGGGCAGTGCTGCGCGAATAACAGTATTGTATGGGCACTGCTGTGTGGATAACAGTATTGTATGGGCACTGCTGTGCGGATGACAGTATTGTATGGGCACTGTTGTGCGGATAACAGTATTGTATGGGCACTTCTATTCGGATAACAGTGCTGTATGGGCACAGCTATGCGAATAACAGTATTGTATAGGCACTTCTATGCGGATAACAGTATTGTATGGGCACTGTTGTGCGAAAAACACTATTGTATGGGCACAGCTATGCGAATAACAGTATTGTATGGGCACTGTTGTGCGGATGACAGTATTGTATGGGCACTGCTATGCAAATAACAGCATTGTATGAGCACTGCTGTGCGGATAACAGTGTTGTATGGGCACTTCTATGCGGATAACAGTTTTGTATGGGCACTGTTGTGCGAAAAACACTATTGTATGGGCACTGCTGTGCGGATAACAGTATTGTATGGGTACTGCTGTGCGGATAACAGTATTGTATGGGCACTGTTGTGCAGATGACAGTATTGTATGGGCACTTCTATGTGGACAACAGTATTGTATGGGCACTGTTGTGCGGATGACAGTATTGTATGGGCACTTCTATGCGGACAACAGTATTGTATGGGCACTTGTGCGAAAAACAATATTGTAAGGGCAATGCTATGCGAATAACAGTATTGTATGGGCACTGCTGTGCAGATAACAGTATTGTATGGGCACTGTTGTGCGGATGACAGTATTGTATGGGCACTTCTATGCGGATAACAGTATTGTATGGGCACTGTTGTGCGGAAAACACTATTGTATGGGCACTGCTGTACGGATAACAGTATTTTATGGCCACTACTGTGCGGATAACAGTATTGTATGGCCACTGCTGTGCGGATAACAGTATTGTATGGCCACTGCTGTGCAGAAAACAGTATTGTATGGCCACTGCTGTGCGGATAACAGTATTGTATGGGCACTGCTGTCCGGATAACAGTATTGTATGGCCACTGCTGTGCAGATAACAGTATTGTATGGCCACTGCTGTTCGGATAACAGTATTGTATGGCCACTGCTGTGCGGATAACAGTATTGTATGGCCACTGCTGTTCGGATAACAGTATTGTATGGCCACTGCTGTGCGGATAACAGTATTGTATGGGCACTGCTGTGCGGATAACAGTATTGTATGGCCACTGCTGTGCGGATAACAGTATTGTATGGCCACTGCTGTGCGGATAAAAGTATTGTATGGCCACTGCTGTGCGGATAACAGTATTGTATGGCCACTGTTGTGCGGATAACAGTATTGTATGGCCACTGCTGTGCGGATAACAGTATTGTATTGGCACTGCTGTGCGGATAACAGTATTGTATGGGCACTGCTTTGCGGATAACAATATTGTATGGCTACTGCTGTGCGGATAACAGTATTGTATGGCCACTGCTGTGCGGATAACAATATTGTATGGCCACTGTTGTGCGGATAACAGTATTGTATTGGCACTGCTGTGCGGATAACAGTATTGTATGGGCACTGCTGTGCGGATAACAGTATTGTATGGGCACAGCGGTGCGGATAACAGTATTGTATGGGCACTGACGTGCGGATAACAGTATTGTATGGACACTTGTTATGAATGAGTCACCATAGGAGGCAAAAACAGAAATGCTAGCTAAGTCCAGAAAACAAGAGAAGTTGGCAGCTATCGGATTGCAGACCCCTGAACCTATCAACACAACTAGCAGTAGCCGTGGGGGGTTCCTACGATGCCCTAGACCCCTCGATCACAGCCGGAGGACTATATAGCCTAAAGACAGAAAGGGAAATCTAAACTGCCCCAGAGCAGACCCCAAAGCAAAAGGCAGCCCCCAACATATAATGACGGTGAAGCAAGAAGAAAGAACACTAACACAGACAGAAAGATAGACTGAGCAAAGATGGGGCCCAAGCTAACTAGATAGGAAAGGACAGGAAGGCTGCTGTTTGCAATCCGTGAAAAACCCTATGAAAATAAGAGCCAACAGACTGACAGTGAAAAAGGCCCTGAAGACGCTAGGCTTCAAAAAGGCTATGTCAGTACTCAGGAATATTCTGAAGACAGAGCAACCGGCAAAAGGAGATTCAGCTCACCCCAGCAGGGAATGGCAGAATCCAGAAAAGCAAGGCAAACAAAAGCAAAACACAAATGCTAACAGGCAAAGCAGAAAACTTAGCTTTTGAGGAGCAGGAATCAGACTGGTCTCCTAGAAGTCCACAGAGAAATCACCCGCAGGGCAGAAGGGCATCGGCAGCCTTATATCCAGTCCGTGACTCCACTCAGCCAGTCATCATCATTAGGCTCAGGTGCCTGATAATCAGGCTCATTACCTTCCTTTACCAGAATAGGGAGTTCACCAGACCTCAGTGACGAAGGGGAAAATGAACTCACAACAGTACCTCCCCCTTGAGGAGGGGTCACCGAACCCTCAACCACGCCACCAGGGCGATCAGGGTGAGCCCGATGAAAGGCACGCACCAATCTTTTGGCATGAATATCAGAGGCAGAGACCCAGGAATTATCCTCCTGCCCATAACCCTTCCACTTAACCAAATACTGGAGTCTCCGTCTAGCCAGACGGGAATCCAGTATTTTCTCTACCTCATATTCCATGTTACCTTCAACCAATACAGGGTCCGGAGGTGCCACCCCAGGAACAACTGGTTCAACAAACCTCTTCAACAAGGACTTATGGAACACATTATGGATTTTAAATGTGACAGGAAGAGCCAAACGAAAAGAGACCGGATTAATAATCTCCAAAATCTTGTAAGGTCCAATAAATCTAGGCTTAAACTTAGGAGAAGCCACCTTCATAGCAATATTTTTTGATGATAACCACACCATATCACCAATCTTAAACTGGGGACCAATGGTCCTATGTCGATTGGAAAACCGCTGGGCCTTTTCCTGGGAGAGAGATAACTTATCCACCACTTGGTCCCAGATCTGGTGCATTCTCTCCACCACAGTGTCAACACCTGGGCAGGCAGAAGGCTCCACCTGCCCTGAAGAAAATCGAGGATGAAACCCAAAGTTACAAAAAAAAGGTGACATCAAAGTGGCAGAACTAGCTCTATTATTTAAAGCAAATTCGGCCAAGGGCAAAAATGAAACCCAATCATCCTGATCAGCGGAAATAAAACATCTCAAATACGACTCCAAGGTCTGGTTTGTTCTCTCTGTCTGCCCATTGGTCTGAGGGTGAAAAGCAGAGGAGAAGGACAACTGAATTCCCAGCTTGGAACAGAAAGTCCTCCAAAATCTAGACACAAACTGAACTCCTCTGTCAGATACAATATTCTCAGGAATCCCGTGCAAGCGAACCACCTGTTGCAAAAACAGGGGCACCAACTCAGAGGAAGACGGCAACTTAGGGAGTGGTACAAGGTGAACCATCTTAGAGAACCTATCACAATTCACCCAAATAACAGTCATTCTTTGAGAGACCGGCATATCAGAGATGAAATCCATTGAAATATGGGTCCATGGCCTCCTGGGGACCGGCAAAGGCATCAACAACCCACTAGAGCGAGAACAAGATTTAGACCGGGGGCAAGTCCCACAGGACTGCACAAAATTCCTGACATCATGAGACAAGGTGGGCCACCAAAAAGAGCGACTCACCAGATCTCTAGTACCAAAAATACCTGGATGACCAGCCAATGCAGAGCAATGAACTTCAGACATCACTCTCTTCTTCCACTGGTCAGGAACATACAACTTTCCACTGGGACAACGCTCAGGTTTGTCCTCTTGGAACTCTTGCAGAGCAAGTCTCAAATCGGGCGAGATGGCAGAAAGAACTACCCCTTCGCCTAAGATGGTGGCAGGCTTGGTCACCACAGGAGAATCAGCAAAGAAGCTCCTAAAGAGGGCGTCTGCCTTGACATTCTTAGTTCCAGGAAGAAAAGAGACCACAAAATCAAAACGTGTAAAAAACAAGGCCCACCTAGCCTGTCTAGGGTTCAAGCGTTTAGCCGACTCTAGGTGAATCAAATTCTTGTGGTCAGTGAGGACCACAACTTGATGTTTAGCTCCCTCCAACCAATGTCTCCACTCCTCAAATGCCCATTTCATGGCCAACAGTTCCCGATTCCCCACATCATAGTTACGTTCAGATGGAGAGAACTTTCGGGAAAAGAAAGCACAGGGATTCATTTTAGATGTTACAGGATCCTTTTGGGACAAAACAGCTCCTGCACCAATCTCAGAAGCATCCACCTCTACCTGGAACGGGAGTGAGACATCAGGTTGCCGCAAAACCGGGGCGGAGGTAAATCTTCGCTTCAGCTCCTGAAAGGAAGCAACAGCCTCCGGAGACCAATTCAACACATCAGCACCCTTCTTAGTCAGATCAGTCAATGGCTTGGCAATACTAGAAAATTTTGCTATAAATTTCCGATAAAAATTAGCAAAACCCAAAAACTTCTGGAGGACCTTCAAAGAAGTGGGCTGAACCCAATCATAAATGGCCTGTACCTTGGCCGGGTCCATTTCAATAGTTGACGGAGACAAAATAAATCCCAAAAATGAAATCCTCTGTACTCTAAAAAGGCATTTCGATCCTTTGACATACAGGGAATTCTCCCTCAAGATCCGGAACACAGTCCGAATATATTCCACATGAGAATCCCAATCCTTGGAGAAGATCAAAATATCATCCAGATAGATAATCAAAAATTTATCGACAAAGTCTCGGAAAATATCGTTCATGAAGCACTGGAAGACAGAAGGGGCATTAGTGAGCCCAAAAGGCATCACCAGGTACTCAAAATGTCCCTCCAGAGAATTAAACGCCGTCTTCCATTCATCCCCCTGCTTAATGCGGATAAGATTATACGCCCCCCTGAGGTCAAGCTTGGTAAACCAGCAAGCACCTCTAACTCTAGAGAATAGATCCGAAATCAGGGGTAACGGATACTGATATTTAATAGTAATTTTGTTGAGGGCACGATAAGCAATACAAGGCCTTAAAGAGCCATCCTTTTTGGCCACAAAAAAACCCCCGGCACCTAAGGGTGAAGAGGATGGTCTAATATGACCCTTCTCCAACGCCTCCTTAATATAGGATCGCATAGCCTCGTGCTCGGGTACAGATAAATTGAAGAGCCGACCCTTGGGAAATTTACACCCCGGGCTCAGTTCAATTGCACAGTCATAACTCCTATGAGGAGGCAAAGATGCAGACTCATTCTCACTAAATACATCATAAAAGTCCGCCAAATAGTCAGGAACATCATGCGACTGAGGAGAAGTGAAAAAAACTGGAGCCTCACTAAAGGCACACCGACAACCCCAACTCACCACAGACACAGATTTCCAATTCAAAACTGGATTATGAATTTGCAACCAGGGGAACCCCAGAACAACGGCATCATGCAGACCATGCAACACCAAAAATCTGCAATTTTCTTGATGGTCTGGGGCGACCCGCATGACCACCTGGGTACAAAACTGAGGTTTATTTTTCGCCAAAGGAGTAGCATCAATCCCCCTCTAAGGGATAGGCGTCTGCAGAGGTGTCATCGGAAATCCACAACGTTTAGCAAAATCCAAGTCCATTAGGTTTAGCGCTGCTCCTGAATCCACAAAAGCCTTGGCGGAAAATGTGGACAGGGAGCAGATCAGAGTAATTGCCAGAAGAAACTTAGGTTGAACACCACCAACAGAAAACGTGTGTGCAAAGCGTTTCTCTCGTTTAGGACAAACAGAAATAATATGCGAGGCATCTCCACAGAAAAAACACAGCTTATTACGCCTTCTGAACTCCTGACGTTGCGCCCTAGACAAAACTCTATCACATTGCATAGGTTCAGACGTCTGTTCAACCGGTGGCAACACGTCTCGTGCAATCCTGCGTTCACCTAAATGCCGATCAACCTGAATGGCTAATGACATAGAATCGTCCAGACCAGAGGGAACAGGAAATCCCACCATAGTATCTTTTACGGCTTCTGACAAACCCTTCCGAAAGAGAGCAGCCAAGGCATTATCATTCCAGGTAGTAAGGACCGCCCACTTTCGGAACTTTTGACAGTACAATTCTGCAGAATCTCGACCCTGGTTCAATGCCAACAGGGTCTTTTCAGCCTGATCAATAGCATTAGGTTCGTCATACAACAACCCCAAGGCTTGAAAGAATGCGTTCACATTAGTCAGAATAGGATCATCTGGTTTCAAAGAAAACGCCCAATCCTGGGGATCGCCGCGCAGCAAAGAGATGACAATTTTAACCTGCTGCGCGGAGCTCCCTGACGAGTTAGGCTTCAAGGCAAAAAATAATTTACAATTAGTTTTGAAACTCAAAAATTTAGATCGATCCCCAAAAAATACATCAGGTGTAGGGATCTTTGGTTCAACAGCATGCGAACGAGCAAGGTAGGCGGAAATTCCCCGCACTTCCGCAGCGAGCTGCTCCACATGATCAGACAATTGCTTTATCTCCATTGAGAGAAAAAAAAATTCCCCCTACGGCCTCAGAGATATAGAGGAAAGAATATACACACTTTTTTTTTTTTTAAACACAATTCTTTCCTGCTATTGAGTACCCTAGGATTTGCGGTATGGCGGGTGATTCTGTTATGAATGAGTCACCGTAGGAGGCAAAAACAGAAATGCTAGCTAAGTCCAGAAAACCAGAGAAGTTGGCAGCTATCGGATTGCAGACCCCTGAACCTATCAACACAACTAGCAGTAGCCGTGGGGGGTTCCTACGATGCCCTAGACCCCTCGATCACAGCCGGAGGACTATATAGCCTAAAGACAGAAAGGGAAATCTAAACTGCCCCAGAGCAGACCCCAAAGCAAAAGGCAGCCCCCAACATATAATGACGGTGAAGCAAGAAGAAAGAACACTAACACAGACAGAAAGATAGACTGAGCAAAGACAGGGCCCAAGCTAACTAGATAGGAAAGGACAGGAAGGCTGCTGTCTGCAATCCGTGAAAAACCCTATGAAAATAAGAGCCTACAGGCTGACAGTAAAAAAGGCCCTGAAGACGCTAGGCTTCAAAAAGGCTATGTCAGTACTCAGGAATATTCTGAAGACAGAGCAACCGGCAAAAGGAGATTCAGCTCACCCCAGCAGGGAATGGCAGAATCCAGAAAAGCAAGGCAAACAAAAACAAAACACAAATGCTAACAGGCAAAGCAGAAAACTTAGCTTTAGAGGAGCAGGAATCAGACTGGTCTCCTAGAAGTCCACAGAGAAATCACCCGCAGGGCAGAAGGGCGTCGGCAGCCTTATATCCAGTCCGTGACTCCACTCAGCCAGTCATCATCATTAGGCTCAGGTGCCTGTTAATCAGGCTCATTACCTTCCTTTACCAGAATAGGGAGTTCACCAGACCTCAGTGACGAAGGGGAAAATGAACTCACAACAGACTCTGCCGTACGGATAACAGTATTGTATGGGCACTGCTGTACGGATAACAGTATTGTATGGGCACTGTTTCGCGGATAACAGTATTGTATGGGCACTGCTGTGCGGATAACAGTATTGTATGGGCACTGCTGTGCGGATAACAGTATTGTATGGCCACTGCTGTGCGGATAACAGTATTGTATTGGCACTGCTGTGCGGATAACAGTATTGTATGGCCACTGCTGTGCGGATAACAGAATTGTATGGGCACTGTTTCGCGGATAACAGTATTGTATGGGCACTGCTGTGCGGATAACAGTATTGTATGGCCACTGCTGTGCGGATAACAGTATTGTATGGCCACTGCTGTGCGGATAACAGTATTGTATTGGCACTGCTGTGCGGATAACAGTATTGTATGGCCACTGCTGTGCGGATAACAGTATTGTATGGCCACTGCTGTGCGGATAACAGTATTGTATGGCCACTGCTGTGCGGATAACAGTATTGTATGGCCACTGCTGTGCGGATAACAGTATTGTATGACCACTGCTGTGCGGATAACAGTATTGTATGGGCACTGCTGTGCGGATAACAGTATTGTATGGGCACTGCTGTGCGGATAACAGTATTGTATGACCACTCCTGTGCGGATAACAGTATTGTATGGCCACTGCTGTTCGGATAACAGTATTGTATTGGCACTGCTGTGCGGATAACAGTATTGTATGGGCACTGCTGTGCGGATAACAGTATTGTATGGCCACTGCTGTGCGGATAACAGTATTGTATGGCCACTGCTGTGCGGATAACAGTATTGTATGACCACTGCTGTGCGGATAACAGTATTGTATGGGCACTGCTGTGCGGATAACAGTATTGTATGGGCACTGCTGTGCGGATAACAGTATTGTATGGGCACTGCTGTGCGGATAACAGTATTGTATGGGCACTGCCGTACGGATAACAGTATTGTATGGGCACTGCTGTGTTTCACGCGCAGATGCAGTGGTGCATGTCCCATGAAGAAGCACGTTCACATTGAAGACTACGTGTGACACTCAGTGCTGATCAAAGCCAATCTCAGCCCAGCACTCAGTACTGAGAACATCCAGCAGGTGGTAGTCTAAGACTGAAACATAAGGGGCATTCCAGCTGATAAAATTTCTTGCTTTATTGAAAAATTAAAATAGTACAACGGCTTACTCCTCAGGAGTGGATGGATGTGCTATGAGGCACTGAGACAACAGCTACGCATTTCGACCCTACATGGGTCTTTATTACAGCTTTTTTAGCCCATTTTTTCTTCTATTTGTGGTAATCTAAGACTACAGAGTGACCTCTACCGCGACCTGCTGGATGTTCTTAGTTGGGTCCATGGCATCTCCAGGGAGCTGGTATCTGGTATCAGACACTAACATTCCTACATAATTATTTGACACCAAGTTTTCCCACCTACAAAAAATGGAGAGGTCTGTAATTTTTATCTTAGGTTCACCTGTGAGAGACAGAATCTAAAAATAAAAAGAGAATTTCACATTGTATGATTTTTAAATAATTAAATTGCATTTTGTGGCATGAATTAAGTATTTGATCACCGACCAACCAGCAAGAATTCTGGCTCACAGACCTGTTAGTCTTTCTTTAAGATGCCCTCCTACTCTGCACTCATTACCTGTATTAACTGCAGCTGATGGAACTCATTACCGCTATAAAAAAACACCTGTCCACACACTCAATCACACTCCAACTCTCCACCATGGCCAAGACCAAACAGCTGTCTAAGGACATCAGGGATGGGCTACATGACAATAGGCAAACAGCTTGGGGAGAAGGCAACAACTGTTGGCACAATTATAGTACATGATGACTGTCAATCGTCCTCAGTCTGGGGCTCCATGCGAGATCTCCCCTCATGGGGTAAGGAGGATTCTGAGAAAGGTCAGGAATCAGCTCAGAACTACACAGGAGGACCTGCTCAATGACCTGAAGAGAGCTGAGATCACAGTCTCAAACATTACTGTTAGTAAAATAGTACGGCGTCATGGATTAATATCCTGCAGGGCATACAAGGTCCCCCTGCTCACGCCAGAACATGTCCAGGCCCGTTTGAAATTCCCTTAAGACCATCTGAATGATTCAGAGGAGGCATGGGAGAAGGTCATGTGATCAGATGAGACCAAAATAGATGTATATGGAATCAACTCCACTCAGTGTTTGAAGGAAGAAGAAGGATGAGTACAACCCCAATAACACTGTCCCAACCATGAAGCATGGTGGGGGAAACATCATACATTGGTGGTGCTTTTCTGCAAAGGGAATAGGACAACTGCACCGTAGTAAATGGAGGATGGATGGGGTCATGTATCGCAAAATTTTGGACCTCCTTCCCTCAGTAAGAGAATTGAAGATGGGTTGTGGCAGGGTCTTACAGTATGACAATGACCCGAAACACACAGCCAGGGCAACTAAGAAGTGGCTGCGTAAGAAGCATTTCAAGGACCTGGAGTGGCCTAGCCAGTCTCCAAACTTGAATCTAATAGAAAATCTTTGGTGCAGCTGAAACTTAATGTTTCCCAGCGACAGCCCCGAAACCTGAAAGATCTGGAGAAGATCTATATGGAGGAGGGGGCCAAAATCCCTGCTGCAGTGTGTGCAAACTTGGTCAAGAACTAAAGGAAACGTCTGACCTCTGTAATTGCAAACAAAGGTTTCTGTACCAAATATTAACTCCTTAACGACCAGGGGTATTTTTGGTTTTGCATTTTCATTTTTTGCTCATCCCAGAGCCATAACTTTTTTATTTTTCCATCAATATGGCCATGTTCAGGCTTGGTTTTTTGCGGGACGAGTTGTACTTTTGAACAACACCCAGTAGCGTAGTTACTGGGGGGGGCAGGGGGGGCGGTGGCCCCGGGCCCCGCGCTCTGAGGGGCCCACTGGAGCTACACTACACTTCACTACTATTCTGCGGCAGAGCAGGGAGAATCGATCTCCCTACTCTGCTGCCCGGCCGCTATGGGCCCCTGAGAAGGTGGTGGGGGGCCCCGGTACCAGCAGTGAGCCCCCCACCTCTCAGCCAGCAATGTCGTCCTGGGCTGTAGTCTGTGCGCACAGGACCTGTGATGAGGTCACAGGAGGGGCGGAGTCAGGGGGTCACATGATCAGGGGCTTCAGTGGCTGCAGAACTCTGCTGTGCTGGTTGTCATGGTGCTGGCAGGATGAGGTGAAGTTTCTGTGTGAGGTCAGGAGAGGTTTACAGGGTGGATGTAGCAGTGCTGTGTGTGTATGAGGTGTACAGAGCGGAGCCGTGTGTGTAGAAGGTGCATGGAGCAGAGATATGCATGCATGAGTTGTACGGAGGAGTGGAGCCGTGTGTGTAGAAGGTGTACGGAGCAGAGATATGCATGCATGAGGTGTACGGAGGAGTGGAGCCATGTGTTTATGGGGTGAACGGAGCAGTTTGTGTACAATGTGTACCAAGCGGAGCCGTTTGTGTAAGTTGTGTACAGAGCGGAGTCATGTGTGTACGGGGTGTATGGAGCGGAGCCAGGTGTGTACAGCGTGTACGGAGCAGAGCCGCGTGTGTACAAGGTGTATGGAGCGGAGCCGTGTGTGTATAGGGAGTGCGTAGCCATGTGTGTGTGGTGCCCCCAGGAGTATGGCCGCCACAGTGGCTTTGCCTTCCTCCACGGAGGGTGATGTCATGCTTGGAAGCAGTGAAGGGTCTCTCTCGCAGTTAACCTATACATGCAACACAGTTCCACTCCAGGCCAGTAGGGGGGACTCTGAACTGGAATTGAGGGGAGGAGTGCTCTCTGAGGGCCAAGAGAAAGGAGTGGTTAGTTAGTGTGAGGAGGGTGAAGTGTGCAGACGTGTGGAGAGAAGCTGGAGGTTGAGCTGAGGAAAGAGAGCTCCCTCACAGCGAGAGCGCATGAACTGGAGCCTGGTCTCCACGGTTGTACGGATACTAATGGTCCTGCAACAGACACCAGAGGAGTAGGAGGCTGTAAATGCCCTACCCCATCTAAGACTCGGAGGCACAACAGCACGGAGTGAGCCAAGAGAGGAATAGCGGCTACAGCTGTCTGCCATACGAGGAGTGCTAGTAGAAGAGAATTAGGAGGAACTTCAGTGTAACTCAGTACTGGGAGTACTTCACTCAAATAGGCGCTAGGGAAGGAGACTGCACAGCCCATCTGCTGAGAGAGAATCCTGAGCTGCTTCCAGGCTAGCCTGCTCCAGTACCATCTGTAATCAGGACCCTGGACTGCATTTATCAAGTAAAGGTACAGAAATTGCACAATGCTGTGTCTTCTCTGCTTCCTACCCTTCCGGCACTGCTACATCCCCGTGCCAACCACATCTACACTGCCCTGGGACTACAGCTTCACCTGTGGGGAGCTTTTACATCTTTGCTGCACCATACCATCAGTCCCAGTGGATCTGCATGCAGCGTCGGCTTAACATCTCACTTGCCGAACACCACAGCTGGCGTCACAAACTATTCCATTAACTACATTCCACCATTCAATCTCCCCTAATACTTGGGCGCACAGGGCCATGGACCGGGTCACTGCTGCTGTGACACATCCCGCTGACACTGGCCCGGTACCGGGTACCCCACAGCCCTGGGAGGGGGACCCATGTGTATAGGGGGTATCAGGTGCAGTAATAGGGACACTTGCGGCAGCAGCTCAGTATTGGGGTATCAGGGGCAGTAATAGGGACACATATGGCAGCAGCGGCTCAGTATTGGGGTATCAGGTGCAGTAATAGGGACACATAAGGCAGCAGCGGCTCAGCATTGGGGTATCAGGTGTAGTAATAGGGACACATACGGCAGCAGAGGCTCAGCATTGGGGTATCAGGTGCAGTAATAGGGACACATACGGCGGCAGCAGCTCAGCATTGGGGTATCAGGTGCAGTAATAGGGACACATATGGCAGCAGCGGCTCAGCATTGGGGTATCAGGTGCAGTAATAGGGACACATACGGCAGCAGTGGCTCAGCATTGTGGTATCAGCAGGATGAGGGGTTTGTGTTATGAATGGGTCACCGAGGAGGAAAAAACAAAACAAGCTAAGTCACAGAAAACCAGAGAGGTTGGTAACTATGCAGATTGCAGATCCCTGATCCTAACCACACAACTAGCAGCAGCCGTGGAGCGTTCCTACGATGAACCTAGACGCTTCGTCACAGCCGGAGGACTAAATAAGCCTAAAGCAAGAAAAGGGGAAAACTAACTGCCCCAGAGCAGACCCCAAAGGAAAGACAGCCCCCACACATGTATTGATAGTGAAACAAGATGAAAACGCAAACACAGGCAGGAAAATAGGCTGAGCAAATGATGGGGCCCAAACTAACTAGAAAGGACAGGAAAGGAAAGACACTGTCTGCAATCTGCCAAAAACCCTACAAAAATAATGTCCAACACTTCTGATAACAAAATTAACCCTGAAGTCACTAGACCTCTCCCACTATATCAGCACTCTGAAATATTCTGAGACAGAGCAACAAAAAGAGGCCAATCTAATAAGGGACAAAAAGCAAATTGGCAAATACAGATAAATAAGAGTGGAAATTCAGCACAGCCCCAGCCGGGGCTGGCTGACCACAAAAAACTGAATAGACCAACAAAATCAAGTGTGAACATTAGCAGAAAAACTTAGCTTGAGCTGACTGGAACAGAGCTGAGAAGCAAGACCTGACAAGCCAGAAGGAATCACCAGCACCAGAATAGGGCATCGGCTGTCTTAAATCCAGTCTGAGATTCCTGAGGTCCAATTGTCATCCTCCTTATCAGGTGGCAGATCTCCACTGATTAAATCAGCCTCACTACCTCCTGTTACCACCAGAGGGAGCCTGGAAGGAGAACTCACAACTGGTAGACCAGAAAATGAACTCACAACAGGTTTGTGCAGGTTGGGGATACATGGTGATGGAGCTGGAATATGAGAAGTGAAACATGCTGTTCTTGTATTCTCTGTAGCCGAGTCCTGGCTGGAGAATTGTCATGTCAGTCTGGGCCAGATGGAAAAGACGTGAAAAGTGAACGATTCCATCAGAAAGATCGTCAGCGGTAAGACACCAACTATAACAGTGCAGTAATCACTTATATGTTCTATAGGACTGGTATTTACCACTGACCATATGGCAGTAATATCTATGTTGGTCTTTATAGAGATTATTTTCAGTAACAGCGCAGTCATCTCCAACATCCACTATTAGGGTGCGTCACCGAGTTGTAATCAAAGTTACCTAGTTAGGGGCCCACTCAGAAGTTTCGCCCCACCTGAACCAAAACCCTAGCTACGCCTCTAACAACACCATTGGTTTTATCATGTCGTGTAACAGAAAACGGGAAAAAAATTCCAAGTGCGGTGAAACTGCATAAAAAGTACAATCCCACACTAGTTTTTTTGTTTGGCTTTTTTGCCAAGTTCACTGAATGCTAAAACTGACCTGCCATTATGATTCTCCAGGTCATTAAGAGTTCATAGACACCAAACATGTCTAGGCTCTTTTTTATCAAAGTGGTGAAAAAAATTCCAAAGTTTGTAAAAAAAAAAGTTGCTATTTTCCGAGACCCGTAGTGTCTTCGTTTTTTGTGATCTCGGGTTGGGTGAGGGCTTATATTTTGCGTGCCGATCTGATGTTTTCATTTATACCATTTTGGTGCAGATATGTTCTTTTGGTCGCCCGTTATTGCATTTTATTGCAATGTTGCCGCGACTAAAAAAAGCTTAATTCTGGAGTTTCAATTTTTTTTTCTAGCTACGCCGTTTACGATATGATTAATTCTTTTTTTTATATTGATAGATCGGGCTATTTTGAACATGGTGATACCAAATATGTGTATATTTGATTTTTTTTACATTGTTTTATTTTGAATGTGGCGAAAGGGGGGTGATTTGAACGTCTATATTTTTTAAATAAAAAAAGGATGACAGATTCTCTTTAAGGGGTTAAGTTCTGTTTTTCTGATGTATGAAATACTTATTTCATGCAAGAAAATGAAAATAAATTGTGTAAAAGTGATACAATTTGATTTTCTGTTTTTTTATTTTTAGATTCTGTCTCTCATAGGTGAAGTGTACCTACGATAAAAATTACAGACCTCTCTATTCTTGTAGGTGAGAAAACTTGCAAAATCAGCAGTGTATCAAATACTTTTATTCCCCACTGTGTATTACAGCCCTATAACACTCATGTGCGTAGTGACGCCTGACGATGCACATGACAAAGGGGTATTCAAGACTCTTCAGAGCTTCTAGTCCCCTTACCACATTGAAAACAAAGACCCCTCTTTTTCCAGTCCTTAAACCCTTATACTGCCATATATCAAATAATGATAAATACACAAATTATTTGGATAACTTGGCCACAGCAGCCATTTATTAAACATATAAACAAACATTTTTAAGTAAGTAACAACCCGGAGGGGCGGTCCTCGAAGCCCCGAAACCAAAATCCAAGATGTTAATTAACCAACATGGCCCAAGGTCGAGTCTTGCCTCCAGCCGTAAAGCACCAGCTCAGAGGCACCAAAAACAACCCGCCTGGCCAGAAACCATTACCATATATCCGAGTCCCATTTACCCCTTCCTCGGGATACCTAAAATAACCGTCCACTTGAGTCCACGCTGGAGGGAGTCCAGGACCTCTTCCGATCCCCCCCTCCAGAGCCACCAGGCTCACCAACTTCAAGGACCACCCCCACGCCACCAACACAAATGTTTTGACCCCCTCAAACATTTGTGTCCCTCCAAACCTTCAAACCTTTCTCTATGCCTTCTTGCACCGCCAAACACCACATATCCAACCCCAAAGCATTGAGGTGAATCCTGTCCTTCCTCCAAACTCCCTTTTTCAGCTTCCAAATCCATATGTCGAAAGACAATCACCCCGCTCGGTGCCATAAAACATGCAACCGCCCTATTTAACTTAATTCTGGCCCTGTTAACCACTTGAACAGATCGAGCCCCGTGCCAAACTTTTCTTGGAATAATATCCGACAAAATCACCTGCAATCTTGGAAACATAGACCACAAACGCAACATGTCGAATTTGACATCAGTAATCAATTCACGGCATGGTCGCTTACCCAAGTCATTACCCCTCAAATGTAGTACCAGTTAATCAGGAGCGCGGTCAAGTCTTAGGCTGTGTGCACACGGTGCGGTTTCTGCTGCGTTTCCGCAGCGGTTTTGGCCCTGCGGAAACGCAGCAGTTCCGCTGACCAAGTACAGTACAATGAAACCCTATGGGGTTTCAAAAACGCTGTGCTGACGGTGCGTTTTTTTCCGCGCGGTTTTGCTGCGGTTTACAAACTGCAGCATGTCAATTGTTTGTGCGGTTTCCGCAGCGGTTTCATACCTCTACCATAGTAGAGGTGTGAAACCGCAGGGCAAAACCGTAGACCAAACCGCAGGAAAACCGCAGGTCACTTTACCTGCGGTTTTACCTGCGTTTCCGCGCGGGAAAAAACGCAGCGGAATCCGCAACGTGTGCACATAGCCCTACAAATCTGTGAAACTCCGGAAGCAGCTGTTTCCAAACCATGCCCTGTTTTCCAATCCAACTCACGACTGCTACATCACGTAGCACACCCAGCTGCCTCCCGTTCGTACGAACTGCTGCTCTCAACGCTGCCCAAAAAACATGTGAGTGCCCCATAATCCAACAGATTGGACGCCCAAGCTCTGAAAAGTAAACAAAATACAATAACCAAGTAAGAAACTAACAATAAAGCACAAAATTGTTGTAATTAAGCCAAAGATGGGCCAACGCCCAATCCTCTTCACCACTTCGTCACTCAAACCTCTTTTCGCCGCTTCCGTAGTCGCCCCTATCCGAAAAGAGTGGCCAGTATAATTTTCTGCCGAAATGCCCCCCCTTTTCAAACAAGATCGAAATTTCGCCACAAACTGTAAACGTGACAAAAACAAACCGTCCTCATGCACCAGAAGCGGAGAATCCGCGGAACCGATGTCATAAAGCTGTTTATACACATCACCGGTACATGGGAGAACCCTTAACCTCAAAAAGAACTATTTTGCAACCTTCACCTTCTCTATCCGTTTTGAACATATGGATAAATATAACTATCCTATACCCTATTTATGACCTTAGAAGAACTCACCAATTCACCTTATCGAAAAGCCCCAAAAAAGGCCAAAATAAATGCCAACTTGCAAAGTGCCAGTTCCCAATGAGAAGAGCAAACTTTCCCTAAGTGGTCATTCAATAGTAACAAAATCTCGTAAGATACCGGACATCTACCATCCAAAACTTTCCAACCCTTAACTGCATGCAAGACCAAAAAAGTTTCTGTTAGATCCCGCAAACCCCTAAAATTTAAAGTCAAATGCTAAGCCCGTCAAAAACTTATTAATTTTGGGACTGACCAACCTGACTCCCAATTATGTCCAACCAGCATCAATATCTTATTTTCATTGTCCAAATCATCGCTCAAGGGAGCCTTCCAATCCTCCCAAACGGTCCACGACTTCTTATAGTGAGCCCTCCCACCGACAATGACCTGGATAATAACTCCCTTACCGCATCAACGGAAGGTTCCATAAATCCACTGTGCAACTCAGCCCTTCTGGTGCCACCTCAGGTGCCAACTCCCGAAAACGATCCTACTGTGCAGTAGAAAGTGCTTCCAGAATAGGGAACTTAAACTTGACTCCAGAACAACCTCTGCGACAATCCATAGATTATTACACAATCCTAACCAAACTAAATGTTGCAGAATCTACACGACGACACCATCCGAAGAAGATAGAGTTAATGGCCCTAACTGCTGTCATTGAGTTACACCAAAAACGAATCTTCCTGTTCTGAATTCTCTTCCCCCAAAACGACAAAGCAACAATTATAGGAAATATCTCATACAGAACCTGATTGGTTGACAAACCCTCTTCCTTCCAAGTTTGGGGCCAAATCTCCACAAGCCATTCTCCCTGAAAAAAATAGGCAAAAACCGTGGAAACCTACAGGACCGACCAAAAGTCCCAACTCCTCTACTGACATCACAGGAGCAATCCATATAGATCTGCCATTGTAAGAATCCAAGAAAAGCGCCCAGACTTTCAAATCATCACGAAGCTCCTTCTTCAACCTCATGAAGTGGGCTGGTGGTCTAATCCCAACCGTCACTAAAGATAACCTACGATAGAATGCTCTCCCCATAGGCATAATACGGCATGCAAAATTCAATTTGCCTAACACGGACTGCACTTACCGTAATGTCGCTTTCTTCAAACCACTGACCCGACGCACCTCGGCCCTCATGTCCGACACTTTGTCCTCAGGTAACCTGCATTCCATTTCAGTGAATCAATTTCTATGCCCAGGAAACTCAGGGAGTTAACCGGGCCCACTGTCTTTTCCTGTGCTAGAGGAACCCCAAATCGTTGGGCTAGACTTTCAATGGTGGGCAAAAGCAACGAGCAATTGTTACCCTGCGCTGAACCAATAAACCAGAAATCATCCAAGTAGTAAATACATGATTTCAAACCAGAAACTGCCTTAACAGTCCATTCCAAAAACGTGCTAAATGACTCAAAGTAAGCGCACGACAACGAACACCCCATGGGCAAACAGCGATCAATGTAATAACCTCCATCCAAAAAACAACAGAGAAAATGCATACTATCCGGATGAACCGGTAACAACCGAAAAGCCGAATCTTTTTGCCAACCAAGAACCTTTTCCACACAAACATACCCAATCCATGGCAGTATCAAACGATGTGTACATCACCGAACACAACTGCGAGTCAATCCCGTCGTTCACCGATGAACCCTTCGGAAACGAGAGGTGATGAATTAGCCTGAAATTGTTAGGCTCTTTCTTAGGTACCACACCTAACGGTAAAACTCTCAAATTAGCTAGGGGAATCAAGTTAAAGGGGCCTGCCATTCTACCCAAGGCAACTTCCTTAGGCAACTTTTCGGACACCACCTCCGGAAACTGCATTGCCGATTTCAAGTTCTTAGTCGAAAATCTAGCCAAACCATCAACATTAAGAATTTTAAATCCATCCCTAAAACCCTCTCTAAGTAATAACGCTGCTGCCTTATCCGTATACTCATTTAGAAATTGCTCCATCTCTGCCAGACGAACCAGAGTCACTCCTTTTTTCAATTCCATCTGCCCCTTTCTGTCTCCCAACCTTGAAACACTTCGATGCTCCGTGACTACCCCCGCATGATGAATTTACACTTCCCTCTGAATCTACAGGAATCATCATTAAAGGAAAAACACAGTCCTTTTTGCATCGACAACGAGTGTTCGGACAGTCCTTAACCCCCGGTGCCCCCCTGAAACCACGGATTACTCTGACCTGATCTAGGTGGCGCCATCACCCTCATCCAAAAGGAAATATCCTTATATTCACAATGGATGCAAGGAGGCACCGCCTTCCTCTGCCGAAACTGTTCATCATACCTCAACCATTCCTGCCCTAAATAAACTCTGTATGCATCCCCAATTGCGTCCATATAATAAAGGAGGCCTGAACAGTTGTCCGGGGCTTTCTCACCAATTACACTAGCTAAATAGCAAATGCTTGCAACCAATTGGAAAAGGTTCTAGGAATTAAATGAAACCTCCTCCTCTCCTCGTCTTCCTTCCTGTTATCCTCCCTTCTCACTCTGTCCATGTTAAATCGCTCTAAAGGAAGTAGAGAAAATATCTCCACATATTCCCCTTTCTATATCTTCTCCCTAACCTCTTGTTTCAACTGTGTTCCCAAAGGCTCTTCAAAGCAAACGTAGACCTCTCCCTTAGTATCATCAACCCCAAGCAAATCCCACAAATGAACTCAATCATATAAGCCATGCAACAGCAACCCCATATTCCCACTAGCCTCCCCTGCAGACTCAACACTGCCCTGTTGTGAGTTCATTCTCTGGTTCACCAGTTGTGAGTTCCCCTTCTGAACTCCCTCTGGTGGTGATGGGAGGTTGTGCGGCTGGTTTGATCGGTGGAGATCTGCCACCTGAGAATGAGGATGACGATTGGATCTCAGGATTCTCAGATTGGATTTAAGACAGTCGACGCCCTATTCAGTTGCTGGTGATTCCTTCTGGCTTGTCAGCTCTTGGTTTTCAGCTCTGTTCCAGTCATCTAAAGCTAAGTTTTTCTGCTAATGTTCACACTTGATTTTGTTGGTGTATTCAGTTTTTTGTGTGGTCTGCCAGCCCCGGCTGGGGGCTGAGCTGAATTTCCACTCTTATTTATCAGTATTTTGCCAATTGGCTTTTTGTCCCTTACTAGTTCGGTCTCTTTTTGCTCTGTCTCAGAATATTTCAGAGTGCTGATATAGTGGGAGAAGTCTAGTGACTTCAGGGTTAATTTTGCTATCAGAAGTGTTACCATTATTTTTGTAGGGCTTTTTGCAGTTTGCAGACAGTGTCTTCCCTTTCCTTTCCTGTCTAGTTAGTTTGGGCCCCATCATTTGCTCAGCCTATTTTCCTGCCTGTGTTTGTGCCTTCATCTTGTTTCACCATCAATACATGTGTAGGGGCTATCTATTCCTTTGGGGTCTGCTCTGGGGCAGTTAGTTTTCCCTTTTCTTGCTTTAGGCTTATGTAGTCCTCCGGCCGTGACGAGACGTCTAGGTTCATCGTAGGCACGCTCCACGGCTACTGCTAGTTGTGTGGTAAGATCAGGGATCTGCAATCTGCATAGTTACCATCCACTCTGGTTTTCTGTGGCTTAGCTTGTTTTGTCTTTTTCTCCTCGGTGACCCATTCATAACAGAATCACCAGCCATACCGCAGATTCTAGGGTACTCAAAAGCAGGAAAGAATTGTAAAAAGAAAAAAAAAAAAGTGTCAGAATTTTTTTTTTTATATATGTATATTTTTTCCTCTTTTTCTCTGGGGCCGTAGGAGGATTTTTTTATTTTTATTTTAATGGAGATTAAGCAATTGTCTGATCATGTGGAGCAGCTCACTGCTGAAGTGCGGGGAATTTCCGCCTATCTCGCTCATTCACATGCTGCTGAACCAAGGATTCCTACTCCTGATGTGTTTTTTGGGGATCGGTCTAAATTTTTGAATTTTAAGAATAATTGTAAATTATTTCTTGCCTTGAAGCCTAACTCATCGGGGAGCTCTGCGCAGCAGGTTAAAATTGTCATCTCTTTGCTGCGCGGCGATCCCCAGGATTGGGCGTTTTCTTTGACACCTGAAGATCCTATTCTGACTAAGGCTAGTTTCACATTTGCGCTTTATAGCGCAGAGACGGCCTGCGCACGGCCGCCGCTAAGCCCCGTGCCCTGTCGGCTCCCTGCCCGCCCCTTCCGGTCATCGCCACCTTCTAGCGCACATGGGCGCTTGCGATCTGCGCACCATATCTTTAGCATAGGCGGCGATGACCGGAAGGAGCGGGCAGGGAGCCGGAAGGTGGCGGGGCCTAGCGGCGGCCGTGCGCAGGCCGTCGCTGCGCTATAAAGCGCAAATGTGAAACTAGCCTAATGTGGATGCATTTTTTCAAGCCTTGGAGTTTTTGTATGATGAACCTAATGCTATTGATCAAGCTGAGAAAGCCCTATTGGCATTGAACCAGGGTCAGGATTCTGCAGAGTTGCACTGTCAAAAATTCCGAAAGTGGGCGGTCCTTACTACCTGGAATGATGGTGCCTTGGCAGCTCTCTATCGGAAGGGTTTGTCAGAAACAGTAAAAGATACTATGGTGGGATTTCCTGTTCCCTTTGGTCTTGACGATTCTGTCATTAGCCATTCAAATTGATCGGCGTTTACAGGAACGCAAAACTACATGAGAGAAGTTGCCACCTTTTGGACAAAATGTCTGAACCTATGCAATGTGATAGAGTTTTGTCTAGGGCGCAACGTCAGGAGTTTATATAGAAGGCGTAATAAGCTGAGTTATTTCTGTGGAGACGTCTCTCATATTATTTCTGTCTGCCATAAACGAGAGAAACGTTTTGCACACACATTTGCTGTGAGCAGTATACAACCTAAGTTTCTTTTGACAATTACTCTGATCTGCTCCTTATCCACATTTTCCACGAAGGCTTTTGTGGATTCACGAGCAGCGTTGAATTTGATGGATTTGGACTTTGCTAAACGTTGTGGTTTTTCCATGACGCCTCTGCGGACGCCTATTCCTTTGAGGGGTATTGATGCTACTCCTTTGGCGGAGAATAAACATCAGTTTTGGACCCAGGTGACGATGCGAGTTGGCCCAGACCACCAAGAAAATTGTAAATTTTTGGTGCTGCATAATTTGCATGATACTATTGTTCTGGGTTTTCCTTGGTTGCAAACTCATAATCCAGTTTTGGATTGGAAATCTGGGTCTGTGGTGAGTTGGGGTTGTCAGTGTGTTCTTAGGGACGCTCCTGTTTTCTCCACCTCTCCTCAGTCTCATGATATTCCAGATTATCTAGCCGATTTTTCTGATGTATTTAGTGAGAGCAAGTCTGTGTCTTTGCCTCCTTATGACTGTGCAATTGAGTTGATGCCTGGGTGTAAATTTCCCAAGGGTCGGCTTTTCAACTTATCAGAACATGATGCTATGCGATCCTATATTAAGAAGTCATTGGAGAAGGGTCATATTAGACCAGAGGCATATCTAGGCTTCCTGGCACCCGGGGCAAGAATTTGGTTCGGCGCCCCCCCCCACACCAAGTACATATGCGACTTACATACTTAGCCATGTACACACGAGCTGCTCTCCCTAATGCTCTCAATGTTCAGTAAAAACTGAAAGCAGGATGAGAAGCTCGTTGTCAAGTATGAAAATCGCATATGAGTGAAGTGTCCGTGTGATGACTACTGGAACCTGCAAAGCTGAATCCTGACATTGCAGCTTCTGAATTCTCACAAGGAATGCACTGCACACTTTTAGGATTCTTCCTTGCCGATGTACAGTCATATCAGCACAAGTATGTGATTTGTATACTTCTGGCCACATTCCAACTAGACGTGCCTGGCCCTGCTCCATTCATTTTCATTGAGTGAGGCCACACATGTCTAGTCAGCATGTGACCGCATGTATGTAAATTACCGGCACGAGAGAATCCTGACAGCGTGCAGTGAGCACTGTGAGAATTCAGAAGTCTGCAGTCACATAGAATGACTGCAGACTCCGTACAAACCTGGACAACCCCTTTAATGTTCCTAACAAATAAAAACATGAGAATAAGTCAGTATCACAAATAACATTTACATCCAAGTACCTGATAGATGACGTTTCTGGAGTCGTTCTCCTTTTCTTCTTCTTGTCCAGACCCCATGATGAGTTTTCTCATCCACAGCTGTCTCTGCAGACTTCCATCTTCTCCGGTCTTCTGCAGCAAATCTCCACATGATCCCCTTAAAGATAGAAGTGTCATTATAATGCTCCTGAATAAAAATGGCTGCAGTATACTGTCACCTCACACTATTCCCCTCCCTCCAATAACATCCCTCTGTTCACCATACTGTCTTATCATATATTTACCCCCTCACTCTCTATACTGTCTGCTCACACATACCCCCGACTCCCCATACTGTGTCCACATACATTAACCCGTTCGCTCCCCATACTGTCTGCACCCAACCCCCATACTGTTTCCTCATACATACTCTGTGTCCTCAAATCTCCCCACACACATTAAATCCCCCCATCCCCACTCCAAATCCCTCACACACATTAAGTAACCCCCATCCACACTCCAAATCCCTCACACACATTAAATAACCCCCCATCCCCACTCCCAAATCCCCCCACACATTATGTACCCCCCACTCCAAATCCCCCACATATTAACCCCATCCCTACTCATTAACCCCCCCAAACAATAACCCCCATCCCCACTCATTAATTCCATCCCCACTCATTAACCCCCCCGTCCCTACTCCCAAATCCCCCAACACATTATGTACCCCCCACTCCAAATCCCCCACACATTAACCCCCATCCCCACTCATTAACCCCCCACACATTAATTCCATCCCCACTCATTAACCCTCCACAAATTAATTCTATCCCCACTCATTAACCCCCCACTCAATAACCCCCATCCCCACTCATTAACCCCCCACTCAATAAACCCCATCCCCACTCATTAACCCCCCACTCAATAACCCCATCCCCACTCATTAACCCCCCCACACATTAACCCCCCACACATTAACCCCATCCCCACTCTTTACCCCCCACACAGTAACCCCATCCCCACTCATTAACCCCCACACATTAACCCCATCCCCACTCTTTACCCCCCACACAGTAACCCCCATCCCCACTCTTTAACCCCCCACACAGTAACCCCCATCCCCACTTATTAACCCCACTACACATTAACCCCCATCCCCATTTATTAACCCCACTACACATTAACCCCATCCCCACTTATTAACCCCCACACATTAACCCCATCCCCACTCATTAACCCCCCACTCAATAACCCCCATCCCCACTTAATAACCCCCATCCCCACTCATTAACCCCCCACTCAATAACCCCCATCCCCACTCATTAACCCGCCACACATTAACCCCATCCCCACTCTTTACCCCCACACAGTAACCCCCATCCCCACTCATTAACCCCCCACACATTAACCCCATCCCCACTCTTTACCCCCCACACAGTAACCCCCATCCCCACTCTTTAACCCCCCCACACAGTAACCCCCATCCCCACTTATTAACCCCACTACACATTAACCCCATCCCCACTCATTAACCCCCACACATTAACCCCATCCCCACTCATTAACCACCACACATTAACCCCATCCCCTCTCATTAACCCCCACACATTAACCCCATCCCCACTCTTTAACCACCCCACACATTAATCCCCATCCCCACATTAACCTCATCTCCACTCATTAACCCCCCCACGCATTAACCCCATCCCCACTCATTAACACCCCCATCTTCAGTGGTTTCTTCAGCTCCACATTGGAGCACACTTACCACCAGCGCTGAGCGTTCACGCTGGGCGCCGGGGAGTGACGTCAGCAGCGTGATCACATGACATGTCACTATACAGACGCCAGTACAATTGTTCCCTGGGAGCCGGCACGCGCACCTTCTCTGTGCCAGCTGTCAGCTTGACAGCTGACACAGAGAACCGCCGACTCCCAGGCCGGGGGGGCGGCAGAACACAGCCGCCAGGGAGGACACTGCGGACTGCTGCATTAGGCGGCCCGGACTGTGCCCCCTGCCGGCTGCGCCCGGGGCAACTGCCCCGGCTGCCCCCCCTAGATACGCCCCTGTATTAGACCATCCTCGTCACCTTTAGGTGCTGGGTTTTTTTTGTGGCCAAAAAAGATGGTTCATTAAGACCGTGTATTGATTATCGTTCCCTTAATAAGATGACGGTTAAATATCAGTACCCGTTACTTCTGATGTCTGATTTATTCTCCAGAGTTAAGAGTGCCTGCTGGTTTACTAAGCTTGACCTCAGGGCGGCGTTTAATCTTATTCGCATCAAGCACGGGGATGAATGGAAGATGGTGCTTAATACTCCGGAGGGACATTTTGAGTACCTGGTGATGCCTTTTGGGCTCACTAATGCCCCTTCTGTCTTCCAGTCCTTTATGAATGATATTTTCCGTGACTTTGTGGATAAGTTTTTGATCATCTATCTGGATGATATTTTGATCTTTTCTAGTGATTGGGATTCTCATGTGGAACATGTCCGGACTGTGTTCCGGATTTTGAGGGAGAATTCCCTGTTTGTTAAGGGATCGAAATGCCTCTTTGGTGTACAGAGGATTTCATTTTTGGGATTTATCTTATCTCCATCGACTATTGAAATGGACCCGGCCAAGGTACAGGCCATTTATGATTGGGTTCAGCCTACTTCTTTGAAGGCCCTCCAGAAGTTTTTGGGTTTTGCTAATTTCTGTCGTAAATTTATAGGTAATTTTTCTGGTATTGTCAAACCACTGACTGATCTGACCAAGAAGGGCGCTGATGTGCTGAATTGGTCTCCTGAGGCTATCTCAGCATTTCAGGAGCTTAAGCAGAGATTTAATTCAGCTCCAGTTTTACGGCAACCTGATGTCTCACTTCCATTTCAGGTGGAGGTAGATGCTTCTGAGATTGGTGCAGGAGCTGTTTTGTCCCAAAAAGACCCTGTGACTTCTAAGATGAATCCCTGTGCCTTCTTTTCTCCAAAGTTCTCACCATCTGAACGCAACTATGACGTGGGGAATCGGGAATTGTTGGCCATGAAGTGGGCATTTGAGGAGTGGAGACATTGGTTGGAGGGAGCTAGACATCAAGTTGTGGTCCTCACCGATCACAAGAATTTGATTTATCTGGAGTCGGCCAAACGCTTGAATCCTAGACAGTCTAGATGGGCCTTGTTTTTCACATGTTTTAATTTTGTGGTCTCTTTTCTTCCGGGCACTAAGAATGTTAAGGCAGACGCCCTTTCTAGGAGTTTCTTTGCTGATTCTCTTAGTGTGACCGAGCCTACTACCATCCTAGGTGAGGGGGTAGTTCTTTCTGCCCGATTTGAGACGCACCCTGGAGGAATTTCAGGAGGATAAACCTGAGCGTTGCCCTATGGGAAAATTGTATGTTCCTGACCAGTGGAGAAAGAGAGTGATGTCTGAAATTCATTTCTCCGCATTGGCTGGTCATCCAGGTATTTTTGGTACCAGAGATTTGGTGGGTCGGTCCTTTTGGTGGCCTGCCTTATCTCGTGACTTCAGGAATTTTGTACAGTCCTGTGGGACTTGTTCTCGGTCTAAACCCTGTTCTCGTTCTAGTGGGTTGCTGATGCCCTTGCCGGTGCCCAAGAGGCTATGGACCCATATCTAAATGGATGTTATTTCTGATCTTCCTGTCTCTCAGAGAATGACTGTTATCTGGGTTATTTGTGATAGATTTTCGAAGATGGTCCATCTTGTACCACTCCCAAAGTTGCCATCTTCTGCTGAGTTGGTGCCCTTGTTTTTACAACAGGTGGTTCGGTTACATGGGATTCCTGAGAACATTGTGTCCGACAGAGGAGTCCGGTTTGTTTCCAGATTCTGGAAAGCCTTTTGCTCCAATCTGGGAATTCAGTTATCCTTCTCCTCCGCGTTTCATCCCCAGACCAATGGACAGACTGAGAGAACAAACCAGACCTTGGAGTCTTATTTGAGATGTTTTATATCTGCTGATCAGGATGACTGGGTCTCATTTTTGCCCTTGGCCAAATTCGCACTGAACAATAGAGCTAGTTCTGCCACTTTGATGTCACCCTTTTTCTGTAATTTTGGGTTTCATCCTCGATTCTCTTCAGGGCAAGTGGAATCTTCGTCCTGCCCAGGTGTGGATTCGGTGGTTAAGAGAATGCAGCAGATATGGGACCAAGTGGTGGATAAGTTGTCACTCTCTCAGGAAAAGGCCCAGCGATTTTCCAACCGGCATAGGACCATTGGTCCCCGGTTTAAAGTGGGTGATATGGTTTGGTTGTAGTCTAAGAATATTCCAATGAAGGTTGCATCTCCTAAATTTAAGCCAAGATTTATTGGTCCTTATAAGATTTTGGAAATTCTTAATCCTGTTTCGTTTCGATTGGCTCTTCCAGTTACATTCAAGATCCATAATGTATTTCACAAATCTCTGTTGAAGAGGTTTGCTGAGCCAGTGGTTCCTATGGCAGCATCTCCTGACCCTGTGTTGGTTGAAGGCAAAGTGGAATATGAGGTAGAGGAAATATTTGATTCTCGTTTGGTTAGACGGAGACTCGAGTATTTGGTCAAATGGAAGGCTTATGGTCAGGAGGATAATTCTTGGGTCTCTGCCTCCGATATTCATGCCAATAGATTGGTTCGTGCTTTTCACCGGGCCCATCCTGATCGGCCTGGTGGCGTGGATGAGGGTTCGGTGACCCCTCCTCAAGGGGGGGTACTGTTGTGAGTTCATTCTCTGGTTCACCAGTTGTGAGTTCCCCTTCTGGACTCCCTCTGGTGGTGACGGGAGGTGGTGCGGCTGGTTTGATCGGTGGAGATCTGCCACTTGAGAATGAGGATGACGATTGGATCTCAGGATTCTCAGATTGGATTTAAGACAGCCGACGCCCTATTCAGTTGCTGGTGATTCCTTCTGGCTTGTCAGCTCTTGGTTTTCAGCTCTGTTCCAGTCATCTAAAGCTAAGTTTTTCTGCTAATGTTCACACTTGATTTTGTTGGTGTATTCAGTTTTTTGTGTGGTCTGCCAGCCCCGGCTGGGGGCTTAGCTGAATTTCCACTCTTATTTATCAGTATTTTGCCAATTGGCTTTTTGTCCCTTACTAGTTCGGTCTCTTTTTGCTCTGTCTCAGAATATTTCAGAGTGCTGATATAGTGGGAGAAGTCTAGTGACTTCAGGGTTAATTTTGCTATCAGAAGTGTTGGACATTATTTTTGTAGGGTTTCTTGCAGGTTGCAGACTGTGTCTTCCCTTTCCTTTCCTGTCTAGTTAGTTTGGGCCCCATCATTTGCTCAGCCTATTTTCCTGCCTGTGTTTGTGATTTCATCTTGTTTCACCGTCAATACATGTGTGGGGGCTATCTATTCCTTTGGGGTCTGCTCTGGGGCAGTTAGTTTTCCTTTTTCTTGCTTTAGGCTTATGTAGTCCTCCGGCCGTGATGAGACGTCTAGGTTCATCGTAGGCATGCTCCACGGCTACTGCTAGTTGTGCGGTAAGATCAGGGATATGCAATCTGCATAGTTACCAACCACTCTGGTTTTCTGTGGCTTAGCTTGTTTTGCCTTTTTCTCCTCGGTGACCCATTCATAACACTGCCCCTATTAACAATAGAAATCAAAGAAGGGTTAACATCAGGAACTTGATAAGTCTCACCGGGCTGCCTGGGTGCTGTGAACCCAAAATCCGAAGATCCAGAATCCAGATGCGACTAATTAGCACCATTCTCGCTGAGTAGACGCATCAATTGGGGGCTCGCACAGCTGGTCTTTCTAGGCCCTGATGCCCGCTGCAGCCCCGTACCTCCCTCCCCCTGGGCCAGCCATATGCTGTCCGGCAACTTCAGCTCCCTCAGAGCTCCATTGCCCACCTCTCCCTACCTTCCAGGCCAGCCGTGAGCTGCCCGCTATCCCAGGCTCGTTCTAAGCTCGACTGCCCTCTCAAGCTCTGTCCCTCCCTCCTCCTAGGGCAGCCGGGTGCTGCCCACCTTAATTTTGCAAGAACACTGAGGTAGGTGAGTGGGCGGGGCTAACGTCACCCTGCTCACCGCAATGAAGAGCCTGTGAAACAGGTCTCCGTCCTCCTGACCCTTCTGAATGCTACCACTGAGCGGGTGCCGCACCTGGCCGCTGCCCCGCAGCTCCCGGAGCCCGGCCATCCATGTTCTCATGTCATGTGCGGCCGGTGGGTGGGGCTAACTCTCCTCCCCAACGCGTCTCTGCTGAGAGGCCTGCGCCGCAGATCCCCGTCGGCTCACCGATTCTGGACACACAGAGCGGGGTCCTTACCAGGGAGGTCACCCGTCGTACCTGGACCAGGATCCTGCATCCCCGCTGCAGCAGATGAAGAGGGGGAGGCCGACCGTACTGTTGGATTCCTCCCGGCTGTCTGTGAGCTCCTGGCCTGCAGCTCGCAGCTTGCGCCGGAGGGTCCCTGGAGGGGATCCTAATGCGGCGCCAGACCCGCCAGACCGAGGCACACCGAAGGCCTAGTTCCCCGTGGCAGGCGTCTTTCAGGTTGGGGCTGAGGGGGCCCCGCCACCTCTTGTAGCAGGCCCTGAACAGAAGCCTGCAGCCATCCTGCGCCCCGGGAATCCACGGCATCCCTCAGCATCTGGAGAACGGACTCAATCTACATGATAGCAGGTACCTCAAAGATTCCTACAGCTACTAATGGGTACCTTAAATGGTTGACACTCTAAGATGGCTCCCCCTATTTATACAACAGCCCCTGACCCCCCCTTCTTTTGACCCTCCTACCTACCAAACCCAACCCACTCAATTCTGCACAACTAATTAACCCGTTACAATATTTCATCCTAACCACCGTGCACAGCTTCTTCTATCCCTCTCAACCCTGTCATGACAGCCTCCCTTTTATGACCTGCGGCCTAGTACGGCCTCACTGGACGCTGCCAGCGAAGACACAGTGACACAGCCGTACATGTTTGATGCAAATATAAGTTACAAAGGGCTGTAATTATAAGTAATAAATCCTTTGATACCCCACGGTAGAGATACTAGCGAGCCAGGAAAAGACAAGCTGGCTCCATCCCTAAATCCACAAAGAAGTTGGGGTTCAGCTTGAGGCCCCACTTGTGTGTCCACATCAATCTGTAGCATGATGGAAGCACCCCTGTGGAGGACAATCAGACGTTACTGAGGGGACTCCCACACTATTAGGGGGCACTTTAGATTTCCACCTCAGAATCCCCCACTGCCGATATAAAGGAGCACAGAGCGGAGTTGTGTGCATATATACCAACATCCCACATATAATGTACCACCCACAACCCAGGTCCCTCATATCATATCCCCACGCAATGTCACATGCCTCTTACCAGATCATGTCAGGGTAGAATTACTTGTCTGAAGCGGTGTAGAGATGTCATCACAAAGCCTCCTATCCAGGCTATCTGCAGACCCCCAGGGACAGCGCCCCATGAAGACAGGACAGGAGATGGTAGAGAGAGGACAGGAAGGTATAAGGACCCCCTGGACCCTCCATCTATAAGACAGGACAGGAGAGGGTAGAGGTTTGACAGGGACATGAGGACCCCTAGGTCTCGGGGAGTCTGCTTATCACTCACCTTTACAATCAGGGGATCCAGCTGACACTTCACCTCTTTGTCTTCCAGCACAGTCACCGGACCTCCGCACTGGATGCTGTCACCCATAAATATCTGCAGATGAGAAATTGTGGGGTTAAAGAGACGCTGAGACCCCTTCCCTGAACCATCAACACATGACTAGAGGGCTACATAAGCAGTTGCTCGTGATTGCAGCACTGGGGACTACAAGCAATGCTCCATGGGAAAAGTATGCAAATCATCTCTCCTAAGAAAGAAGTCTGACTACTGCCCCCTATATGTACGGTCTTGGATGCCTCATTCACACAGTGATGTCCCATCAGCTTCGGGTGCCAGCAGTCGGTGATGTCACTGCCCAATGTCACCGTGACGCCAGTTACTGACGTACAGGAAACAGTCATTCAATGAGAGCAGGATATTGGTGATCAGACCTGGGAGGCAGCGGATGGGGAACAGGCTCCTGACCATATATGGTTATGGCGGACAGAGGGGAAAATCTTGAAGTATACCAACCAGATGGTTGGGAAGGCGGCGGTGTCTGGTGAATGGGCATCATGAACTACAAATTACAGTCAGCTCTGTCTCCTCTCCCTGCTCCCCCAATTGCTCATGTGCACTAAGATACAATAAATGTGTGCAATGGACATAGGGGAGTAAGTCGCTGCCGTGGGCGTTGGATCATGGCAGGTGTATATTGGGCATTATTCATAAGTTTCTGTCACTTTTTAGCCACAATTTTCTTGCTGCATCATCTCAAAGAAGGGTCACACTCTTGCAGAAGGAAAAATCCAAGATGAACTTTCTCAGCTAAAATGCAAAGAAAGAGTGTATAGTGCTAGACAAGATCTACATAAGAACTGTATCCTGTGGCGTAACTACAAAGTTATGGGCCCCGATGCGAGCTTTCAAATGGGGCACCCTCCCATGGCAAAATACATGCACATCTCCGCTCCGTACACCTCGTACACGCACGGCTCCGCTCCGTACACCTCGTACACACGCGGCTCCGCTCCGCACATGCACCGCTCCGATCTGTACACCTCAAACTCGTGTGGTGCCCCTGAGGGTTCAGTCGCCACAGAGGTACTGCACCTCCTCCTGAGGTGTGGTACCCCACCATCCAGGTAAGGTGGAGACACCTGACCACACTCCAACACCTGCACCCCACACCACAAAGTAGTGTAGCAAAGCACCTTCGGCGGCTCCCTGCTTGGTGTGTAGTATAGCACCCCTTGGTGGCTCCCTGCTTGGAACAAGAAACGTGCTGCGAGGTGGGTGGAGTTTAGTTCACATAAAAGAGCGGGAAGAGTTGAGTCAGTCAGTCAGTCTTCATTCAGTCAGTGAGTGAGGATGTAGAAGGACAGAGAGTGAGAAAGAGAAGATCCCCGGGAGAGGGATGGAAGAAGGAAGTGCTGCAGCAGGCCACAGTGATCTGGGTCTGCTGGCACAGGAAAGAGACAGAGAAAGGAAGCTTGATTCTCCATTGGAAAGAAGGATTAGTACGGAACGTAAGGAGAATAGGAGGACTAAGGATCAGGGTTGGAAGAGAGAACCCTTCCCAAGTTTTAGGCGCAAGGCCGGGGTCCGGTCCCCGAGGTTGTATGGATACTAATGGTCCTGCAGCAGACACCGGAGGAATAGTGTCATGATCCAGTGTTGGATCTGGCGGTATTAAAAGCACGAAGTGAACTTTTTTTACTTTGGTTAAGTTCAAAGGTGTTTTGACTGTCCCCGGTGGTGGTTGTGGTATTGCACTTTGGGTTTTTGTGCACTTAATTAGGTATCAGGTGTGACACCCTATAAAGGTGTGCTAGAGGTGTGCAATCACTGCCTGTGATATTGTGAGTTTGTGTTCACTCTGTTTTTGGAGAGCCTGGATGAAGGATGGAGCTGGTGAGGAGTCCTGCGCAGCTTAGCCAGGGGGGACGTGTTGCAGCTATGGTGTCTGGACGAAGGGCTCGCATGGCGTGGTGGGGTCGCAGTGATGGAGTCAGCGGGAAGTGTCTGCATGGTCTGGTGGAGTGGCTACTATGGAGAGTGGCACTCACCATGTGGGACTTGGCCGCTGAGCTGGACTCAAGCATGCTTGACTTCGTGGCAGAAGCTGAACACTTCCTTGGGACTCTGGTACTAAGCAGCTGCAACTGGTGTTGGACTCTGCTCCAAGGTTGCACTAAGGTGAAGGATCCTGTTATGGTGATGGATCCGGGTGGAGGAGAAGATGCACTCAGGTGGAGGGCTCTGTTGCTAGGAGCGCACGCAACAGAGCAAAGCTAAGTGGTGTTTCCCCTGTATTGTCTCTTTCCTCATTTGTGTTATTAGTGCAGTGGTGGGATTAGTCTCCGCACCGACCCATTCCCTAGTGAGGGTTTAGGGTCAGGGTGAGCAAGGGCGTTAAGGTACGCGTGCGGCGACAGGTGCGGAGCCTGTTTAGGGAATGTAAGGAGTGCAGGGACACTGGCTCAGGGGAGCTTAGGAGGTCTCCATGTCCCCATTCCCTATCGCAGGGCCCACCATTGTTAAAGTTTCCCAGGTTCCCCCTTTATCATTTGATTTATTGTATAACGTGTAATACCTAAATTCGCCAGGTGGAGGCGGCGTATCCACCTGCACGTTTTATTATTTAAATGCGCCCCACTGGAGGCGGTGTATCCAGGGTCACGTGTGTTATGGGTCCGCCTTGCGGTATCATCTGCGTCCTGACACACGTGACCATGACATTATCACAGGCCTTACAGTTTTTTTTCTGGTGAGCTTTGGCCATGTGGAGATCGCTGAGTAATTGCTGCCGGGCCTCACTGAGGTGAGTGGGGAGCGGCAAGGTGTTTAGAGCCGCGGCAGCAGCAGTTATCACGGTCTGGGGCCTCTGCTCAGATAACCAGAGAAAAAAAAAATGGCGGCTGCGGTCTGGCAAAAGCCCCTAGAGTCGCTGCTGGGGAGCGGGACTTGCTCTCGCACGGGGAGGTACCCAGGCAGGTGGGAGGAATGGTGCCCCACGGAGCTGCCTGGTATTCCCCGAGGTGAAGGGGTACATCCCTGTGGTGAGCAGACTAGGTGTGTAGTCGCTGCTGGGGAGCGGGACTTGCTCTTACAGGGGACGCACCCAGGCAGGTGGGAGGAATGGTGCACCACGGAGCTGCCTGGTATTCCCCGAGGTGAAGGGGTACGTCCCTGTAGTGAGCAGATTGGTGAATAGTCCGCTGGGCTCATGCCAAATCTTCGATGCCGCCCCTCCTGGTCGTGTGGAGGCGACCAGCGAGTGTATATATATATTTTCCTCCATATTCCTGCGGCTATGGTACTAAAACCCCCTAGAGTCGCTGCTGGGGAGCAGGACTGGTTCATGCAGGCGGGCGCACCCAGGCAGGTGGGAGGAATGGTGCCCCACGGAGCTGCCTGGTATTCCCTGAGGTGAAGGGGTACGCCCCTGTGGTGAGCTGACTGGTGTGATAGTCCGCGGGGTTTTACGCCAAATCTTCATACCATCGAAGAAGCCGCCCTCCTGGTCGTGTGGAGGTGACCAGCGAGTGTATATTTCCTCCATTTCCCGTCCCCTTCTCCTCCTGGTGTGTGCAGCAGGTGTGCTGCGGAGGAGTAGGGACAAATCTCTACCCTCGCCATTAACCAACCCTAAGAGGCGCAGTCCTCATGGTGAAAGGGTTGGAGGGTGGTGTCCCTTGGTGAATAGCGGGGGTGTGAGTGTGGTGACACAGGGGGACGCCTCTGCTGTCTAGTTCAGAGTGAGTTCACCAAAAAATGACAAATGTATGTGTGCAATAAACGTTCAGGTCCGGACCTGTGTGTGAACGAGCGTGTATGTGTGCCACCAAAAAACATCTTGTGGAAATGTGTTGTGGAGTCTGATCAGCTCTGAGCAAACATACACAAACATTAACTCGTTCCCCAGGTCGGCGCTGTGGAGATGAGTGGTGCCTCCAAAAGGAACTTTATTGCCAATATCAGCGGTGCGTTTGTCATAAACCTGAAGTGTCAGGTAATGGTGGGGTGAACTCAGGGTCTGGGCGTCCCCGCTGTGGGTGTTTCCCTAATGAGGGGTGGTCTTGAGGGTCCAGAGGCCCCTCATTAAGGAGGGGGTACTGTCATGATTCAGTGTTGGATCTGGCGGTATTAAAAGCACAAAGTGAACTTTTTTTACTTTGGTTAAGTTCAAAGGTGTTTTGACTGTCCCCGGTGGTGGTTGTGGTATTGCACTTTGGGTTTTTGTGCACTTAATTAGGTATCAGGTGTGACACCCTATAAAGGTGTGCTAGAGGTGTGCAATCACTGCCTGTGATATTGTGAGTTTGTGTTCACTCTGTTTTTGGAGAGCCTGGATGAAAGATGGAGCTGGTGAGGAGTCCTGCGCAGCTTAGCCAGGGGGGACGTGTTGCAGCTATGGTGTCTGGACGAAGGGCTCGCATGGCGTGGTGGGGTCGCAGTGATGGAGTCAGCGGGAAGTGTCTGCATGGTCTGGTGGAGTGGCTACTATGGAGAGTGGCACTCACCATGTGGGACTTGGCCGCTGAGCTGGACTCAAGCATGCTTGACTTCGTGGCAGAAGCTGAACACTTCCTTGGGACTCTGGTACTAAGCAGCTGCAACTGGTGTTGGACTCTGCTCCAAGGTTGCACTAAGGTGAAGGATCCTGTTATGGTGATGGATCCGGGTGGAGGAGAAGATGCACTCAGGTGGAGGGCTCTGTTGCTAGGAGCGCACGCAACAGAGCAAAGCTAAGTGGTGTTTCCCCTGTATTGTCTCTTTCCTCATGTGTGTTATTAGTGCAGTGGTGGGATTAGTCTCCGAACCGACCCATTCCCTAGTGAGGGTTTAGGGTCAGGGTGAGCAAGGGCGTTAAGGTACGCGTGCGGCGACAGGTGTGGAGCCTGTTTAGGGAATGTAAGGAGTGCAGGGACACTGGCTCAGGGGAGCTTAGGAGGTCTCCATGTCCCCATTCCCTATCGCAGGGCCCACCATTGTTAAAGTTTCCCAGGTTCCCCCTTTATCATTTGATTTATTGTATAACGTGTAATACCTAAATTCGCCAGGTGGAGGCGGCATATCCACCTGCACATTTTATTATTTAAATGCGCCCCACTGGAGGCGGTGTATCCAGGGTCACATGTGTTATGGGTCCGCCTTGCGGTATCATCTGCGTCCTGACACACGTGACCATGACAAATAGAAGTAGTGACCACTTTATTCCCACACAAGACTTGGGGGCACAACAGCAACGATAGTGAGTCGGGACTAGGTAGTAAGGAGTCCCCGAAGCAGGCTACAGCTGTCTGCCGTACAAGTAGAGTTCATAGGAACATCTGACAGGAGGAACTCCAGTGTAACTCAGTACTATGAGTACTTCTCTCAAAGGCGCTATAAGAGGAGATGTTCAGAAAAGGCACATATGTTGGCGGAGTGTTGGAAGGGAGTACTTCATCTTGCCTGGAAGTTGGCTGAACTTCTGACCTGGAGGACACGGCACCGAGGCGATCACCTGTATGCACAACAGACTGTGAGTAAAGCTTTGGAACTACATGCCCTGGTGTCCTCCACTTATTCCTGTGCCATCACGCCAGCACGACTACATCCCTTGCGCCGGACACTACACCATCTAAGTGTCACTTCACCTACTCTGCCCTGGGACTACAGCCCTGCCTGTGGAGGGCTATAAGATCACTGCTGCACCACACCATCTGTCGCAGAGGATCTGTGTGCAGCGTCGGCTTACATCTACATTGCCGAACACCACAGGTGGCGTCACAAATCACTTATAAACTTTCCACTTTTTACAATGGGCGCCCAGGGCCACGGGCCAGGTCCCAGCTGCCGTGACATCTCCCATTGAAGCTCATCGGGCCCGGTACCGAGTACCCCACAGCCCTGGGAGGGCGACCCACACGCAGGGCTCCGCACACCTCATACACGCACGGCTCCGCTCCATACACTTCGCACACACCCAGCTCCACTCCGTACATGGGTCGCCCGCCAGGGCCATGGGGTACTCGGTACCGGGCCCGTTGATTTGAATGGGAGATGTCACAGTAGCAGTGACCCGGTCCGTGACCCTGGGCGTCCATGTAAAAGGGGGTAGAGTGATGGGGATAAAGTCATTGAGATGATTCGTGACGCCACCTGTGGTTTCTGGCTGCTGGGTTGCTTCTCTGGGACAGATGGTGTGGTGCAGCAATGATGTTGAAGCTCCCCACAAGTGGAGCTGTAGTCCCAGGGCAGTGTAGATGAGGTTGGCAAATGAGGAGATAGTGAGGAGAAGTAGATGGTTCAGTGTTAGGCACAGAGATGTAGCAGTGCTAAGCGGGTTGATGCAGGAAATAGGCAATGAGACAGCTGAGTGCAGTTCCAGTTCTTTTACTCACGTTCTTGGCACAGACAGGTGCCCGCTTCAATGCTGCGGTCTCCAGATCAGAGGCTCAGCCAACTCCCAGGCAGATGGAATTAACCTTTCCAGCTCTCCCTTTCATGTGCCTGTTCTGAACGTCTCCTCACTAGCGCTTATTTGAGGTACTCACAGTACTGAGTTACACTGAAGTTCCTCCTTTCAGATGTTCCTTTGAACTCTACTTGTACGGTAGACAGCTGTAGCCTGCTTCGGGGACTCCTTGCTGTTAATAAAGTGGTGACAACTTCTATTCCTCCGGTGTCTGCTGCAGGACCATCAGTATCCATACAACCTCGGGGACCGGACCCCGGCCATGCGCTTAGAACTTGAGGAAGGGCTCCACTCTAACCCTAGTCCTTAGTTCTCTTCTTCTCCTTACGTTCTGTACTAATCTTTCTTCCTTCTGAAGAATCAGGCTTTCTATTTCTCTTTGCTGTGCCAGCAGCTCCAGGTCACAGGAGTCTGCTGCAGCACTTCCTTCACTCCATCCCTCTCAGGGGATCTTCTCTCACAGACTGACCTAGTCCTAATATTCCCCCGCTCTCTTGTGCAGTCTAAACTCCACCCACCTCCCAGCACTCTTCGTGTTCCAAGCAGGGAGCCACCAAAGGTGCTTTGCTACACTACTATGTTGTGTGGGATGCAGGTGTTGGAGGCTGGTCAGGTGTTACCATCTTACCTGGATAGTGGGATACTACACCTCAGGAGGAGGTGCAGTACCTCTGTGGCGACTGAACCCTCAGGGGCGCCACATACACCTCGTACATGCGTGTGTCACAGTCCAATCCTTGGATCTGTGTCAGATTCTGAATTCCCTCATGTAAACCTTTTTTTTCCTTTCAGGCCTTTGGGGACTTAAAGGGAATCTGTCACCCTTTTTTTGGCCTTTCAGCTGCCGGCATAGACATCGGGGGCTTATCTACAGCATTCTGTAATGCTGTAGATAAGCCTCCGATGTAACCTGAAAGAGAAGAAAAACACGTTATATTATACTCACTAAGGTCATAATCCTGTTTTGGATTGGAAATCTGGGTCTGTGGTGAGTTGGGGTTGTCAGTGTGTTCTTAGTGACTCTCCTGTTTTCTCCACCTCTCCTCAGTCTCATGATATTCCTGATTATTTGGCTGATTTTTCTGATGTATTTAGTGAGAGTAAGTGTGCATCTTTGCCTCCTCATAGGAGTTAAGACTGTGCAATTGAGTTAATGCCCGGGTGTAAATTTCCCAAGGGTCGGCTTTTCAACTTATCGGTACCCGAACTTGATGCTATGCGATCTTATATCAAGGAGTCGTTGGAGAAGGGTCACAGGGCTGCCACTAGGAATTTCGGGCCCCCATACTGGCAAAATTTTCGGGGCCCCCTTGAGACTCCGCCCAGGCTCCACCCCAGCCCCGCCTCCACCTCTCAAACTGTCCACAGTCCCACGTCTCTCTTGGAAAAACTGCACTTTTCATCAATCACACATTAACAGTTCCCATTACCAGATCACACATCTAGCCAGCAGCTCTCGTTTTGGCCAAAAGATTTTTTAAATCTGCCACCATGACAAGCTAGACTCTTTTGGCTGGGCGCTACTCTACTCTAACCTATTAAACATTTGCTAAAATATCCAATACAATTTAGGGATATTTTTTATTTATTTTTCAATTTTTAAAATGACCAATAATATCACATCCAAAGGGACAAATACCACCACACCATGTCCAGACCACATATTACCACCACATAGTGAGCTATAATACCACATACAAGGAAAAAATACAGCCACACCACGACCAGACCACATATTACTACCATAGTGACCGAATAATATCACATACAAGGAACAAATACCACTGCACCATGACCAGACCACATATTACCACCACATAGTGACCTATAATACCACATACATGGAACAAATACAGCCACACCATGACCAGACCACATATTACCACCACAGATACAGAATAATAGCACATACAAGGGACAAATACCACCACACCATGTCCCAAACACATATTACCACCACATGGTGACAAAATAATACCACATACAAGTAACAAATACTGACACACCATGACCAGACCACATATTACCACCAGTCACAGAATAATAGCACGTACAAGGAACAAATACCACAGCACCATGCCCAGACCACATATTACCACCACATGGTGACTGAATAATACAATACAAAGCATGGGCAACAAACAAGGAGAATTGGAACTACTAACACAGGAAAAGAAATATGATGTCATTGGAATCACTGAAACTTGGTGGGACAATACACATGATTGGAATACAAGACTAGAAGGATACAACTTATTTGCAAGAAACAGACTTGATAAACGAGGAGGGGGTGTCGCATTGTATGTTAGAAACGCGTATATCTGCACAGAGATTGAAGCCTCAGAGACTGGGAGTTCTGTGGAAACTGTTTGGGTAAGAATACAAGGACAGAACAATGGAAAGGACACCATTGTAGGCATTTACTACAGGCCGCCTGTGCAAGCTGAAGATATGGATGAACTCTTTATGCATCAAATGGCCAAGTTCTCCAAAAAATATGACATAGTTGTCATGGGAGATTTCAACTATCCAGACATTTGTTGGGAATCTCTCTCAGGCAAAACTAACAGGTCAAGGAAATTCTTATCCTCTCTTGCTGACAACTTTATCTTCCAAAAGGTAGGGGAGAAAACAAGGGGAACTGCTACCTTGGATCTAATCCTTATAAACAGGGAGGAAATGGTTGAGGAGGTAAAAGTGGCTGGAACCCTAGGAGGTAGCGACCATGCTATTTTAGAATTTTGGATAACTAGAGGCGGAAGACCTGTGAAGACTCAGACGTCAAGGTTAGATTTCAGAAAGGCGGATTTTAAGGGATTCAGAAAGACAATTGGAGGGATCCAATGGCTGGATATCCTTAAAGACAAAAATGTCCAGGAAGGATGGGAAATCTTGAAAAATGAAATTCTCAAAGCACAGTTGTTAACAATTCCGAAAAGAGGGAAGAATAGGAAGCATTTAAGGAAACCAGGATGGATGAACACAGAACTTAAGCACATGCTAAAAAGGAAGAAAAAAATGTTTATAAAATGGAAAGAGGGAGGCATATCTAAAGAAGAATATAATGCTGTCTGCAGAACCTGCAGGGCACAAATCAGATTACTAAAGCTGAAAATGAATTGAGGCTTGCAAGAGATGTCAAAAGCAATAATAAAGGATTTTGGGGATATGTCAAAAGTAAAAGAAAAGTCAAAGATGCTATAGGATTTTTACAGGATGAAAATGATGAAATGGTAAGACAGGATGTTGAGAAGGCTGAACTTTTAAATTCCTATCTTGCATCTGTTTTCTCTCAGAAAGGAAATGTAACATCAACTGTTATTCACTGTCCTATTAAGGGAATAGAAGAATCCAGGATATCTATAAACAGAAAGATAGTGAGGAAACACTTAGCTAACCTAAATGAATTCAAGTCTCCAGGTCCAGATGAATTACACCCCAGAGTACTGAAGGAGATAGCAGAAGAAATTTTTGAACCCCTCTCCATAATCTTTGAAAATTCTTGGAGAACAGAAGTGCCAGAAGACTGGAGAAGAGCAAATGTTGTTCCTATCTTCAAAAAGGGGAAGAAGGTGGACCCAGGCAACTATAGGCCGGTGAGTCTGACTTCTATACCAGGAAAGATCTTTGAACATATTATTAAACAACATGTATGTCAATACCTGGATAAGAATGAAGTGATCAAACAGAGTCAGCATGGGTTTGTAACTAATAAGTCATGTCAGACTAACTTAATTTCCTTCTATGACGGTATCACTGATTGGGTGGATCAAGGAAATGCTGTAGATATAGTATATCTTGACTTCAGCAAAGCATTTGACAAAGTCTCTCATACAATCCTTATTGAAAAAATGACTAAGTATGGAATGGACAAGGCAACTGTTAGGTGGATTCATAACTGGCTTAGTGATCGGACCCAAAGAGTGGTCATAAATGGCTGCACATCCAGTTGGAAGAATGTCTCAAGTGGGGTACCACAGGGCTCTGTCCTGGGCCCTGTATTGTTCAACATATTTATCAATGATTTAGATGAAGGAATTGAGGGTAAACTGATTAAATTTGCTGATGACACAAAGCTAGGAGGGATAGCTAATACTAGAGAAGAGAGAGAGGATTCAAAAAGATTTAAATAAACTGGAGAAGTGGGCAGCAACTAAGAGAATGGTTTTTAACAGGGAGAAATGCAAAGTACTACATCTGGGCAATAAAAATGAAAAAAGCATATATAGAATGGGAGGAATAGGGCTAAGTGATAGCACATGTGAAAAAGACTTGGGTATACTAATAGATCACAGACTGAATATGAGTCAACAGTGTGATGCAGCAGCAAAAAAGGCAAATGCAATTCTAGGATGTATTAACAGAAGCATACAGTCTAGATCACGTGAAGTCATTATTTCCCTCTACTCCTCTTTGGTCAGACCTCATCTGGAATATTGTGTCCAGTTTTGGTCACCACATTTTAAAAAGGACATCAACAAACTGGAGCAAGTTCAGAAAAGAGCGACCAGAATGGTGACCGGTCTGCAAACCCTGTCTTATGAGGAAAGGTTGCAGGATTTGGGAATGTTTAGTTTGCAAAAGAGAAGACTGAGAGGAGACTTAATAGCTGTCTACAAATATCTAAAGGGCTGTCACATTGTAGAAGGATCAACTTTATTCTCATTTGCACAAGGAAAGACTAGAAGCAATGGGATGAAACTGAATGGGAGACACAGATTAGATATTAGGAAAAACTTTTTGACAGAGTGATCAATGAGTGGAACAGGCTGCCACGAGAAGTGGTGAGTTCTCCTTCAATGGAAGTCTTCAAACAGAGGCTGGACAGACATCTGACTGGGATGATTTAGCGAATCCTGCTTTAAGCAGGGGGTTGGACCAGATGGCCCAGGAGGTCCCTTCCAACTCTACGATTCTATGATTCTATGATCATTAATGAAAAAAAACATACTACTATCACCATAAGTGCTATTATACACAGTAGAGCTGTACTTAGCATGTAGTGTCTGTGTACAGGTAATACAGTGATAACTGGTGACATTGCACAAAGGCACTCTGTATATAGTGTATAGTGTACAGGTAACACAGTGACCACTGGTGACATTATGCACAGGACCTCTGTATATAGTGCCAGTGTACAGGTAATACAGTGATCACTGGTGACATTGTACAAAGGCACTCTGCATATAGTGTATAGTGTACAGGTAATACAGTGACCACTGGTGACATTATACACAGGAGCTCTGTATATAGTGTCAGTGTACAGATAACACAGTGATCCCTGGTGACATTGTACAAAGGCACTCAGTATATAATGTATAGTGTCACTGTACAGGTAACATACTGACTCACCATTGACGTCTCTAGGTGAAGTCCTTCATCTTTGTTTTTCATCTTTCATCCAGCAAACACCGCCATCACGTCTTCCAGCCAGGGCTCGTCTCTGCAGGAAATAACAGATTTATCTAGAGTTCCGCTTGCAGAACACATTACTTATTTTTTTCCCAACTTCTACACTATACCAGATGAAGAAAAAAAGGCGACATAGTGTCGTTCTGCACAGTAACAGGACCGCCCCCCCATTTAAAACAGTAGCCTCAAAAAAATAAAATAAATACATCACTGCAGTAATAATATCCCTTAATTAGCCCCTATGGTAATAATATTCCCCATCCTCACCCCCGTGTGTCTCATTCCTGGCTTCAGCCATATTTTCTCTCATCCTGCCCTCATGAGTATCCATTCTGCTCCCATATGATCTCCCGATCCTGCCCCGTCTACATCGTATCCATCCTGCCCCATGATCCTGCACCACGTGTCTACCATCCTGCCCTTGTCTCACATTCTGCCCCGTCCTGTGTCTCACTTTCACATTCTGCCCCCTCCTGTGTCCTATTTTCACATTCTGCCCCTTCCTGTGTCTTACTGTCACATTCTGCCCCGTGCCTCACATTCTGCCCCTCCTGTGTCTCACTGTCACATTCTGCCCCCTCCTGTGTCTTACTGTCACATTCTGCTCCTCCTGTGTCTCACTGTCACATTCTGCCCCCTCCTGTGTCTTACTGTCACATTCTGCCCCATGTCCATTCTGCCCCCGTGTCTCACATTCTGCCCCCTCCTGTGTCTCAGTCACTTTCTGCCCCCTCCTGTGTCTGTCACATTCTGCCCCCTGCTGTGTCTCACTGTCACATTCTGCCCCCTCCTGTGTCTCACTGTTACATTCTGCCCCATCATGTCTTGCATTCTGCCCCATCATGTCTTGCATTCTGCCCCATCATGTCTTGCATTCTGCCCCCATCATGTCTGCACTCTGCCCCCATGTCTTGCATTCTGCCCCGTCTTGCATTCTGCCCCATCATGTCTGCATTTTGCCCCATCATATCTGCATTCTTCCCCCATGTCTTGCATTCTGCCCCATCATGTCTGCATTCTGCCCCATCATGTCTGCATTCTGCCCCCATGTCTTGCAATCTGCCCCCATCATGTCTGCATTCTGCCCCCATGTCTTGTATTCTGCCCCATCATGTCCTTGATTCTGCCCCCATCATGTCTGCATTCTGCCCCCATCATATCTGCGTTCTTCCCCCATGTCTTGCATTCTGCCCCATCATGTCTGCATTCTGCCCCATCATGTCTGCATTCTGCCCCATGTCTTGCATTCTGCCCCTATGTCTGCATTCTGCCCCCATGTCTTGCATTCTGCCCATCATGTCTGCATTCTGCCCCCATCATGTCTGCATTCTGCCCCCATCATGTCTGCATTCTGCCCCATGTCTTGCATTCTGCCCCATCATGTCTGCATTCTGCCCCATCATGTCTTGCATTCTGCCCCATCACGTCTTGCATTCTGCCCCCATTATGTCTGCATTCTGCCCCCATGCCTGCATTTTGCCCCATCATGTCTGCATTTTGCCCCATGTCTTGCATTCTGCCCCTATGTCTGCATTCTGCCCCCATGTCTTGCATTCTGCCCCCATCATGTCTGCATTCTGCCCCATGTCTTGCATTCTGCCCCATCATGTCTGCATTCTGCCCCATCATGTCTGCATTCTGCCCCCATGTCTTGCAATCTGCCCCCATCATGTCTGCATTCTGCCCCCATGTCTTGTATTCTGCCCCATCATGTCCTTGATTCTGCCCCCATCATGTCTGCATTCTGCCCCCATCATATCTGTGTTCTTCCCCCATGTCTTGCATTCTGCCCCATCATGTCTGCATTCTGCCCCATCATGTCTGCATTCTGCCCCATGTCTTGCATTCTGCCCCTATGTCTGCATTCTGCCCCCATGTCTTGCATTCTGCCCATCATGTCTGCATTCTGCCCCCATCATGTCTGCATTCTGCCCCATCATGTCTGCATTCTGCCCCATGTCTTGCATTCTGCCCCATCATGTCTGCATTCTGCCCCATCATGTCTTGCATTCTGCCCCATCACGTCTTGCATTCTGCCCCCATTATGTCTGCATTCTGCCCCCATGCCTGCATTTTGCCCCATCATGTCTGCATTTTGCCCCATGTCTTGCATTCTGCCCCTATGTCTGCATTCTGCCCCCATGTCTTGCATTCTGCCCCCATCATGTCTTGCATTCTGCCCCATCATGTCTTGCATTCTGCCCCATCATGTCTGCATTTTGCCCCATCATGTCTGCATTTTGCCCCATCATATCTGCATTCTTCCCCCATGTCTTGCATTCTGCCCCATCATGTCTGCATTCTGCCCCATCATGTCTGCATTCTGCCCCCATCATGTCTGCATTCTGCCCCCATCATGTCTGCATTCTGCCCCCATCATGTCTTGCATTCTGCCCCCATCATGTCTTGCATTCTTCCCCCATCAAGTCTGCATTCTGCCCCCATCATGTCTTGCATTCTTCCCCCATCATGTCTGCATTCTGCCCCATCATGTCTTGCATTCTGTCCCCATCATGTCTGCATTCTGTCCCCATCATGTCTGCATTCTGTCCCCATCATGTCTGCATTCTGCCCCATCATGTCTTGCATTCTGACCCCAGCATGTCTTGCATTCTTCCCATATCATGTCTGCATTCTTCCCCCATCATGTCTGCATTCTGCCCCATCATGTCTTGCATTCTGACCCCATCGTGTCTTGCATTCTTCCCCCTTCATGTCTGCATTCTGCCCCATCATGTCTGCATTCTGCCCCATCATGTCTGCATTCTGCCCCATGTCTTGCAATCTGCCCCCATCATGTCTGCATTCTGCCCCCATGTCTTGTATTCTGCCCCATCATGTCCTTGATTCTGCCCCCATCATGTCTGCATTCTGCCCCCATCATATCTGCGTTCTTCCCCCATGTCTTGCATTCTGCCCCATCATGTCTGCATTCTGCCCCATCATGTCTGCATTCTGCCCCATGTCTTGCATTCTGCCCTTATGTCTGCATTCTGCCCCCATGTCTTGCATTCTGCCCATCATGTCTGCATTCTGCCCCCATCATGTCTGCATTCTGCCCCCATCATGTCTGCATTCTGCCCCATGTCTTGCATTCTGCCCCATCATGTCTGCATTCTGCCCCATCATGTCTTGCATTCTGCCCCATCACGTCTTGCATTCTGCCCCCATTATGTCTGCATTCTGCCCCCATGCCTGCATTTTGCCCCATGTCTTGCATTCTGCCCCTATGTCTGCATTCTGCCCCCATGTCTTGCATTCTGCCCCCATCATGTCTTGCATTCTGCCCCATCATGTCTTGCATTCTGCCCCATCATGTCTGCATTTTGCCCCATCATGTCTGCATTTTGCCCCATCATATCTGCATTCTTCCCCCATGTCTTGCATTCTGCCCCATCATGTCTGCATTCTGCCCCATCATGTCTGCATTCTGCCCCCATCATGTCTGCATTCTGCCCCCATCATGTCTGCATTCTGCCCCCATCATGTCTGCATTCTGCCCCCATCATGTCTTGCATTCTGCCCCCATCATGTCTTGCATTCTTCCCCCATCAAGTCTGCATTCTGCCCCCATCATGTCTTGCATTCTTCCCCCATCATGTCTGCATTCTGCCCCATCATGTCTTGCATTCTGTCCTCATCATGTCTGCATTCTGTCCCCATCATGTCTGCATTCTGTCCCCATCATGTCTGCATTCTGCCCCATCATGTCTTGCATTCTGACCCCAGCATGTCTTGCATTCTTCCCATATCATGTCTGCATTCTTCCCCCATCATGTCTGCATTCTGCCCCATCATGTCTTGCATTCTGACCCCATCATGTCTTGCATTCTTCCCCCTTCATGTCTGCATTCTGCCCCATCATGTCTTGCATTCTGCCCCATCATGTCTTGCATTCTGCCCCCATGTCTTGCATTCTGTCCCCATCATGTCTGCATTCTGTCCCATGTCTTGCATTCTACCCCCATCATGTCTGCATTCTGCCCCCATTATGTCCAGCATTCTGCCCCCATCATGCCTGCATTCTGCCCCCATCATGTCTTGCATTCTGCCCCCATGTCTTGCATTCTGCCATCACGCCTGCATTCTGCCCCATCATGTCTTGCATTCTGCCCCCATGTCTTGCATTCTGCCCCCATCACGCCTGCATTCTGCCCCATCACGCCTGCATTCTGACCCCATCACGCCTGCATTCTGCCCCCATCACGCCTGCATTCTGCCCCCATGTCTTGCATTCTGCCCCCATGTCTTGCATTCTGCCCCCATGTCTTGCATTCTGCCCCCATCATGCCTGCATTCTGCCCCCATCATGCCTGCATTCTGCCCCCATCATGCCTGCATTCTGCCCCCATCATGCCTGCATTCTGCCCCATCATGTCTTGCATTCTGCCCCCATCATGCCTGCATTCTGCCCCCATCATGTCTGCATTCTACCCCCATCATGTCTGCATTCTGCCCCCATGTCTTGCATTCTTCCCCCATTATGTCCAGCATTCTGCCCCATCATGCCTGCATTCTGCCCCCATCATGTCTTGCATTCTGCCCCCATGTCTTGCATTCTGCCCCCATCACGCCTGCATTCTGCCCCCATCATGTCTTGCATTCTGCCCCCATGTCTTGCATTCTGCCCCCATCACGCCTGCATTCTGCCCCCATCACGCCTGCATTCTGCCCCATCACGCCTGCATTCTGCCCCCATGTCTTGCATTCTGCCCCCATCACGCCTGCATTCTGCCCCCATCACGCCTGCATTCTGCCCCCATCACGCCTGCATTCTGCCCCCATCATGTCTGCATTCTGCCCCCATGTCTTGCATTCTGCCCCATGTCTTGCATTCTGCCCCCATCATGTCTTGCATTCTGCCCCATCATGCCTGCATTCTGCCCCCATCATGCCTGCATTCTGCCCCATCATGCCTGCATTCTGCCCCATCATGCCTGCATTCTGCCCCCATCATGCCTGCATTCTGCCCCATCATGTCTGCATTCTGCCCCATCATGTCTTGCATTCTGCCCCATCATGTCTGCATTCTGCCCCATCATGTCTTGCATTCTGCCCCCATGTCTTGCATTCTGCCCCCATCATGTCTGCATTCTGCCCCCATGTCTTGCATTCTGCCCCCATCATGTCTGCATTCTGCCCCCATGTCTTGCATTCTGCCCCCATGTCTTGCATTCTGCCCCCATCATGTCTGCATTTTCCCCCCATGTCTTACATTCTGCCCACATCATATCTGCATTCTGCCCCATTATGTCTGCATTCTGCCCCCATTTCTCCATATTTGCCCCTGTGTGTCTCCAATCCTGCCCCCGAGTCTCCATTCCGCCAGGGAAACATATTGCCCCTTTCAATAATAAAATAAAATAAAAACTTTTTTCTTACCTGGCCTCGCTCCTAGGTTGAAGATGGAGCTGCGGCTGTCTGACCTGAAAGGACCTGTGGTGACGTCATCGTCATGTGATCAGGGGGCGGGCTGATCAATGGTGTAGGCCTGTGGTAATGATGACGTCACCACAGGTCCTTCAGCACTTCTGTAGCTCTGATGTCGGCCGCTGTGGGGGCACTGCTGATGTGTGTGCTGCAGGCCCGGCCGCAGCGCACACTTGGGGCCCACCTGGCGCCTCATGACACGCAGCACTCGGGGCCCGATGACTGGAAGCACAGGAGCGGGGCCCCTGATCTGCGGGGTCCCCTTCTGTACTGCTGTTCACGGGGCCCCATACAGCAGTAAGGGCTGTCATTCCCTGATGGCAGCCCTGAAGGGTCATAATAGACCGTCCTCTACACCTTTAAGTGCTGTTTTTTTTGTGACCAAGAAAGATGGTTCATTAAGGCCTTGTATTGACTATCGCTCCCTTAACAAAATCACTGTTAAATATCAGTACCTGTTACCCCTGATTTATTTTCCAGAGTTAAAAGTGCCTGTTGGTTTACTAAGCTTGACCTCAGGGGGGCGTATAATCTTATTCGCATCAAGCACGGGGATGAATGGAAGACGGCGTTTAATACTCCGGAGGGACATTTTGAGTACCTGGTGATGCCTTTTGGGCTCTCTAATGCCCCTTCTGTCTTCCAATCATTTATGAACGATATTTTCTGGGACTTTGTTTTTGATCATCTATCTGGATGATATTTTGATCTTTTCTAGTGATTGGGATTCTCATGTGGAACACATCCGGACTGTGTTCCGGATTTTGAGGGAAAATTCCCTGTAGTATGTTAAGTGATCGAAGTGCCTCTTTGGTGTACAGAGGATTTCATTTTTGGGATTCATTTTGTCCCCGTCAGCTATTGAAATGGACCCGGCCAAGGTACAGGCCATTTATGATTGGGTTCAGCCTACTTCTTTGAAGGCCCTCCAGAAGTTTTTGGGTTTTGCTAATTCCTACCATAAATTTATAAGTAATTTTTCTGGTATTGTCAAACCACTGACTGATCTGACCAAAAAAGGCGCTGATGTGGTGAATTGGTCTCCAGAGACAGTCTCGGCATTTCAGGAGCTTAAGCGGAGATTCACTTCTGCTCCGGTTCTACGGCAACCTGATGTCTCACTCTCATTTCAGGTGGGGGTAGATGCTTCTGAGATTGGTGCAGGAGCCGTTTTGTCCCAAAAAGATCCTGTGACTTCTAAAATGAATCCCTGTACCTTCTTTTCTCGAAAATTCTCCCCATCTGAATATAACTATGACGTGGGGAATCGGGAATTGCTGGCCATGAAATGGGCATTTGACGAGTGGTGACATTGGTTGGAGGGAGATAGACATCAAGTTGTGGTCCTCACCGACCACAAGAATTTGATTTATCTTGAATCAGCCAAACTCTTGAATCCTAGACAGGCTAGGTGGGCCTTGTTTTTCACGCGTTTTAATTTTATGGTCTCTTTTTTCCGGGCACTAAGAATGTTAAGGCGGACGCCCTTTTTAGGAGTTTCTTTGCGGATTCTCTTATTGTGACCGAGCCTACTACCATTCTAAATGAGGGTGTAGTTCTTTCCGCCATCTCACCCTATTTAAGACGTGCCCTGGAGGAATTTCAGGAGGACAAACCTGAAGGTTGCCCTATGGGAAAATTGTATGTCCCTGACCAGTGGAGGAAGAGATTAATGTCTGAAATTCATTGCTCTGCGTTGGCTGGTCATCCAGGTATTTTTGGTACCAAAGATTTGGTGAGTCTGTCTTTTTGGTGGCTTGCCTTATCTCGTGATGTCAGGAATTTTGTGCAGTCCTGTGGGACTTGTTCTCAGTCCAAACCCTGTTCTCGTTCTAGTGGGTTGTTGATGCCCCTGACGGTGCCCAAGAGGTCATGGACCCATATCTCAATGGATTTTATTTCCGATCTTCCTGTCTCTCAGAGAATGACTGTTATCTGGGTGATTTGTGATAGATTTTCTAAGATGATCCATCTTGTACCACTCCCAAAGTTGCCATCTTCTTCTGAGTTGGTGCCCTTGTCTTTACAACAGGTGGTTTGGTTGCACGGGATTCCTGAGAACATTGTGTCGGACAGAGGAGTCCAGTTTGTTTCCAGATTTTGGAGAGCTTTTTGTTCCAAACTGGGAATTCAGTTATCTTTCTCCTCTGCATTTCATCCTCAGACCAATGGGCAGACTGAGAGAACAAACTAGACTTTGGAGTCCTATTTGAGATATTTTATATCTGCTGATCAGGATGACTGGGTCTCATTTTTGCCCTTGGCCGAATTTGCGCTAAACAATAGAGCTAGTTCTGCCACTTTGATGTCGCACTTTTTCTCTAACTTTGGGTTTCATCCTCGATTTTCTTCAGGGCAAGTGGAATCTTCGACCTGCCCAAGTGTGGACACTGTGATAGAGAGAATGCAGCAGATTTGGGACCAAGTGGTGGATAAGTTGTCCCTCACCCAACGGTTTTCCAACCGGCATAGGACCATTGGTCCCCGGTAGTGTTGAGCATTCCGATACTGCAAATATCGGGTATCGGCCGATATTCGCTGTATCGGAGTTCTAATACCGAGTTCCGATATTTTTACAATATCGAATACCGGAATCGGAAGTTCCCATAATGCAATGAGCCAGTTGTGTTAGCCATGTTAACTAATGGCATGGCTGTGATTGGCTGCTCAAATGATGTCATCATGATGCGCGGTCTGTGCGGGCCTGCCGGGGGTCTGTGCGGGCCTGCCGGGGGTCTGTGCGGGCCTCCCAGGGGTCTGTGCGGGCCTCCTGGGGGTCTGTGCGGGCTGCCGGGGGTCTGTGCGGGCCTGCCGAGGGTCTGTGCGGGCCTGCCGGGGGTTGTGTGTGTGCAGGCATCGTCCGATTGGGACTACAAGTCCCATCGGGCGATGCCTGCTACAATGACAGTGATTGACACATTAGCCAATGATGGGACAGTAGTAGTCCCATCATCCGGCTAATGTGTTGAATGTAAAAAAAACCATACATACTACATATATACAACATTCATACAACATACTACATGCTACATACATACTTCATATATACTACATTCATACAACATACATACTACATACATACTTCATATGCTTTTGTGGCCAAAAGTATTGACACCCCTGCAATTCAGTCAGATAATACTCAGTTTCTTCCTGAAAATGATTGCAAACACAAATTCTTTGGTATTATTATCTTCATTTAATTTGTCTTAAATGAAAAAACACAAAAAGAATTGTCCTAAAGCCAAATTGGATATAATTCCACACCAAACATAAAATAGAGGGTGGACAAAAGTATTGGCACTATTCGAAAAATCATGTGATGCTTCTCTAATTTGTGTAATTAACAGCACCTGTAACTTACCTGTGGCACCTAACAGGTGTTGGCAATAACTAAATCACACTTGCAGCCAGTTGACATGGATTAAAGTTGACTCAACCTCTGTCCTGTGTCCTTGTGTGTACCACATTGAGCATGGAGAAAAGAAAGAAGACCAAAGAACTGTCTGAGGACTTGAGAAACCAAATTGTGAGGAAGCATGAGCAATCTCAAGGCTACAAGTCCATCTCCAAAGACCTGAATGTTCCTGTGTCTACCGTGCGCAGTGTCATCAAGAAGTTTAAAGCCCATGGCACAGTGGCTAACCTCCCTAGATATGGACGGAAAAGAAAAATTGACAAGAGATTTCAACGCAAGATTGTGCGGATGTTGGATAAAGAACCTCGACTAAGGCTACTTTCACACATCAGGTTTTCGCCGTCAGGCGCGTTCCGGCGTCGTGCCGGAGCGCCGGATCCGGCAAATGTTTTGTAAAACCGGATGTGACGGATCCGGTTTTCTGCCGGATCCATCTTGCGCATGACAGCCAAAACCGGATCCGTCTCATCCGGTTTTCGATCCGTTTTTCGACGGATTACGCCGGATCCGGTTTTTAAAAACGCCCCTTGTGGCCTTCCGAACGGGATTAGCTACTGAAAAACTATATATACCGTGTTCCTACAGCCCTTCTTTGACAGGTTGTAGAGGGGAAATTGCAGGTTGGAGAGAAGAGCAAGTGACTGGCGAAGATGGATGTTGTGATTGGAAATATTTTGAAGAATTTGGCGGATTTTACAGCGGAGGCGAATCGTTTGAGGGTGATTGTTCTGGAGAAGGAGAGAGCGAGACAGCAGCACATCAGGCATCGTAGACGACGTTTGTGGATCCACCCCATCACAGCCAAGAGAATGACGCGTGGGGTCTATTCTACACTCTGCATTGACCTTAGATGAAACCCGGAGAAATTTTTTGGATATGTTCGGATGAAAATGGAGAATTTTGATTACTTGGTGGTGCGCATTGCACACCTCATAAGAAAATCGGACACCTATTGCCGCTTCTTTGTTTCACCCGCAGAGTGTCTGATGGTGACTTTAAGGTAAGCCACATTTATTGGATATGCTCGCATCAGAGCACACTTTCACTCCAATCTTGTTGGTGGTAGTTTGTATCTCCAAGTGTTATAGCTGAGTTTTGGTATGTAATGCTATTATTTTAAACTAATTGATTGTTTTTTTATTCCCCACAGATTTCTTGCAACTGGAGAATCCCTTTCGTCACTGCATTTCCAGTACAGACTCGGGATTTCCACCATATCTGGAATAGTGAAGTACACATGCCGTGCACTGTTGGACTCCTTAGCTGAAGAGTTTTTACCAGAGCCCACAACAGAGAGGTGGATTAAAATTTCTGAAAAGTTTCTACAGATGTCAGTTTCCGAACTGCTTGGGCGCTGTGGACGGGAAACATATCCGCATTGTAAAGCCAGCTGGATCGGGATCGGAATATTTCAATTACAAGAAATATTTTTCAATTGTCCTCATGGCCATCGCTGACGCGGAATACAAATTTATTGCTGTTGATATTGGGGCCTATGGCCGCTCCAATGACTCTCAAGTTTTCAAACTGTCTGCCATGGGGCGTAAACTGTATGGAAACACCTTCCAGTTCCCACCCCCTAGACCGCTGCCGCAAACATCTGGTCCACCTATGCCATTTGTCTGTGTAGGGGATGAAGCCTTCCAGCTGTCAGAACACCTTTTGAAACCGTACGGTAGCAGAGGATTGTCAAGAACAAAACGCATTTTTAATTACCGCCTCACAAGAGCAAGAAGAATGGTTGAATGTACCTTTGGTATTCTGACAGCCAAATGGCGGGTCCTATTGACTGCGATCAACCTCAAGACAGAAACTGTGGACGAAGTGATCAAAGCTTGCGTGGTACTCCACAATTTTGTTATCTGCAAGGAACCCATTTCCATTGAGGACACCTCTGAAGAAATCACCTTGCAAGACTACCAGGACATTACCACTAGAAGTTCTGTGACGGTTTCAGTAATGAGGGACAATTTTGCACTATACTTTGTCACCTCAAGGCAGAGTACACTGGCAGGATGACAGTGTGAAAGATTTGTGCCCTTAACCAAACTTGTGTACCTTCTGTACCAACAGTATATACCTTTGCCAACCAAAGTTGGCTATCTTGTCATGGTCTTACTATTTTTACCTTTAGGCCACAGGTGTGTACCTGGTTGTGTTTTAGGCAAAGTATTTCACCTTTTAACAAAAGTTCTGTACATTGTTAGGAAATCACCAACAATAAACACAACTTTTTAGGTGAAATACTTTGCTTCAAACACAACCAGGAACACAACTGTGGCAAAAAGCTAAAATTTACCCACAGTTATATACCTGGTTTTGAATACCTTTTTACCTTTTTAATACCCTGTATTTAACCTTTTTTTAACATAGAAAGAAATGACAGACAACCAGTGTAAACGATAATTTAACTTTTATTTAAAAAATTTTTTTTTTTGTAAACTGTTTTTAAAGTTAAAAAAAACTTTTTTAATAAAGGTTTGAAACCATAAAACTGGTCATTTTTATTAAAATACACACATTATAAATTGGTGTAGTGTGGGGTGGAAATACTGCTGGAGGGGCTGCAGGACACTTCGACACTGGGAGTGTGGAGAGAGGACTGGGATTGTGGTGGGGAAGGAACAGTTAGAGGTGAAGGTGTGGAAAAAGCTAGAGAATGGGTGGACATGTGGGAGGCAGAAGAGGTGGTGGGTGGTGGAGTGGAGGGTTGGGCAGGGACTGTAGGAGCAGATGATGTTGATGGAAAGTTGTATGGGGAAGGAGTTTGGTACGGGGAAGGAGTTTGGTACGGGGCAGGTTGCTGGAAGTGGGGAGATGTCTGGTACTGGGGAGGTTGCTGGTACTGGGGAGGTTGCTGGTACTGGGGAGGTGGCTGGTATGTAATAGGAGGGGGAGGATGGAAAGTGGCTGGAGGGGGTGCAGGTGGAGGAACTACTGGGGTGGGAGGTGGAGGTTGGGAGGTAACGTGCTGGAGAGCACCGTGGCACGAATGCATTACATGCATCTGCTGGGTAGGAGAGAGCGTTTCCATGTGCTCCACAACAGACCTGAAAAAGGTGTGGTTTGGCGAAGATCTTGCTTCTGAATGCCTGGTTTGCAGAAGTGTCTTCACCTCCAGAATGCTGGAGTTGATCTGCTGAAAGTCTGCAGAGATTTGCTCTTACAAGACTTTTAGACAGTTCTGGAAAGATGCATTCAGATGCAAAAACTCTGGCGCATAAGTCTTTTCCTGACCCCTCTGCCGCTGCCGCCCAGTACCCGCAGGTGTACTAGAGGTGGCAGGGGCAGAAGGGTGGGGTAAAGGGAAAGCGATCTCCTCACCAGCAGCTTCATGTAATGTTGTCGGCCACGATGCTCCTGCGCTGGTGGATGGGACAGATGGCTGTAATGTGTGGGAAGGTGCAGATGTACCAGGGCGGTCGAAGTGTCCCTCCGTGCCGGTCTCCTCAGGGATCGCCTCAGAAGGGTCCAATCGTGCAGGCTCCCGAGTGCTGCTCACCGTGCTGTGGAATAAAGAGAAAAAAAAACAATTAAAATAGTGACATGGTATGGCCCTGGCTGAAAAAAAATTGTTACATCTAAACATTTTTTTTTCACATGTGGTGTGTAATATTTACCTTCTGGTGACCATTGCATCCAGGAGGAACGACAGGGCTCGTGCGTACTTGTACTTGCTCCTGCGTCCTCCAGATCCACTCGGGGCCTGCATCTCTTTATTGAACTCCTTCTTGAAACGATCCCTTACAGACCGCCACCGTTTCACAATTCTGTCCCCTGAAACGAGAAAGGACAAAGTGGTTAGTATACAACATCAGTGTTTCCCAAACTCCAGTCCTCATGGTCCCCAGGGGTCATGTTTTCAGGATTTCCATAGTAAATAGAAATCCTGAACACATGATCCGTGGGGACCACGAGGACTGGAGTTCGGGAAACACTGGTTTAAATCAAGCAACCGGTACTGTATATACTTACGCTCTTTAATCTGGGCCCAAGCATCGAGGTCCTCCCAGCGGTCCACAAGGAGCGAACAGATTTCCTCCCAGAGTCGTCGGGTAACGATAAGGTCAGCATGGCGGCGGTCAGCCATATTCCAGAGCGGCTCCCTTTCTCTGACGAGATCGATGAGGTGGTCCACATCAATACCTCCATCCTCACCGTCAGAGTCGGGAGCACGCTGTGAAGGCTGTTAAAGTAAAATAGAAAAATAGCAAAATTAGTCACCACACTTTAAGACATGAAATAAAAAGTGTACCAAAATTTAACTTAAATATTATACTTACACGCTGGTGACCGCCGCGTTGCTGTCGCCGACGACCCTGGGAGGCACTGCGAGGACCTCTTGGCCGAGCACCAGATTGGGAAGACTAGAGAAGAAAAGAAAAAAATGTATGTGTTTGGATGTTGGCATTTGTTTGCTGTGTGTGGTCTGCGGTACATTGTTTTCTATGTGTTGTGTGTAGTGTGATGTTGTGTTTCTGCGTTTGATGAAAAAATCTTACCAATTGTGAGCCCACTCCAGGTGTCTGTCCACCCCTTTCTTCTTCTTCTGGGAGCTCCTCTTCAGCTTGTGATTCCTGTTTTGAAATAAAAGGCAATGAATAGACATATATTACAGAGATGATGGATTTTGGAAATAAAAACTTACCATCAAACGCTGACGATGCGAGGGAGGGCTCCCAGAAGAAGATGTGGTGTCCTGTTGCTGGCCAGACTCCATGGCTGTGGGTGGTGCTGCAGCTGCTGCCAGTGCTGCTGCTGCTGCTGCATCTCTTGGGCGGCTGTTGAATAAAGAGAAACAAAGGGCCAATGAATATCTTGATATTTCATGGCCCTAGTTTTGAGGAATGGGGGATTTGATAATTACCGTCTCTCATCTGCTGCTGGACTCACCTCCCGTTGTTCAGCATGTTCCCTTTGCTGCTCCATTTCAGGTGGTGGTGGTGCTGATGGTGCTGCAGTGGTCTCCTGCCTTCTCCTGCGCCTGGTTCCTGTCTTGGGTGGCATGTTGGGTGTGGCTGAGGGTCCCACTGTCATGCTTTTATATATGTGTGCTGTGGGCAGAGCTACTGAGCATGCTCAGACCCAAAAAACCGGATCCGGCCACCGGATCCGGCTTTCGCCGGATCCGGCGCATTGCGGTGCTCATAGACTTTCATTGTGTGAAAAAGCCGGAGGCGCCGCGTCCGGCGGGTCCGGCTTTTTCGCCGGAGACAAAAAACGTTACAGTTGCCGTTTTTTCCAGACACCGGATTGCGACACATTGCCGGATCCGGCGAAAACCGGACGAAACGCATGGCCATCCGGCACGATCTGGTGCAAATGCAAGTCAATGGGGGGGGAAACCGGATCCGGCATTGCATTTCGCCGGATCCGGTTTTTGTCAAAAGAGCCGGATCGCGCCTGACGGCGAAAACCTGATGTGTGAAAGAGGCCTAACATCCAAACAAGTTCAAGCTGCCCTGCAGTCCGAGGGTACAACAGTGTCAACCCGTACTATCCGTCGGCGTCTGAATGAAAAGGGACTGTATGGTAGGAGACCCAGGAAGACCCCACTTCTTACTCTGAGACATAAAAAAGTCAGGCTGGAGTTTGCCAAAACTTACCTGAAAAAGCCTAAAACGTTTTGGAAGAATATTCTCTGGTCAGATGAGACAAAAGTAGAGCTTTTTGGGCAAAGGCATCAACATAGAGTTTACAGGAGAAAAAAAGAGGCATTCAAAGAAAAGAACACGGTCCCTACAGTCAAACATGGCGGAAGTTCCTTGATGTTTTGGGGTTGCTTTGCTGCCTCTGGCACTGGACTGCTTGACCGTGCACATGGATTATGGTCTGAAGACTACCAACAAATTTTGCAGCATAATGTAGGGCCCAGTGTGAGAAAGCTGGGTCTCCCTCAGAGGTCATGGGTCTTCCAGCAGGACAATGACCCAATACACACTTCAAAAAGCACTAGAAAATGGTTTGAGAGAAAGCACTGGAGACTTCTAAGGTGGCCAGCAATGAGTCCAGACCTGAATCCCATAGAACACCTGTGGAGAGATCTAAAAATGGCAGTTTGGAGAAGGCACCCTTCAAATATCAGGGACCTGGAGCAGTTTGCCAAAGAAGAATGGTCTAAAATTCCAGCAGAGCATTGTAAGAAACTCATTGATGGTTACCGGACGCAGTTGGTCGCAGTTATTTTAGCTAAAGGTTGTGCAACCAAGTAATAGGCTGAGGGTGCCAATACTTTTGTCTGGTCCATTTTTAGAGTTTTGTGTGAAATGATCAATGTTTTGCTTTTTGCTTCATTCTCTTTTGTGTTTTTTCATTTAAGACAAATTAAATGAAGATAATAATACCAAAGAATTTGTGTTTGCAATTATTTTCAGGAAGAAACTGAGTATTATCTGACAGAATTGCAGGGGTGTCAATACTTTTGGCCACAACTGTATACTACATTCATACAACATACATACATACTACATAACATACTACATTCATACAACATACATACATACATACTACCTGCTACATACATACTACATATATACTACATTCATAGAACATACATACATACTACATACATACTACATTCATACAACATACATACATACTACATACTTAATACATACATACAACATACATACAACATGCTGCATACATACAACATACATACTACATACAATACATTCATACATTCATACAATACATACATATAGACATACAGTACATATAACATAGAGTACATACTCACCATCACTTGTCACTTTGATCCCGAAGCCAGTGTCATCTCACTGTAAAAAATATTAAAATAACAAACAACCAATATACCCTCTGATCCGCAGAAATCCATGAGTGTCCCATGATGGTCTCCTGCAGTGCATCACTGAGTGGTTACTATAGTTCACTGGTCTCACTTGATGGCAAAAGCTGCGTGGGGACTTTCTCACACAGCAATGCCAAAAGAGAGACTAGGGACTATTTTTTCTACAGAGGTGGAGGAATACAGTGCGGAAGGATACCTACCTCCCGTCATTGTATTCCTGGTGCCCCTAGAGAGCAGTCGCATCAGCTGATGCTGCTGTTCTCCACGGGAGATCGTCGTGAGACACTAGTGGATTTCTGCGGATCAGGGAGTATATTGGTTGTTTGTTATTTTAATATTTTTTACATATGACACTGGCTTCGGGGATCAAAGTGACAAGTGATGAGTATGTACTCTGTTATACGTACTGTATATCTATATGTATGAATGTATTGTATGTAGTATGTATGTAGTATGTATGTAGTATGTATGTAGTATGTCTGTAGCATGTTTTATGTTCAGTATGTTGTATGTATGTAGTATGAATGTAGTATATATGTAGTATGTATGTAGCATGTATGTTGTATGAATGTAGTATGTATGTATGTTGTATGAATGTAGTATATGTAGTATTTATGTATGTATGTTGTATGAATGTAGTATATATGTATGTATGTAGTATGTATGTATGTATGTTGTATGTATGTACTATATATGTAGTATGTATGTTGTATGAATGTAGTATATATGAAGTATGTATGTATGTTGTATGAATGTTGTATGTATGTAGTATGTATGTTTTTTTATTTTTTTACATTCAACACATTAGCCGGATGATGGGACTACTACTGTCCCATCATTGGCTAATGTGTCAATCACTGTCATTGTAGCAGGCATAGCCCGATGGGACTTGTAGTCCCATCGGACGATGCCCGCACACACACACAACCCCTGGCAGGCCCGCACAGACCCCCGGCAGCCCGCACAGACCCCCGGCAGGCCCGCACAGACCCCCAACAGGCTCGTACAGACCCCCTGCAGGCCTGCACAGACCCCCGGCAGGCCCGCACAGACCCCCGGCAGGCCCGCACAGACCCCGGCAGCCCGCAAAGACCCCCGGCAGGCCCACACAGACCCCCGAGAGGCCCGCACAGACCCCGCCCGCACACACACACGCACAGTCTCCGCCCACACTCTTCCCCCCTCCCGAACTGGATGTGCAAGTAAAGAAAGGGTTTATTTTCATTCCGATATTTGTGCCCCATTGACTTGCATGGGTTTCCGGTATCGGAATCGGCGATACCCGATATTTTTGGGGTATCGGTCCGATCCAATCCGATCCGATATTTCCCGATATCGGAAGGTATCGCTCAACACTAGTCCCCGGTTTAAAGTGGGTGATATGGTTTGGTTGTCGTCAAAGAATATTCCTATGAAGATTGCGCCTCCAAAGTTCAAGCCAAGATTCATTGGACCTTGTAAGATTTTGGAGATTCTTAATCCTGTTTTTCGATTGGCTCTTCCAGCTACGTTTAAGATCCATAACGTGTTTCATAAATCTCTGTTGAAGAGGTTTGTGGAGCCAGTAGTTCCTTTGGCGGCGCCTCCTGACCCTGTATTGGTTAAAGGCAATGTGGAATATGAGGTAGAGAAAATATTGGATTCTCGTTTGGCTTGACGGAGACTCCAGTACTTGGTCAAATGGAAGGGTTATGGCCAGGAGCATAATTCGTGGGTCTCTGCTTCTGACATTCATGCCGGTAGATTGGTTCGTGCTTTTCACCGGGCCCATCCTGATCGGCCTGGTGGCGTGGATGAGGGTTCAGTGACCCCTCCTCAAGGGGGAGTACTGTTGTGAATTCACTTTCTGGCCTACCTCTGGTTACTGCTGAAGGTGGTGGAGCTGGTCAGGTTGACGGAGGGGTTGCGAATGCTCTTTCTGGGCTCCCTCTGGTGGTTACTGGAGGTAATGGAGCTGATCTGATTAACAGAAGCTTGCCACCTGATAATGAGGACGACGATTGGAGATCTGGGGTTTCAGACTGGATTTAAGACAGCCGACTCCCTCTATCCCTGCTGGTGATTTTTTCCTGCCTCCTGAGGTCTTAGTTTCCAGCTCAGTCCCTGCATGCTCAGCTAAGTGTTCTTTTGCTGTTCTGTTCACATTTGGTCTGGTTTTGTCTATTTCAGTTTTGTGTGGGTCAGCCAGCTCTGGCTGGGGCTGTGCTGAATCACCATCCATGTGTTTCTCCTTTGCCAGTTTGTTTTTGTCCCTTATTAGATTGGCCTCTTTTTGCTCTGCTTTCAGAATATACCAGAGTGCTGAAATAGTGGGCGAAGTCGTGCAACTTCAGTATTTTTGCATCAGACATGTTGGACCTTTTAGCAGGGTTTTTTGCGTGATTGCAGACAGTGTCTTTCCTTTCCTGTCCTGTCTAGTTAGTGTGGGCCCCATCGTTTGCTCATCGTTTCCTACCTGCATTTGTGTTTTCATCTTGTCTCACCGACAATATATGTTTAGGGGCTATCTATTCCTTTGGGGTCTGATCTGGGGCAGTTTAGATTTCCCCTTTCTTGCTTTAGGCTTAGTTAGCTCTCCTGCTGTGCCAAGGCAACTAGGATCATTGTAGGCACGCTCCACGGCTACTGCTAGTTGTGTGGATAGGATCAGGAGTCTGCAATCCGCTTAGTTACCAACCTCTCTGGTTTTCTGTGGCTTAGCTTGGGCTTGCTCTCCTCTTCGTTGACCCAATCATAACAGGGTACTGTCACAGTCCAATCCTTGGATCTGTGTCAGATTCTGAATTCCCTCATTTAAACCTTTTTTTCTTTCAGGCCTTTGGGGACTTATTATGGGCTTTTTGCCCCCGGTGGCCACAGGTGTTATTACATGTCAGTTGTTTTCCCTGCTGATGTGACCACTCCTCCTTTGCTTTATAAGGTCACATGGTGTTTCAGCTGGTGTTGGTAATAGCAGGTCCTTTGTGGATTCCAACCGTGGTGAAGTTAGCAGCTGGCTCTGAGTTGTTTAGCCACTGCTGAAAGCTGATCTGGTGCTGAACTCTGCTGCCCGGTGTTAGCAGCAGAGAAAGATGATGAAGGTAGCAGCTGGCTCTGAGATGTCGAGCCACTGCTGAAGATGGTGAAGGTAGCAGCTGGCTCTTAGTTGTCAAGCCACTGCTGAAAGCTAATCTGGTGATGAACTCTGCTGCCCGGAGACTGCAGCAGAGAAAGATAAGTCTTTTGTTGTTTTCCCCATTTGGTGTATTTTCCTTTGTGTGTATTAGTGCAGCGGTGGGACCAGTGTCTGCACTATCCAGTTCCCTAGTAAGGGATAGGTGCAGGGCTAGTGAGGGATTCAGGTATTCTGCTCGATGACAGGTGAAGAGCCTGGGAACGTTAGGAGTGCTCAGGGACACTGTCTCAGGGGAGTGCAGGAGGTCTCCATGTCCCCGTTCCCTATTGCAGGGCCCACTGTTGTAACTGTTTCCCTGGTGTTCCCCTTTTGTCTTGTTGTTTCAGTTACCGACCTGCGGGTCGTGTCACACAGGACTGGTACATGTGACAGCATGGCTCCATACACCTTGTACACGCGTGGCTCCGCTCCGTACACCTCGTACATGTGCAGCTCCACACACCTCGTACATACGCGGCTCCGCTCTGTACATCTTGTACACGCGCGGCTCCGCTTCGTACACCTTGTACACGCGTGGCTCCGTACACCTCGTACACGCACGGCTCCACTCCGTACACCTCGTACACGCACGGCTCCACTCCGTACACCTCGTACACGCACGGCTCTGCTCCGTACACGCACGGCTCCGCTCCGTACACACGTGGCTCCACTCTGTACACACACGGCTCCGCTCCGTACACCTCGTACACACACGGCTCCGCTCTGTACACCTCGTACACCCACGGCTCCGCTCTGTACACCTCGTACACCCACGGCTCCGCTCTGTACACCTCGTACACCCACGGCTCCACTCCGTACACACACGGCTCCTCTCCGTACACCTCGTACACTCACAGCTCCGCTCCGTACACCTATGGCTCCACTCCGTACACCTCGTACACCGACGGCTTCGCTCCGTACACCTCGTACACTCACGGCTCCGCTCCTTACACCTCATACATCAACGGCTCCGCTCCGTACACCTTGTACACCCACGGCTCCGCTCCGTACACCTCATACATCCACGGCTCCGCTCCATACACCTCGCACCAACACGGCTACGCTCCGTACACCCACGGCTCCACTCCGTACACCTTGTACACCCACGTCTCCGCTCCGCACACCTCGCACACACACGGCTCTGCTCCGTACACCTCGTACACACACGGCTCCACTCTGTCCAAAATTGTACACGCACAGTTCTGCTACATCCACACTGTAATCCCCTCCTGACCCCCCACACATAAACTTTACCTCATCCAGCACCATCACAACCAGCACAGCAGAGTCCTGCAGACACGAAGCCCCTGATCATGTGACACCTGACTCCGCCCCTCCTGTGACCTCATCACAGGTCCTGTGCGCACATTGGAGAAAACAGCCTAGCGACGAGCTGCTGTCAGTGCGGTGGGTATCTGCAGAAGGGCGAGGATGGGTTGCATAGGGGGGTGTGGCGGCTCAGTGCAGTGCGGAATGCGGGTAGGGGGGTCAAAAATTAGACTGTCCTGTGAGAATCGGGACGATTGAGAGATATGCCTGCCGGGCCCTTAACTCCCCCCGAACCCGGTCGCAGTGGCGACTCCTGCGACCGTGGTAGTGTGGTAGTTACGCCCCTGACTGTATCCATGTATGGCACAGAAAGTCTTGGACACAGAGACCCAGAAGCAGTAAGGAAGCTAGCTCAACTTGCCAATTGTATTGAAATCAACCATTGTAGTCAAAAGATGAACTGCACTAGCTGTCTTAAAGGGAAAATGTCCAGAAAATCCTTTCCTAAAATAAGCACCACTAGATCTGCACAGCTACTGGATTTTATACATACAGATGTATGGGGTCCAATGAGTGTTCAAACTCCCAGCAAGAAGAGATATTTTCTCACATTTATTGATGACTACTCCAGATATACAGTCACTACAGTCACCTACCTGCTTCACAGTAAGGCTGGTTTCACATTTGCGTCTGTTTGCGTAGCGTTTCATCCGCAGCAATCCTAATGCGTCATGTTTACCTATCTTTAACATGGTGTACGCAGGGGCATGCATTTGCATCAGTTCGCATGCGTTAGCGTACGTATGCGTTGTTTTTTCGGTGTGCGGCGGGGTTGCATTTTTGGAAGCGGCCAAAATCCGTCAAATATATTCATTCATGCGCATGTGGATGATTGTATCAAAAAACGCATTGCTGTCTATGGAAATGCATGCGTACGCAAGGACATGCATATGCACATGCGTTCCATACGCATGCATAATGTTAATGAGTTGGTCCAGGAAGTGATTCATCTACCTGATAATTGAGGACTCTATAAAAGAAAGTGTGGACACAGCAAGGCCATAACTCTCTGGACTCTGGATGATACCACAACACTGGCTATGTAAGTAAAGAACCTGTCTGTCTTTCACACTGCTGTTTGTACTTTGTACTAATTTTTTTTTCTGTTTTACTTTTAGACGTGTCGACTGTCCTGGTGCAGTGGTTTTCTCCTGGTTGTCTCCTGGTGCTGCTTTCTGTCGTGATGAGGACAACACTATCTATGTAAGTATAGAAGATTTGTAAATATCTGTCTTTCTGAATGCTTTTTCTGTTCCTTGTAGACTGACCGACTCTCTGGTGTCTCCTGGTGCAGCGGTTTTCTCCTGTTCGTCACCTGGTGCTGCCTTCTGTCGTGGTGAGGACAACACTGTCTTTGTAAGTATAGAAGCTTTGGAAATGTCTGTCTCTCTGAATGCTTTTTCTGTTCCTTGTAGATTGGCCGACTCTTTGGTGCAGTGGGTGTCTCCTTGTTGTCTTCTGGTGCAGCGGTTTTCTCGTGGTCATCTCCTGGTGCTATGGTTGTCTCCTGTTGCTGCCGTTTGTCCCTGGCCTGTGCTGACTGCTGTGCTGTTGGACTACTGCTTGTAATGTAAGTATTGGTGTCCATTTTTTTTGTCTACAAGTTGATCTTTACAAGTTAAATTTTACTTCTCTTTTCTTTTCTGTAGTGTTTCACTTGACTGCTGCCTGCTCTTCAAAATGTCCTCAAGCGAAGAACTGACATCTTCCCATGGTGGACCAGACATAGATTATGTAATCACATTTTCTATACTGATTGGTATATATTGACTGGCAATACTCCACGTGTGTTAAATCATGTAATTTCTTTACAGGTACCTGGCACTGATGAAAAGCAGGAGCAGTCCAGTGGAGATGATTCTTCCCAGGGTCGTTGGGCTCATGTGTCTCAGGAGGAAAGACGGGGTGTAAGTATTCCTTTCATCAGAGTTGTAATACGTTTTTTTTTCATTTTTACTTAAAATTCTTTTTTTTCTATTTTATCTATAGGTTTCACAATGGGAAGAAGCCACACTCGACAACGAGCAACTTATTCACCTTGTGCAAGGGCGAGTAACGTTGTGGTACACCCGTGACCGTCAAGCACTCCGACAATGTGGTGATTCGACGGCTCTGGGAAGAAGTGGAAACATTGCTGCTACCTGGTTGGGACCGTGCCACGCCGCGTGCCAGAACAGATTTTGGTAAGTATTGCAATGTGGTCTGAAACGGCAGTGAACCTGTGAATGGATGTGCATTGTTTTCTAATTTTTTTTTTTTTTTCCCCCTTCACAGTGAAGCGAATCAAAATCCGTTGGCGCTCGATGAAGGACCGCTTCAACAAGGACATGTGAGCGGAGGTTCTGGTGCAAAGTGGTGTTGCTTCAAGGTCCCGGAAGTACAAGTACCACAGGGACCTTGCATTTCTGAGGCCTGTGCTTGCTCAGCGAACGTAAGTATGTATATACTATATATATATATATATATATATATATATATATATATATATGTACACTATATAATTTTCTTTCTTTTGAATGATGTTTAATTTTTTTCCCCACAGAGAACCTGGAGCAACACAACACAACCTTGATTTTTTCACTAATTTTTTTCTCTTTTCCACACAGAACCTGGTGCAGCACAACGCAACCCAGATCATCCTCCATTGAAGCAGCCCCTCATCTACCGGCCACTGTACAGACGCAGTCCCAATCATCCACCAGCGATGGAGCAACCTAGCAGGCTTCACAGGCTGGGGAAGAGGCAGCCGGTCCATCAGGTTTTCCCCTCTCCCAGCCCTCTGCCGCTGCTTTTGCTGGGTCTTCTCGTCAACGGCAGAGGGCCTGGGAGAGGTCAGGCTTTCCGAGTTTATGCAATTAAGCTCGGTCTTCCAGGATGGGATTAGGTTGATTGCTGACAGAGTGAACAGTGGGTTCAAGGAAGTCAACAAACACCTTGACCGCCTGGAAGCCGCTCTTAATAGACCGGTGCAACATTTTTTTTCTGCAATTGAGCGGAGCGTGTTGGAAAACCTTACGCCTCAACTTCAGCTGAACGTCATGCAGGCCTGCCAGGTTGCTTACAGCCATGCATTGCAGCAGCAGTCCCAGCAGCAGCCACAAACCTACAATCAACAGGCCGGAGGATATTACCAGCAGCCAATCTACTTTCCAGCTCCCACAGCACTGAACTATCCGCCACCACCACCGCCTCCAGTTCACAGAGTGACCACGCTGCCAAGTTCATCACCCCTGCAGCCGGCAGCATCCACCATGCTCCAGAGTCCAGCACCCATGCAGCCTGCAGTATCAACGGTGCTGCCCATGTGGTGCCACCAGGAGTATGGTCGCCACAGTGGCTTTGCCTTCCTCCAGGGGAGGGTAATGCCAGGCTTGGAGGCAATGATTGGTCTCTCTCGCAGTCAATCCATACATGCAATACAGTTCCACTCCAGGCCAGTAGGGGGAACTCTGAACCGGGATTAAGGGGAGGAGTGCTCTCTGAGGGCCAAGAGGAAGGAGTGGTCAGTTAGTCTGCGGAGGGTGAAGTGTGCAGACGTGTAGAGAGAAGCTGGAGGTTGAGCGGGGAAAGGAGAGCTCCCTCACACTGAGCGCATGAACTGGAGCCTGGTCTCCACGGTTGTACGGATACTAATGGTCCTACAACAGATACCAGAAGAGTAGGAGGCTGTAAATGCCCTACTCCCATCTAAGACTTGAGGGCACAACAGCAGCTTGGATAGAGAGCCGGGACTCGGGAGAAAGGAGCCCCCGAGACAGGCTACAGCTGTCTGCCATGCAAGTAAGGTTCTTGAGAACATCTGACAGGAGGAACTTCAGTGTAACTCAGTACTAGGAGTACTTAATTCAAACAAGCGCTAGGAAGGAGACTGCACAGCCCGTCTGCTGAGAGAGAATCCCTGAGTTGCTTCCAGGCTAGCCTGCTCCATTACCATCTGTAATCAGGACCCTGGACTGCAGTTATCAAGTAAAGGTACAGAAATTGCACCCCGCTATGTCTTGTCTGCTTCCAACCCTAACGGCACTGCTACATCCCCGTGCCAACCACCTCTACACTGCCCTGGGATTATAGCTTCACCTGTGGGGAGCTTTTACATCCTTGCTGCACCCTACCATCAGTCCCAGCGGATCTGCATGCAGCGTCGGCTTAACACCTCCCTTGCCGAGCACCACAGGTGGCGTCTCAAACTATTCCATTCCATTAACTACATTCCCCCATTACTTGGGCGCTCAGTGCCACGGACCGGGTCACCGCTGCTGTGACACATTCCCCTGACACCGGCCCGGTACCAAGTACCCCATGGCCCTGGAAGGGTGACCCAACTTGGCATCACGAACAGGATTACGGAGCCCGGTACCCCCGAGTTCTGTGTGCCATAGACTGTATGTGAAAATTGGCGCCAATAGCCGCCATTACCGCACTGCTTGGCGCGCGTGGGAAGAAAGAGGCGGGCCTTCGTGGGCGGAGCCTACCGCAGAGCGCGAAGAAGCGAAGTGCCGCGCAGGAAGAGAGGACAGCGCGCGAGAGAAGGAGGAGCTGAGGCCTACAGCCCGGAGCGTCGGGCCTGTTAAGCAGCCGCCGGTGAGCTCACATAACCCCCGGCCCTGGCTAACGTTAACTAGGGGGGGAAGAGAATGTCCGCGCCACACGACAATGCAGCCGCCAACCCCGCAGCGCCACGAGGAGGAGCGCCCGCCGCAGCGGTCCCCATAATGCCGCTGTCTATGCCCTACATACCGGGAGCGGCCTGGCTACCGCAGTACTCGGGTGAGTCACATACCCTGACTGAATTCAAAGAGAGACTGTGCAGTTTGTTTAAGGTATACCCTCTGACTGAGGGCCAGAAAGTGAATATCCTGATACTGTATGACAACTAGTGGGTGCAGCGCAGAGAAAAGTGGAAGCCTGGCAGGACACTGATAAAGAGACTGTTGCAAAGGTCCTGGCCAAGCTGAGAAGCACCTTTGACACCCGCATGCAGCTGAAATCAAGATGAGGTTCTTTGGCTGTAAACAGAGGGCGCAGGACAGTATAAGGGACTATGCTCTCAACCTGCAGGAGGCGCTGCGAACAGTTAAGCAAGTTGATCCTGATAGTGTGAAGGACGAGGATAAGCTGTTAAAGGAGCAGTTCATTGAAGGACTCCTCTCCAGTACCCACAGAGGACAGTTGCTTATTATAACCCTGCAAAACCCTGATCTGGACTTTGCTGATTTTAAGGACAGGGCTTTTCGGGTACTGCAGGAATCAACTGACAGCCGTCCAGCGCCCCCTAGGCACCCAGCAATCACCTACCATCAGGAAGCAACATCTTTTCCTTCCATCCCTGTGGAGGCTGATGCACAGACTCTGGATAAAGATCCAACTGAGGAGCTGCGTCTTCAGGTCCAGGAGTTGACCAAAGGGATGGCTGCTCTTACCAAAACCGTGCAGTCCCTGCAGGTGTTCTCCAAGGAAAAGATCCAGCTTGCTTCCAGTCCAGAGGATGTTCCGTGGCTCCGGAGGAGGAGAGCCCTGCCACTTCGAGGGAGGAACAACGATCGCTATGACCAGGACGGACGTCCCATCTGTCGTCGCTGCTACAAGACAGGTCATCTTGCAAGATATTGTCCTTTAAACGAGCAACCCCTGGGGCAGAGGGCCAACCCCCAGGAGTAGGATCCCCAGGCCCTAGGAACTGGAGAGCCAAGTATGTTGGAGGGAGACCAATCTTTCCAGTGGTGATTGACGGCATCCCCCTGAACGCTTTGCTGAACACTGGCTTTCAGATGACCACTATGCCGTACATTCTGTACAAGAGGTATTGGGCTGATTCAGAACTTCCCCGTGGCCCCACTGATGAACTGACAGTAGTTGCTAGTAATGGTCAGTCTTTACCGCAGATAGGATGTAAAGATATTACTGTTAAAGTGGGGCGGGTAGAGCTAAAGTCTCAAGGTTTAATAGTTGTTGATATTGATCGACGTGAATGTAATCCCATGATGACTCTTGGTACAAATGTAATTGAAAACTGTCTGTCCGATGTTATTGTCTTGTTGCAACAGGTGGCTGAGACTGCTGGTTCCAGTGAACAACGAGTCCTGCAGAAGGAGATCAGAGCCCTGATGCAAAGACAACAGGTAGAACTCTCTGGCGGAGAAATTGGCAGTGTCAGAGTGAGTGACCCCTTCTCCATTGCAATACCCCCCAGATGTGAAATGTTGGTTTGGTGTCGGGCAGCTATAGGTCTTAGAGGGAGAGATTAATAGGCGTTGGTAGAACCAGTATACTCCGAGAACAGGCCCACTGTCCTGACATCCAGAGGGGTGGTTGACGTACGAAAGGGGAGAGTACCTGTACGCCTTTTGAATTGTGGGGAAGAGGAGGCCACGATAACTCGGTACACCACAGTTGCTAAGCTGCTCACTGTTAATAACAACTCATTGCAGGCAGCAGAGCCCTTGGTCTCATCCAATCAGGTGGAGGACAATGGCTCTGTGAAGCAGCCAGAGGAGTGGTGCCAGCAACTGCAGGTGGGAGCTGACTCTACGCCCTCCTACCAGAAAGATGGGGTTTACAGAGTGACACAAGAGTATGAGCGGGTATTCAGCAAACACCCACTAGATTTTGGGCAGGCAAAAGGGGTTCAACATCATATCCCCACTGGAGACCATCCACCCATAAAAGAGAGGTACAGACCTATACCCCCAACACAATACCAATGTGCTAAGAGTATGTTGAGAGAGATGAAGGAGGCAGGAGTCATCAGAGACAGTTGTAGCCCCTGGGCAGCTCCAATAGTGTTTGTAAAGAAAAAGGATGGTACCATGAGAATGTGTGTTGATTACAGGAAAATTAACAGCTTTACACATAAAGATGCCTACACATTACCCAGAATTGAGGAATCATTAGCTGCACTTAAAACTGCTAATTACTTTTCCACCTTGGATCTCACCAGTGGGTATTGGCGGTTCCCATGGCAGAGGCAGACAAGGAGAAAACAGCATTTACCACTCCAATGGGTCTCTGTGAGTTCAATTATATGCCATTTGGGCTCTGCACTGCTCCAGGAACATTTCAACGGCTGATGGAGTGCTGCCTGGGACACATGAACTTTGAGACGGTCCTGTTGTATCTGGATGATGTCATTGTTTTCTCCAACACCTATGAAGATCATCTGGAACACCTGGCTGAAGTGTTTGAAGCTTTGTCCAATTTTGGCCTGAAGGTGAAGCCTTCCAAATGCCACCTCCTGAAGCCCAAGGTACAGTACCTCGGTCATGTGGTCAGTGCAGAAGGTGTGGCGCCAGATCCGGACAAGGTCACAGTCATCCGGGACTGGCCGAAGCCCAGCAACCTTCATGAAGTATGCCAATTCCTTGGACTGGTAGGCTACTACCGAAGATTCATCAAAGGCTTTACCGAAATAGCCACCCCTATGCAAAACCTTCTGGTGGGGCAGTCCAAGAAGACCAAACAGAAAAATTCCACCTCTGAATTGGCTGAAGAGTTGGAGAGATCCTTCACTCGGCTGAAGATGGCTCTCACCGGTGATGAAGTTCTGGCCTACCCAGATTATGACAAACCCTTTGTGCTGTACACTGATGCCAGCAATGTGGGACTAGGAGCAGTACTGTCGCAGGTACAGAATGGAAAGGAAAGAGTGATCTCCTACGCCAGCAGGAAGCGGCGCCCCACTGAAAGGAACCCTGACAACTACAGTTCTTTCAAGCTGGAGTTCCTTGCCAAAGTTTGGGCTGTCACCGAAAGGTTCAAACATTACCTAGCCTCCGCCAAGTTCACTATCTTCACGGACAACAATCCGTTGACGCATTTGGACACTGCAAAACTAGGTGCGCTGGAACAGCGATGGATGGCTCTGCTATCTAAGTATGAGTTTACCATCAAGTACCGGGCAGGGCACAAGAATGCCAATGCTGATGTGCTGTCCAGAATGCCTAACCTACCAGATGCAGGAGAAGACCCCGAGGCTCTTGAAGAAATAGAGTTACCTCCCTTCCACCGGCCACTTGCGGCCCAGCGTGCTCAAGGAGTGAGAAACCGGCGGTCTGACTTGAAGGAGGTCACCCTGAATCCATTGCCCCATCATGATTGGTCAGAAACGCAAGATAGTGACCCTGCAGTCCGCCTGGTGGAGGAGCTGCTGACACGAGCTGACTCACGTCCAGAGTCGAATGCTCCTGAAGAAACTCAGCAGTTGTGGAAGGAGAGAGGCCGGCTGTTCATTTATGAAGGGAAGCTGTGTCGGAGGAGTATCAATGCCCGCACTCATGAGCTGGTCTGGCAGGTGATAGTCCCAAAGAGAGAGGCATCAATGGTCCTGGAAGCATACCACAATGGAGCTGGACACTTCGGATGGAAGAAGTTGGAAGCATTGCTCCAAGAGAGGTTCTACTGGGCTGGTATGAGGAAAGCCATTGAGAGGTGGTGCCTGGAGTGTGGACAATGTAACCTGTGCAAAAAGGATCGAGACAGCCAGATAGCTCCTCTACAGCCAATCATCACCAAACAGCCCCTTGAGTTGGTAGTCCTGGACCATGTGAAGCTGGTTCCAAGCCGGTCGGGCTACATCTATGCTCTTACCATTGTGGACCACTACTCAAGATTCCTGGTAGTTGTGCCTGTCAAAGATCAGACAGCCAGGACAGCAGCCAGAGCATTCCAGCAACACTTCTGTAGACCACATGGGTATCCTGAAAGAGTGCTTACGGATCAAGGCCCAGCTTTCGAGGCAGAAGTGTTCCAAGAATTCTGTAACCTGTATCGTTGTAAGAAGATCAGGACAACACCGTACCACCCACAGACCAATGGCATGTGCGAGAAGATGAACCAGGTAGTGATTGACCTCCTGAAGACTTTGCCCTTGGAGGAGAGGAATGTGTGGCCAGAGAAGTTGCCCGATCTGGTAGACCTCTACAACCATATTCCAGTGAACTTTACCAACTGTACCCCAGCCTGTTTAATGAGAGCAAGACCTGGTAAGCTGCTTATTGACTTAGACATGGGAGTCCTGACACCTGAAGTAGCGTCACCAGATGCTGATTGGGACACGGAGAGGCAGCAGCAGTACAGGAGGGTTCAAGAATGTGTGGAGAAGAGTCTAGCCCAGGCAAGACAAAAGCAGGAGAAGCTTTACAATCAAAATGCAGCTGCCGTTCCTTTGTCGCCGGGAGAGCAAGTCTTGAAAAGGAAGAGAAGATTGCACAAATTGGATGATCAATGGGAAGCTGAACCTTATACCATTCTGCCCTCGAACTTTGATAATACTAAGGTATGCCTTGTTAGTAAAGATGGAGGAGAGAACTCAACAGCGGTATTGAGAGATCATTTGAAGTTATGCCCTGACCAGTTAAAAGAAAGAAGAGAAGAACCAGATAACATCCAGCCCGTAGTGGAAGAAGAGAAGGTCAGCACAGTGCTTGGGGAATTCCCTGCGAATTGGACTAAAGTGAACGATGCTATAGTGGTGCCAGTGTTGACATTTCCCCAACTGGTAGTACAGGGAGAAGTGACTCAAGAAAATCAGGAAAATCGGGTAGCAGATGCCACATCAGCAGTGGAGCAAGAGAACCCTCGCCCTGCCAGTGTTGAACCTGTTATGCCCCTGGTGAGTCTAAGAGTTCACAGACAATCTAGTATCCCTGTGTTACCTAGAACCCCCAGTAGTGTATCCAGTACATTACCCACTACACCAGTATTACGCTGGTCTACCCGCATTACACAAGGGGTACCACCCCTCAGATATCGTATATAGGTAAATGTAAATGTTGAAATTGTGTATGTGTAAATATGTAACTGTTTTTCAAGTTTTGTGCCTACAGGTAACCTGTAAGAGTTTCCTTTAAAGTTGCCAGTTTGTTTTATTGACATTGTACCATAGGACTTGTGTGATCACCAGCTTGTAAATATTTCACCATTTGCCCAGGAATGGACCATGGACATTGATGCTTTGACTTATCATCATAGAACCATTTTTGAAGCTCTTGGTTTTTGTAACTTTTTAATTTTTAACTCTTGTACAATTATTATTGTTTAATTGTTTATATGTTTCATGTTTTGTTCAGCCCAGGAGTGCTGACTTGCACTAGGGGGGAATGTGGCGCCCCCAGGAGTATGGTCGCCACAGTGGCTTTGCTTTCCTCCAGGGGAGGGTAATGCCAGGCTTGGAGGCAATGATGGGTCTCTCTCGCAGTCAATCCATACATGCAATACAGTTCCACTCCAGGCCAGCAGGGGGAACTCTGAACCGGGATTAAGGGGAGGAGTGCTCTCTGAGGGCCAAGAGGAAGGAGTGGTCAGTTAGTCTGCGGAGGGTGAAGTGTGCAGATGTGTAGAGAGAAACTAGAGGTTGAGCGCGGAAAGGAGAGCCCCCTCACAGTGAGCACATGAACTGGAGCCTGGTCTTGTGAGTTCATTTTCCCCTTCACCATTGAGGTCTGATGAACTCCCTCTTCTGGTGAAGGAAGGTACTGAGGCTGATTACCAAGCACCTGGGCAGGATGATGATGACTGGGTGACGGGAATTACTGACTGGATATAAGGCAGCCGACGCCCTTCTGCCTTGCTGGTGGTCTCTCTGAGGGATTCTAGGAGACCACTCTGATTCCTGCTCCTCAAAAGCTAAGTTTTCTGTTCTACCTTTTGCATTTGTGTTTTGTTTTTGTTTTGCATTGTTTTCCTTGATTTCTGCCATTCCCTGCTGGGGTGAGCTGAATTCCTTTTTGCTCTGTCTTCAGAAAATACCTGAGTACTGATATAGTCTTTTTGAAGCCTAGCGTCACACTTTTAGGATTCTCCCGTACCGGTGGCAAGAGTACACGGTCATATATCAGCACATGTATGTGATTTGATATACTTCTGGCCACATTCCGACTAGATGTGCACAGCCTCGCTCGGTTCATTTTCATTGAGTGAGGCCACACATGTCTAGTCAGCATGTGACCGCCACACATGTCTCGTCAGCATGTGACCGCATGTGTGGCGCCCCTGAGGCTCATTCGCCATAGAGGTACTGCACCGTCTCCTAAGGTGTAGTTTCCCACCATCCAGGTAAGGTGGGAACTCTTTTCCACGCTCCAACACTCGCACCCCACACAACAGGGTAGTTCTGCACAACCACATTGTGGCTCAGTGCTTAGAGAGTAGCAGAGCACCTTTGGTGGTTCCCTGCTTGGAACACTGGATGTGCTGGGAGGTGGGTGGAGTTTAAATATATAAAAGAGTGGGAAAGTGTAGGATTAGAAGTTCAGTCTGGCAGAAGGTCAGGCGGGTAAGAAGTCACTCAGACAGGAGTGAGGATCCCTGGAAGAAGGGATGGAGGAAGGAGTGCTGCGGCTTCCTCGGTGATCTGGGCCAGCTGGCACGAAAAAGGAAAAAAAGGAGAAAGACGTAGAACTGCAACCTAAGCTTCCATAAGAGAGAGAAAGATCGGTACGGAACGAAGGAGTGAAGAGAACAGAGAGGAGACGTGGGTTGGAAGAGGAACCCTGCCTATAGGTTCTCAGCGCAGGGCCGGGGCCTAGTCCCCGAGGTTGTATGGACGCTTGTGGTTCTGCAGCAGACACCGGTGGAGCAGTAGGCTGTAAATGCACTACTCCCATCTAAGACTTGAGGCACAACAGCAACTGATTTAGAGAGCCGGGACTCAGGAGAGGGTGTCCCCGAGGCAGGCTGCAGCTGTATGCCGTGCGAGTGGAGTTCTTGGGAGCGTCTGACGGGAGGAGCTCCAGGGTACCACGGTACTGGAGATCTTCACACTTTACGGCGCAATAGAGGAGTCGTTCAGGAAAGGTACATGTTGGCAGAGTGTGGGAGAGGAGCTTTTCATCTGGCCTGGAGGTTGGCTGAGTCTCTGACCCGGAGGACATGGCCCGGAGGCAGGCACCCTTGTGTACCACAGACTGTGAGTAAAGCTTTGGAACTGCAAGCTTCGGTGTCCTCCATTCATTCATGCGCCAACCCGCTCAGCACCGCTACATCTGGGTACCATCTTTAACACTGCCTGCGCCTTTCCACAACTCCACTGCCCTGGGACATCAGCTCTGCCTGTGGAGGGCTATACCATCACTACTGCAACATACCATCTGTCCCAGAGGAAATGTCTACAGCGTCGGCTTAACACCTCCCTTGCCGAGCACCACAGGTGGCTTCACGAACTATTCCATTCCATTAACTACATTCCCCCATTACTTGGGCGCCCAGGGCCACGGACCCGGTCACCACTGCTGTGACACATCCCACTGACACCGGCCCGGTACCGAGTACCCCACAGCCCTGGGATGGCGACCCATATACACACAGAAACATTCAGTTTATATACAGTATATACAGTATGCTCACATACATATACACAATATACTGCACACATGCAGTATACAAATATAATATACACAGACATACATCCTATACACTGTATGTACATGCACATATATGAATATACACATGCATCACAGATGTACACATACTATATACTCTATATATGTACACATATACTATATACACATATACAGACACACTGTATACTGCACACGTACACTGATAGATACACATATATATGTATACTTTCCTGGTGCTTCACTTGTGCAGATCTCAGCACAGAGGTTTAGGAGCAGCCATGATAAGGAGGAGACGACACAAGACACACAGAAAGGGTTGCAGACATCTTCCTGCCCAGGCTCTGATCTCTGCTGTACTGTGAGATACTCCCCCCTCACTCTCAACTTAACCTGACACTGCAGGAAGAGAGAGGGGGATGGAGGGGGGATTTGGGAAAGACAATCAAGGACTGCAGAGGATGCACAGCATTATTCACTGTAAGTAATGCTGTACACCTTCTGTGCACTTCATAAAGGGGCTGCAGACACAGAGGGCCCCTTTTGTGGGTGGGGGCCCTAGGTATCTGCCTTGTTTGCCTGCCCCAAAAGCCTGCCCTGACTGAGTCCTACACCTGCCTGTCTATATATCAGTTGTGTCTGCCAGAACCATCATATCTCATAGAAGGCTCAGCTGCCATGTGACTGAGGTCAGTCCCGATGTAGCACGTCGTGACGCCTCCCCGGGCTCTACTTGGTTCGCGACTACATCTGGGATCATTCTTGGAGAGGCACTTAGGCTGGTTTCACATTAGCGCTTTTTAAGCGCACGCACGGCCGGGGGTAGCTCCGCCCCCGATCCGGCTCTCTGCCCGGCGTGCCCGCCCCTTGCTTGTAGCGCCGCCTCCTAGCGCACAGCGGCGCCTGCGATCGGCGCACCCTATCTTTAGCATAGGGTGCGCAGATCGTGCGCAGGCCGTGCGCTAGTTGCACTTTGACCTGCACCGCGCACTTTTGACGGTGCACTGTGCGCGCCAAAATCAAACTTTTCGGATTTTGGCGCGCACGGCGCATCGTCAAAAGTGCGCAGCGCAGGTCAAAGCGCAACTAGCGCACGGCCTGCGCACGATCTGCGCACCCTATGCTAAAGATAGGGTGCGCCAATCGCAGGCGCCGCTGTGCGCTAGGAGGCGGCGCTACAAGCAAGGGGCGGGCACGCCGGGCAGAGAGCCGGCTCGGGGGCGGAGCTACCCCCGGCCGTGCGTGCGCTTAAAAAGCGCTAATGTGAAACCAGCCTAAGTCACGCCCCACAGCACAGTGGGACCACAATCCATGCTCACGCTAAACAGTCTGAGAGAGAGTGTATCACAGACATAAAGAAGTAACTGACTGAAGAGACAGGATTACATGGTTGCGTCTGTACCACCACAAGGAGGAGACGGAACGACTAAGTAATTACACCTCCCCTTGGGTCCGGAGTTACGACATAGAAAACCTGCATCATCAAACACAAAATCCCCAATTATCAGTGAAGGGGAGACGTATTAAGGGGGCTTTCAGACACAGCGCCATCTGTAGTTACCACCTTAAAATAAACTTTTTTTTTAAGGATTATTCAGCCTTATGGCAGTACCACCGTTCACCAGCGACAGCAGTGCGTTCTCTCCATAAGGACCAATACAACAGCGTCCCCATTACATTTTCGCAACCGTGTAAAGGGGCTTTTCCAGGACAGATAGAACTAAGAACAGAATTGGTGACTCATTGAAAAACCGGAGGCTGAGTAGAAGACTGGGGAAGTGTTTGATTCTTAATGGGGAAATGCTTTTGATTTCTGGCTATAATTTGCCATTTCATGCGAAGCGTGGCGAAAGCTGCCGTGGTCTCCTGTCTGCAGGAGTTTTCTGAGCAGAGTCACAATAGCTCAGAAATAGAACAGATAATGGCTATAAGACCATGTTCACACGCTCAGTATTTGGTCAGTATTTTACATCGGTATATACAAGCCAAAACCAGGAGTGGGTGATAAATCCAGAAGTGGTGACGTGTCTCTATTATACTTTTTCTCTGATTGTTTCACTCCTGGTTTTGGCTTACAAATACTGAGGTAAAATACTGACCAAATACTGAAGGTGTGACCATGACCTTATGGGGGTAATGTGTATGTCACTGTATTCCAAGTACCCCATAACACCAGTGCCATCCAGACTTGGTTGCTATATCCAGTGGCCATTTTACCCAGTGGATATAGGACTTTGTGATATTACCAGGAGCATTCAAAAATTGCCAACATTACCCTGGGAGCTTTGTCACAAATAAGAACTATTCCATGTTTTACCACTAGATGTCAGTGTAAGCTCAGGCATGGCGGAGTGTGCGGATCACCGATCACTGCGCTCACACTGCAGCCCCAGCTCTGGAATATATACACTCACTGGCCACTTTATTAGGTACACCATGCTAGTAAGGGGTTGGACCCCCTTTTGCCTTCAGAACTGCCTCAATTCTTCGTGGCAGAGATTCAACAAGGTGCTGGAAGCATTCCTCAGAGATTTTGGACCATATTGACATGATGGCATCACACAGTTGGCGCAGATTTGTCGGCTGCACATCCCTGATGCGAATCTCCCGTTCCACCACATCCCAAAGATGCTCTATTGGATTGAGATCTGGTGACTGAGGAGGCCATTTGAGTACAGTAAACTCATTGTCATGTTCAAGAAACCAATCTGAGATGATTCGAGCTTTATGACATGGCGCATTATCCTGCTGAAAGTAGCCATCAGATGTTGGGTACATTGTGGTCATAAAGGGATGGACATGGTCAGCAACAATACTCAGGTAGGCTGTGGCGTTGCAACGATGCTCAATTGGTACCAAGGGGCCCAAAGAGTGCCCAGAAAAAATTCCCCACACCATGACACCACCACCACCAGCCTGAACCGTTGATACAAGGCAGGATGGATCCATGCTTTCATGTTGTTTACGCCAAATTCTGACCCAACCATCCGAATGTCGCAGCAGAAATCGAGACTCATCAGACCAGGCAACGTTTTTCCAATCTTCTACTGTCCAATTTCGATGAGCTTGTGCAAATTGTAGCCTCAGTTTCCTGTTCTTAGCTGAGAGGAGTGGTACCCAGTGTGGTCTTCTGCTGCTGTAGCCCATCTGCCTCAAAGTTCGACGCACTGTGCGTTCAGAGATGCTCTTCTGCCTACCTTGGTTGTAACGGGTGGCAATTTGAGTCACTGTTGCCTTTCTATCAGCTCGAACCAGTCTGCCCATTTTCCTCTGACCTCTGGCATCAACAAGGCATTTCCGGCCACAGAACTGCCGCTCACTGGATTTTTTTTCTTTTTCGGACCATTCTCTGTAAACCCTAGAGATGGTTGTGCGTGAAAATCCCAGGAGATCAGCAGTTTCTGAAATTCTCAGACCAGCCCTTCTGGCACCAACAATCATGCCACGTTCAAAGGCACTCAAATCACCTTTCTTCCCCATACTGATGCTCGGTTTGAACTGCAGGAGATTGTCTTGACCATGTCTACATGCCTAAATGCACTGAGTTGCCGACATGTGATTGGCTGATTAGAAATTAAGTCTTAACACACAGTTGGACAGGTGTACCTAATAAAGTGGCCAGTGAGTGTATATACACGGGGTTATATGCAGATCACCTACATCCCCCCATCCACAGATATCTCCTGTGTCCGAAATCACAAACAGTCCTGAAAATATTCCCCCTGCAAGAGCCGGGATGTCCCCAGTATATAATGCACATATTATACTCCCAGCACCAATCACTGATAACATATAAGTGTGATGTCACCAGTATACATATATAATGGTGATACTGACTGCTGAGCCGTGTATCTAATCCTCTCCTGTGTGATACTGACTGCTGAGCCGTGTATCTAATCCTACCCTGTGTGATACTGACTGCTGAGCTGTGTATCTAATCCTATCCTGTGTGATACTGACTGCTGAGCTGTGTATCTAATCCTATCCTGTGTGATACTGACTTCTGAGCCATGTATCTAATCCTATCCTGTGTGATACTGACTGCTGAGCTGTGTATCTAATCCTCTCCTGTGTGATACTGACTGCTGAGCTGTGTATCTAATCCTCTCCTGTGTGATACTGACTGCTGAGCCGTGTATCTAATCCTACCCTGTGTGATACTGACTGCTGAGCTGTGTATCTAATCCTATCCTGTGTGATACTGACTGCTGAGCTGTGTATCTAATCCTATCCTGTGTGATACTGACTGCTGAGCTGTGTATCTAATCCTATCCTGTGTGATACTGTCTGCTGAGCCGTGTACCTAATCCTATCCTGTGTGATACTGACTGCTGAGCCGTGTATCTAATCCTATCCTGTGTGATACTGACTGCTGAGCTGTGTATCTAATCCTATCCTGTGTGATACTGACTTCTGAGCCATGTATCTAATCCTATCCTGTGTGATACTGACTGCTGAGCTGTGTATCTAATCCTCTCCTGTGTGATACTGACTGCTGAGCTGTGTATCTAATCCTCTCCTGTGTGATACTGTCTGCTGAGCCGTGTATCTAATCCAATCCTGTGTGATACTGACTGCTGAGCTGTGTATCTAATCCTATCCTGTGTGATACTGACTGCTAAGCCGAGTATCTAATCCCATCCTGTGTGATACTGACTGCTGAGCCGTGTTTCTAATCCTATCCTGTGTGATACTGTCTGCTGAGCCGTGTATCTAATCCTATCCTGTGTGATACTGACTGCTGAGCTGTGTATCTAATCCTATCCTGTGTGATACTGCCTGCTGAGCCGTGTATCTAATCCTATCCTGTGTGATACTGTCTGCTGAGCTGTGTATCTAATCCTATCCTGTGTGATACTGCCTGCTGAGCCGTGTATCTAATCCTATCCTGTGTGATACTGCCTGCTGAGCCGTGTATCTAATCCTATCCTGTGTGATACTGACTTCTGAGCTGTGTATCTAATCCTATCCTGTGTGATACTGACTGCTGAGCTGTGTATCTAATCCTATCCTGTGTGATACTGACTGCTGAGCCGTGTATCTAATCCTATCATGTGTGATACTGAATGCTGAGCTGTGTATCTAATCCTATCCTGTGTGATACTGACTGCTGAGCTGTGTATCTAATCCTATCCTGTGTGATACTGTCTGCTGAGCCGTGTGTCTAATCCTCTCCTGTGTGATACTGCCTGCTGAGCTGTGTATCTAATCCTATCCTGTGTGATACTGACTGCTGAGCCATGAATCTAATCCTATCCTGTGTGATACTGACTGCTGAGCCGTGTATCTAATCCTATCCTGTGTGATACTGAATGCTGAGCTGTGTATCTAATCCTATCCTGTGTGATACTGACTGCTGAGCTGTGTATCTAATCCTATCCTGTGTGATACTGTCTGCTGAGCCGTGTGTCTAATCCTCTCCTGTGTGATACTGCCTGCTGAGCTGTGTATCTAATCCTATCCTGTGTGATACTGACTGCTGAGCCGTGAATCTAATCCTATCCTGTGTGATACTGACTGCTGAGCCGTGTATCTAATCCTATCCTGTGTGATACTGTCTGCTGAGCCGTGTATCTACTCCTATCCTGTGTGATACTGACTGCTGAGCTGTGTGTCTAATCCTATCCTGTGTGATACTGACTGCTGAGCCGTGTATCTAATCCTATCCTGTGTGATACTGACTGCTGAGCCATGTATCTAATCCTATCCTGTGTGATACTGACTGCTGAGCCATGTGTCTAATCCTATCCTGTGTGATACTGTCTGCTGAGCTGTGTATCTAATCCTATCCTGTGTGATACTGACTGCTGAGCCATGTATCTAATCCTATCCTGTGAGATACTGTCTGCTGAGCCGTGAATCTAATCCTATCCTGTGTGATACTGACTGCTGAGCCGTGTATCTAATCCTAATATCCTATCCTGTGTGATACTGACTGCGGAGCCGTGTATCTAATCCTATCCTGTGTGATACTGACTGCTGAGCTGTGTATATAATCCTATCCTGTGTGATACTGTCTGCTGAGCCCTGTATATAATCCTGTCCTGTGTGATATTGACTGCTGATCCGTGTATCTAATCCTATTCTGTGTGATACTGACTGCTGAGCCATGTATCTAATCCTCTCCTGTGTGATACTGACTGCTGAGCTGTGTATATAATCCTATCCTGTGTGATACTGACTGCTGAGCCGTGTACCTAATCCTATCCTGTGGGATACTGTCTGCTCAGCTGAGTATCTAATCCTATCCTGTGTGATACTGACTGCTGAGCCATGTACTCAATCGTATCCTGTGTGATACTGACTGCTGAGCTGTGTATCTAATCCTATCCTGTGTGATACTGCCTGCTGAGCTGTGTATCTAATCCTATCCTGTGTGATACTGTCTGCTCAGCTGTGTATCTAATCCTACCATGTGTGATGCTGTCTGCTCAGCTGTGGATCTAATCCTATCCTGTGTGATACTGTCTGCTGAGCTGTGTATCTAATCCTATTCTGTGTTATACTGACTGCTGAGCCGTGTAGCTAATCCTATCCTGTGTGATACTGTCTGCTGAGCTGTCTATCTAATCCTATCCTGTGTGATACTGTTTGCTGAGCTGTGTATCTAATCCTATCCTGTGTGATACTGACTGCTGAGCTGTGTATCTAATCCTATCCTGTGTTATACTGACTGCTGAGCCGTGTATCTAATCCTATCCTATGTGATACTGTCTGCTGAGCTGTGTATCTAATCCTATCCTGTGTGGTACTGACTACTGAGCCATGTATCTAATCCTATCCTGTGTGAGTGATACTGACTGCTGAGCCGTGTATCTAATCCTATCCTGTGTGATACTGACTGCTGAGCCATGTATCTAATCCTATCCTTTGTGATACTGACTGCTGAGCTATGTATCTAATCCTATCATGTGTGTTAGTCTGCTGAGCCGTGTATCTAATCTCATCCTGTGTGATACTTTCTGCTGAGCCGTGTATCTAATCCTATCCCTTGTGATACTTTGTGCTGAGCTGAGTATCTAATCCTATCCTGTGTGATACTGTCTGCTGAGCTGTGTTTCTAATACTATCCTTTGTGATACTATCTGCTGAGCTGTGTATCTAATCCTATCCTGTGTGATACTGTCTGCTGAGCTGTGTATCTAATCCTCTCCTGTGTGATACTGTGTGCTGAGCTGTGTATCTAATCCTATCCTGTGTGATACAGTCTTCTGAACTGTGTATCTAATCCCATCCTGTGTGATACTGTCTGCTGAGCCGTGTATCTAATCCTATCCTTTGTGATACTTTGTGCTGAGCTGGTTGTGTTTTTTCAACCAAGGGAGGCCTAAAACAATAGGTGATGGCATTCCCCCCAAGACATAGTGTGGCACCCTGCGTCTTTACCACCACAAAAGGGTTAAATATTTTGTTTTGTATGTGTTTTGTAAGCAATGGGAGTTATGCTTTCTCTGCTAGAGACCACAACCCACACACACAATTTACCTCACTCCCTTACTTGTCTGAAGCTTAGAGCTTTGCAGACATGCCCTAACTGGGAGGAGTCGAGCGTTGTTTCGGTGAAGAAGGAGAACAATGCTCTTGGAAGCCATTAGACATGTGCTCTATCCAGGAGTTTCCCTGCAGCTCCCAGATCTGTGGAGCTTAGGCCATGCCCCCAGAAGTCATGTGCTTCAGGTCCTGATACTCTGAAGCACGCATCGTCACCGCTGCTGCCCCGCTCCACAGGTATCTTTGAGCACTGTTTTTGTACTCAGGACACGCACTAGCTCAGTGAGCAAGTGCAGTGCGGGGTTCCTGATATTATAGCTGACCATTTCAGGTTTTTTTTCCTCTGAAGAAAAAAAAAAAAAAAAAAGTGTTATCCTCATGGATCCCATACAAGCTTTGGCTGATCAGGTCAAGCACCTGACCCAAATGTTCCACAAACTTAATGTGGAACAGTGCACGATGGCCCATACGCAACAACAGTTGGTGGATACTGTGCAGGGGGCTGTCGCTGCGGGGCTCCTAGTGCTGGCGATAGAGATGTGTCATTGGCATTCCCAGAATCTCCGGTCAAATTGCCAGACCCTTTCTTAGGGGATAAAAAGGAGTTCAGGTCTTTCAGAGAAGGATGCAAGCTTTTTTTTTCTCTGAGGCCCCGCTCCTCCGGGGATGAGTTCCAGAGGGTGGGGGTCGTCATTTCCCTACTTTGGGGGGCTCCACAGGCATGGGCTTTCTCTCTCTCTTCCTCTGCTCCTGAACGTATGTCTGTGAATTTGTTCTTTGAGGCTCTGGGGCACATCTATGATGAGCCTGATAGAGTGCGTCTAGCAGAGGATATGGTGATGAGTGTGACACAGGGGAGGAACTCTGCTGAATGGTTCTGCTCTGAGTTCAGACGCTGGGCAGTGGAGGTCTCCTGGGATGATGCTGCCCTTCGGGGTTTGTTCTGTAGAGGCCTGTCCGAACGTTTGAAAGATGCCCTAGCCCTTCATCCTCCAACGGATTCTTTGGAGGACGCTATGATCCAGGCTGTCCGCATGGACCGTAGGCTGTGGGCAAGAGGGGTCATGCTGCAGGAGACCCCTTTATTCTCCAATCTGAGAGACTCTGCATCTAGTCCTGAGCCCATGGAGGTTGGTGCCACGTCACTGGAGGAAAAAGAGAGGAGACACCTTAGAAAAAAACAATTTTGCTTTTACTGTGGATCCGCTGGGCATTGGAGAAGGAACTGTCCTTCTTGCCCTTCTTCAGTGAAGCCGTCAGGAAAACGACTGAGTCTGGGTAACAATCGAGGAGGTTGCCCAGACTCCCAGGTACCCTTTTCCTCACTTACTAAAATTCTGCTTCCGGTGGAACTGGAACTTACAGGCGGTCCAGTTGGGACTACCGCCTTTGTTGACTGTGGTTCTTCTATTAATCTGATCGATGACAAAGTTGTGACTTTTCATAAGATAGGGACAGTCAGGTTAAAAGATCCTGTTAAAATCGTGGCAATTGATTCTTCTCCTATCACTCAGGAGGGAATTTGTTTCATGACTGATACCTTTTCTCTGAAAGTGGGTTCCACTCACGTGGAAAAATTAAGGTGTTTTGTTAAAAGTAATCTGCCGGCTGTACTGGTACTGGGTATGCCTTGGCTTCAACGTCACAATCCTACTATTGACTGGATCACGGGGGAGATCATTCAGTGGGATTGTATGGCTAACGGTCTATGTTGTAACTTGACAACTCTTGTCACCCCAGTAAAATCTGTGGCAGTGTCGTCTGTCGATCTGGAAGGTATTCCGGAGTACCTGAAAGATTTTGAAGATGTTTTTTCTGAAAGTGAGGCTGAGGCGCTACCACCACATAGACCCTTTGATTGTGCCATTAATCTAGTCCCTGGAGCCAAGTTACCCAAGGCTCGCCTGTTAAATTTGTCCGGGCCCGAACGTCTAGCCATGAAGGAGTACATTACCGAGAGTCTCCGCAAAGGGCATATTAGGCCTTCTGTTTCACCTGTGGCAGCGGGCTTCTTTTTTAAGAAAAAAGATGGTGGTTTGCGGCCGTGCCTCGACTTTCGGGAATTAAACAAAATTACTGTGAAAAATACATACCCTCTCCCCCTAATTCCTGATCTATGTAACCAACTCACCGGGGCCAAGTGGTTCTCTAAACTGGATTTACATGGGGCATATAACCTTATAAGAGTCCGGGAAGGGGATGAATGGAAAACAGCATTCCTGACGACTGAAAGGCTGTTCGAAAACTTGGTTATGCCATTTGGTCTCACCAATGCTCCTGCTGTTTTTCAGAATTTTATGAATGCAATTTTCTCTGATTTAATTGGTCGCTTTGTGGTTATCTATTTGGATGACATTCTGGTGTACTCGGTGGACAGTCAATCTCACTTGCACCTATTGCAGATGGTTCTCATGAGACTGAGGGAGAATCATTTGTATGCCAAGTTGGAAAAATGCTCATTTTTCATGCAAGAAGTATCCTTTCTGGGGTTGATTGTGTCAGGGGAGGGGTTCCGCATGGATCCTAAGAAGGTCCAGGCTGTTACAGAGTAGGTGCAGCCTCATGACTTGAAAGGGTTGCAGCGATTTTTGGGCTTTGCCAACTTTTATAGGAAATTTATTAAGGGCTTCTCGCAGGTGGTAAAGCCTCTCACGGACCTCACTCTCAAGGGAGCTGATGTAAAAAAATTGGTCTGTAGCTGCAAAAAATTAATTCATGACATTAAAAAAGTGCTTTTCTTCAGCCCCTGTATTGGTACAATCCGACCCGTCAAGACCTTTTGTCATGAGGTTTGACGCCTCGGAAGTAGGGGTGGGGGCAGTTTTGTCTCAGGGCCCTCCTACCCTTACTAATCTGAGGCCTTGCGTGCGCCTTCTCTAAAAAATTTTCCTCTGCCGAGAGAAATTACGATGTCGGCAATAGAGAGTTGTTGGCGGTAAAGTTGGCTTTTGAAGAATGGAGGCATTTCCTGGAGTGGGCTGTTCATCCCATTACCGTCATCACTGATCACAAAAATTTGGCCTATATCGAGTCTGCCAAGAGATTGACCCCCAGACAGGCTCGGTGGGCGCTTTTTTTTTCTCGATTTCAGTTTACCATCACATTCCGCCCGGGATCTAAAAACATCAAGGCTGATGCCTTATCCCGAAGCTTTGATTCGGTGTCCCCTCCAGAACCTCCCTCCTCCATTCTTCAGCCAGGGGTAGTGGTGGCCGAAATCTCATCTGAGTTACAGAGAGGGATTTTGGAGGCCCAGGCTCAGGCTCCTGGTGGTAAACCCCCGGGTAAATTGTTTGTACCGGAACGTTTCCGTCTCGGACTTATGCAGGAATTTCACGATTCTATGTTGAGTACTCATCCTGGGATTGCAGCTACCCGGGGGGCAATTGCGAGGGATTTCTGGTGGCCCTCTATGGTAACAGATATTAAAAAGTTTGTGACTGCATGTGGGGTGTGCGCTCGTTCTAAAAGTTCTCAGGTCCGGCCGGCCGGGGAATTGGTGCCTTTGCCAATTCCGGATAGACCATGGACACATTTGTCCATGGATTTTATCACAAATCTTCCTCCTTCCAGGGGCAACTCGGTGATATGGGTGGTGGTGGATAGGTTTTCAAAACAAGCTCACTTTGTACCTCTCCCCGCGTTACCATCTGCTGAAACCCTGGCCCGCTTATTTATGCAGCATATAATTAGGTTGCATGGAGTGCCTATGAATGTGGTGTCAGACAGAGGGGTACAGTTTGTAGCAAGGTTCTGGAGGGCTTTTTGCAAAAAGCTGGGGATTTCGTTGTCCTTCTCCTCTGCCTACCACCCAGAGTCTAATGGACAGACGGAGCACACGAACCAATCGTTGGAGCAGATTCTGAGATGCTTGGCCTCTTCCAGGCAGGAGGACTGGTGTGAGGTATTGCCCATGGCAGAGTTTGCATTCAACGGTCGTGTGAGTCAATCTACTGGGAAGTCTCCCTTTTAGGTCAAGTATGGGTTTAACCCACATTTTGGAGAGTTTTCCCACATGGATTCAGGTTGTCCTGGTGCTGAGGATGTGACACAACGTCTTAGAATTCTTTGGAGGGAGGTTCAGAGTAATATTTCCAAGGTCCAGGAAAACTATAAGTGGTTTGCTGACAGGAGGAGGGGGCCAGGTCCAGCATTTGCAGTAGGGGAGAAGGTGTGGCTATCCACCCACAATATCAAGCTTAAGATACCATCTATAAAGTTGGGCCCCAAGTTTATTGGCCCATACAAAGTTGTGGAGGTTGTTAACCCAGTAGCCTACCGACTGCAGCTGCCCACCTCCTTTAAAATTTCTGATGTCTTCCACAGGTCCATGTTAAAGCCTGTGGGGACGGTGAGAGAGGATCCCTCATCAAATGCTCCACCAGTGCTGGTAGAGGGGCAGCTGGAGTATGAAGTAGGGCGCATTGTTGACTCCCGGTGGGTGCGCTGGAGACTCCAGTATCTGATACACTGGAAGGGGTACTCTCTGGAGGATCGGTCATGGGTTCCGGCCAGTTCGGTGGTGCATGCTGATCATCTGGTGCGGGCTTTCCACGCCAGATACCCAGACAAGCCTGGGGGTCCAGTGGTGGGGGTACTGTCATGGTTTGAACAGGGTTCTTGCCCTGCACTCACAGGGTTAAGTGTTCGTGGCCTCTTTCTGGATCTGGGAGGGGTATTTATACTCACTCTTTACCAGGGTTCTCTGTCAGCTATACTGTTGTTCTGGTGTGTCTGACCCCTGGTGTGCATGCATTCTGCGTTGCTTGTTTGCTTCCCTTGTATGACCCGGTCTGTCCCCTCACTCCGTCTCTCGCTTTGGTACTATTGTCTACTCCGGTTCTGACCTCCTGGCTTGGCTATCGTTACTCCGTTACAGTTTGTCCCTATTGTACAGTTTATTGCGCGTTCTGGTTTTCTGACCTATTGCTACGTCCTGACTATCCATTCTGCCTAACCCTTTGGTACTGTATTGCTATCTTGTGCTTTGACCCTGGCTTCATCTGGTTTCTGTCTCTGTCTATGCCCCTTGGTAACATTGTCCCGTAGTTACCTTTCTAGGAGTTTCCCTGCAGCTCCTAGCTCTGTGGAGCTTAGGCCACGCCCCCAGCAGTCATGTGCTTCAGGTCCTGATACTCTGAAGCACGCATCGTCACCGCTGCTGCCCCGCTCCACAGGTATCATTGAGCACTGTTTTTGTACTCAGGACACACGCACTGGCTCAGTGAGCAAGTGCAGTGCGGGGTTCCTGACAATATGATTGTTCATGTGTATGGGGAGTCGGGTGAGGTGGCTGGTAGCTGATATGATCGTTTATGTATATGGGTAGTCGGGTGAGGCAGCTGGTAGCTGATATGATCGTTCATGTATATGGGTAGTCGGGTGAGACAACTGGTGGCAGAGATGAGCTTTCATGTGTACGGGGAGTCGGCTGAGGTATCAGTCGACCGCTCATTCATGTATATGGGGGTTTCGGATGAGTTAGCTGCTGGCCTATTGATATTTTTTTCTCATATGTCGTGTCGCTGTGTTATTTCATCCATTAAATTGTAGAGAAACATATCTCCACTCCTCTGCGGCTGTAATAGTATCCTGTACATTATCAATATCACAAAGCAGAATGTGTTTGTGTATTATGAGGACAATCAAAGCAAGATTACGTTCCACAGAAGAGAAGGAACACAACCCGCTTCCCTGCACCCTCGCCTAGCATAATACCAGCTATTGCTCATACTTTGGCGTCTCTTCTTCACCAAGCTCTTGTTATGGATGGGTCTTCTCCACGTAAATGATACAACCTGTTTTAAGCAGGCAGGACACTGGTCAGAAGCATTAGGAGTAATAAATGATGTATGAATCCTGCCTGGCCATCACGCCAGTAATTCATACAGCTCCGTAAAGAGGTATTTAATATTTATTAACCCCCGGGGATAAATCACGCTGAGCTTCAGGCTCGTAATTCCTTCTATAATTTGTACCTTGATCAATGTGAAGCTTTCAACTCCTTCCTAATCCCCGCACTTTCCTTCTTGTGTGTTTTTCTTTTTTTTTTTCAGAAAGGATGAGAATTGATAAGTTAGCTGCAATTTGGTTTTCTGCTTTGACATAATGGGGACTCTAAGCTAATACTGAAGAAATTTGGCAAAATCGAGACGATTCCTTGTTTATTTCATTATTGCCAGGACACAGGTGTTGTCAGATGTACCTGGCAGTCACTTGTCTGCCCTCCATGGCAATATGCAGCCATGGTCAACAGAGGGGTACTTTTAGGGGTCAAGTGAGAGGACTGTTATGACAATTGGCACCCCCGCCGATCAGTTGTTTCCTGATGTCGGCGATAGGCCAGAACTGCCCCGTTACGGAGCTGTACAGCACTGCTTCGTGGACTTATAGTGGCTGCGGCCGGATGGATGTGCAGTACCCAGCTGCAGCCACTATTGCATCAATGGAGCTGTGCAGCTCTGTGACTGAGCAGGTCCAATCACCAATACCGAAAACAGCTGATCGGCAGGAGGTGCCGGGTGTCGCATCCCCACCGATCAGACATTGTTGACCTATTCTAAGGATAACCACTTTAAAGGCCCCTTTACATTTAGCGATGCACCAGCGATCCCGACCATGATACGACCCGGTCAGGATCACTGGTGCATCGCTAAATGATCGCTAGTGAGCTGCCACACAGGCAGATCTCACAGCGATGCAGCAGTGATACAGCGGATGATACTTACCTTTCAGACGCGGCGATCCTGACGTCCTCCCGTCCGCGTCCACGCGTCGCTCGTCGGTGCCAGCAGGAAGCCCAGCAGGAAGCGCCCGACGAGAAATGGACGTGGACGATCTTGCGCGATCAGGGACAGACAGCGGGGGAGCCGGTTGTTGGTAAGTATCACACATAGCGATATCGCTAGTGATATCGCTGCTGTGTCACCAAATCGTTGACGCTTTAGCGATATTGCTAGCGATATCGCTATGTGTAAAACCCCCTTAAGTGCTGAGGAAGTAGGGTTACAGTATCTATTGGGGTAATAGGTGGACGGTGACCACTCTATGGAATACCATTATCGCTATGACTATCTAAAACTTTAGTAACTGCCATGACTAATGGGGGGTTCATGAGTTTACTGAGGCTACTGGCAAAGTAGGAGCTTGTTGAGAATATTGTGAAAGAAGGCTGGATACTGTGACTACTTAAGAAGCAGGGAACCTGCTACGACCATTGATAATGTAAGAGATTGGTTTGATTACTCGGTAAATACGAGGGACTACTGTCGCTATCTGGAAAGTTGGGAGACTGCTGTGGCTAATGGGGGTTTAGGGTATTGTATACATAAGTAGGGAGATGTAAACCCTGAGGAAGAATGGCTGTTGTGACTAATGTTAAAGTAAGAGATCTTCTATGACAGCTGGAATGAGAAGAGATGACTGTGACTGCTTGAAAAGTAGGGGGCTATTGAAACGAGTTAGGAATAAGAGGACTGTTGTGACTACCCATGATGTAAGGGGTCTCCTGTGAATACTGAAAAAGTAGATGGCAACTGTGACTAGTCATTGGGCAAGTCCTGTGGGCTCCTAATATTTAGATTTGTTTTTGAAGCTGGCTAAACAGACCCATCCTGATCAGAGTTACATATACAACAGTTCTAGGAGACGATATATAAAGAACAAATGTTATATGAAAGAGACAGCTGGGATACACGACGGCATCGGTGCCTCCTCTATACGTAATTTCCTCATTGTGGCCAAACAAGAGTTTGGTGTTCACAAAATTAATTAAAAGAAGGACGCAAATAGCATTGAGAGGTCACAAAATGATATTTTGTGCCTCACAATAGAAGTTTGTGCCACAAGATGTCATCATTTATTCCCGCATCGTCTTGAACACATGAGAACCCACATAGCAGTAACCATAAATCAATCAGATCTTCTCGGAGATGGGAGTGACTGGCAGTCTCGTGTATAATACGGCAGAGATTGCACTTTAGAAAGATTGATAACGTGCGACTGGCACAGACCGATATGGCACTTTCCACTTCGTCTGATGTCCTTTCAAGATGTGCGACATTCATGACGGCTGACATCAGCCCAACACTAATGCTGAGATTAGACTCCCTGCCATGTGATACTCCATATTTTACGCTTGTTTGTGTCCACCAAGCGGGACTCGCACCTGTTTAACTCTGACTCGTGCCCTATTCAGCTGAGTTGGCGTGATGAACCGGCTCATACCGGCTTGTGTCTGAAAGACACAGCTCCCCTTACAATTCTGAAGCAGTTTAGGTGGACTCGTTGTACTCAGGTTGCCATTTTGGATGTGAGATGCCATCAGCCAGTCTAGTTTGTCCTAGTACATCCTGCTTCTCGATAAACAACATATCTGCTAAGTAATTTATTGGGCATACATCTGTATGTTGTGTTTCTAGTACTCATCCAACACTACACCTATCTTGAAGTACCACTTTGAGGTACGCTTTTTGACTCAGGATCTCACACAGTACACAGACCACCTAAACCACAGCTTCTAAGTAGGTCTTGACCACTCTGTGCTTCTCACAGGGGTAATAAGTAAGCATACACACAGGCTCACTAGACAGCCACAACAGTGACATAGTGACAGCTCTGGCCTACCTGTTACCACCTGGCATGTGAGGAACCATACCTTCCAACTTTTGAAGGGAAAGAGGGACAAAGGCAGCGGTGCATGCAGCGGCAACTTGTAGGCCACGCCCCCTGACCACACCAACTTCACAGCTAGTCACACCCATGTCCACGCCCAACCACACCCATTTAGCACTGCTGATCACACTGACTGGTACTGAGGCCACAGTGGCTGGCATTATGGGCAGAGTGGCTGGTATTGTGGGCACACTGACAGGTACTGAGGAAAAGAAAGAAAACAGAGAGAGAGAAAAAAGAAAACAGAGAGAGAAGGAAAGGAGAGCGATCGAGAAAGAAAGAACAGAGAGAGGAAGAACAGAGAGAGAAGAAAGAACAGAGAGAAAGAAGAAAGAACAGAGAGAGAAAGAAGGAGGGGAAAGAAAGAAAGAACAGAGAGTGAAAGGAAGAACAGAGAGAGAAAGAAAGAGGGGAAAGAAAGAAAGAAAGAAAGAAAGAACAGAGAGCAAAAGAAAGAACAGAGAGAAAGAAAGAAAGAAAGAAAGAAAGAAAGAAAGAGAAAAGAAGATTAGCTCCAGCTGCGTAAAAATTCTTCTTTCTTATAAATCGTTAAAATGACATATAATGAAACTCTCCTTATAACCAACCAGAGGAAGATGTTACAGAGGCTACGTGTTTCGACCTACATGGTCTTTATCAAAGCCATAACCAGTCCCCAGCCTAGCACGGCTATATATATGAGACTAACCAATAGGAATCGGTAAATACATCACATGATTCACAGGAAAGGTCCTGTGTATAAAAAAAAACACATCACACACAATAATAACAATGATAGTAATAAAAACATTAATGGTAGTGTAGCATTAAATCATGTCTCTTGTTTAAACCACTTGGATGTCTTGTATTTAATTGATAAATCCAAAACGCCTCTCGAGTGAGAAGGCGCCGCCTGGTGTCTCCCCCCCGAGATAAAGGACTCACACGTTCAATTCCTTGTACTATGAAATGAGAGGTACTTCTGCCATGACATTCAATAAAATGTTTAGCAGCCACTGATGTATTCCTTTCAAAATTATTAATATTCGTAATATCGTACAAATGCTCTCTGATTCGTACCTTTAATTGCCTTGTAATGCATCCGACATAAGACAAATTGCAGGCGTCACAATTTATTTTATACACTATGTTTTTTGAGTTGCAATTGATATAATTATTAATTTTGAATCTTTGAGTGTTGTCATTGTTATTAAATTCCTTTGATATCAGTACATGTTTACACATTTTGCAACACGTGGCGCCACATTTGTTAAAACCTCTATTGGTAAGCCAATTATCCCTAGGTTTTTTACCGGCAGATGAAAACATACTTGGTGATAACATATTACCCAGTGAAGGTGCCCTGCGGGATACTACATTTATGCCAGAAGTTAAAATTCTTGCTAATTGGTCATCTTCATATAATATAGGTAAGCATTTGTTAATAATATTTTTAATGCCCACAAATTGCGGACTATATTGAAAACAAATATATGGCTTCTTCTCTATATCCTCATTTTTCCTCCGATCTATTGAGGAAAGCATGATTAATTCCTCCCGTTTTTTTGCCTGTACTATACGTTGTGCTCTATTGAGTGTCCAATTGGGATACCCACGATTCTTCAATTTATTAGTAACACATGCTAATTCATCCATTAAGGCATCATTTGAACTGCAGTTACGTTTAATTCGAGTGTATTCACCCACTGGAATTGATTTTATTGTTTGTTTATTGTGACTACTTGATGCATGTAAGATGGTGTTCCCACTACGTGGTTTATGATGTGTTTTTGTACAAATAAATTCACCATCTATACCCCTTAAATCTAAATCCAAAAAAGAAATATTCTTGGGATCACTTTTGTGTGTGAATTTGATATTATATTTATTGGAGTTCAAGTACTCCACAAAGTCTGGTATAGCAGACATATCTCCACCCCAAATAATTAAGGTATCATCGATATATCTGCCATACCAGATCAGGCTCTCGATAAAAGGATTGCATGCAGAATATATATACTCCAATTCCCAAAAGGACATAACGAGATTAGCGAGAGAGGGCAAGAATTTTGCACCCATCGCCACTCCCCTTTGTTGTAAAAAAAATTACCATCAAACAAAAAATTATGTGTCATTAGAAATTAAACTACTTGTAAAATGTAATTCTGTAGGCGTGGGGGCAGAAAGCACCGCAGGAGCTCAGGGAGTAATTACCCGTATAAAGAAACATTAGTACAGACACAAGATATCAGAAACATGCTTAATCTGTCGTCCATTAATTTGACTGAGGACCAAATACAATTTTTGCATTTAGGTCTCAATTTCGTTCCGGATCAAAACTTCGACCTTTTCTCCACCATTATGGACGTTAATAAATTTATGAGAAGCTTAACAGTTAGAAAGCATTTTCTTAATGATGATAATGTAGATATGTATCCTTCTCAATCGAATTGTAATAAGTTGAAGGATATTTGCAATGAATTTGAAAGTATGAATTTTGTGGAACAGTTAGCATTAATTAATTTGCAGGAGTTAGATTCATTTGAACCTAATAGTGAAGATAAATGTGACCACTCCCCTGCTTTTATGACCAAAAATCCATATTTTTACCCAATACAGACGAGATCAAACTGCATGGAACGGTTTCAGAAGCTGGTGGAAAAGGAATTACGCATTCTTTATAACCAGACCAGATGTTCTTATAAAATCAGCACAAATTTATCTACTAAACAACGAAATACGTTGAAAGAATTGAGGGAGATGTCTTGTCTGGTTATAACGATGTCTGGTAAGGGTGGAGTGGTAGTGGTATTAAATTCATCAGATTACCACCACAAGATGTTGGAATTATTATCAGATGACACCACCTATAAAAAATTAAGATATAATCCATCAAAAGAAATAATTGTTCAAAATAGTGCCATTATTAAAGAGGGTCTCAGTTTGGGAGTACTGAAAAAAGGTCACGCTGAATATTTGGAGGTTAAAAATCCTGTTTTACCCATAATCCATGGAGTCCCTAAAATTCATAAGTCTGATGGTATTCCTTCAATGCGACCAATAGTGTCGGGCATAGGATCTACTAATGAACACCTATGTCAATCGGTGGTTTCATTACTTCAACATCTAGTTCAACGAACTCCTGGACATATTAAAGATTCCAAACAGGTTTTGGGTATTTTTTCTAAAAGAAAGTGGTCCTCTAATTATGCGTGGCTCACATGCAATGTAATTTCATTGTATACCTGTATTCCTCATGAGGTAGCAATTCGGGCATTACAGTATCATTTCTTGAAATTTAGTAATTTTTCTGACAAACTACAGAATTACATTTTACAAGTAGTTTAATTTCTAATGACACGTAATTTTTTTATGTTTGATGGTAATTTTTTTTTACAACAAAGGGGAGTGGCGATGGGTGCAAAATTCTCGCCCTCTCTCGCTAATCTCGCTATGTCCTTTTGGGAATTGGAGTATATATATTCCGCATCTAATCCTTTTATCAAGAGCCTGATCTGGTATGGCAGATATATCGACGATACCTTAATTATTTGGGGTGGAGATATGTCTGCCATACCAGACTTTGTGGAGTACTTGAACTCCAATAAATATAATATCAAATTCACACACAAAAGTGATCCCAAGAATATTTCTTTTTTGGATTTAGATTTAAGGGGTATAGATGGTGAATTTATTTGTACAAAAACGCATCATAAACCACGTAGTGGGACCACCATCTTACATGCATCAAGTAGTCACAATAAAATCAATTCCAGTGGGTGAATACACTCGAATTAAACGTAACTGCAGTTCAAATTATGCCTTAATGGATGAATTAGCATGTGTTACTAATAAATTGAAGAATCGTGGGTATCCCAATTGGACACTCAATAGAGCACAACGTATAGTACAGGCAAAAAAAACGTGAGGAATTAATCATGCTTTCCTCAATAGATCGGAGGAAAAATGAGGATATAGAGAAGAAGCCATATATTTGTTTTCAATATAGTCCACAATTTGTGGGCATTAAAAATATTATTAACAAATACTTACCTATATTATATGAAGATGACCAATTAGCAAGAATTTTAACTTCTGGCATAAATGTAGTATCCCGCAGGGCACCTTCACTGGGTAATATGTTATCACCAAGTATGTTTTCATCTGCCGGTAAAAAACCTAGGGATAATTGGCTTACCAATAGAGGTTTTTACAAATGTGGCGCCACGTGTTGCAAAATGTGTAAACATGAACTGATATCAAAGGAATTTAATAACAATGACAACACTCAACGATTCAAAATTAATAATTATATCAATTGCAACTCAAAAAACATAGTGTATAAAATAAATTGTGACGCCTGCAATTTGTCTTATGTCGGATGCATTACAAGGCAATTAAAGGTACGAATCAGAGAGCATTTGTACGATATTACGAATATTAATAATTTTGAAAGGAATACATCAGCGACTGCTAAACATTTTATTGAATGTCATGGCAGATGTACCTCTCCTTTCATAGTACAAGGAATTGAATGTGTGAGTCCTTTATCTCGGGGGGGAGACACCAGGCGGCGCCTTCTCACTCGAGAGGCGTTTTGGATTTATCAATTAAATACAAGACATCCAAGTGGTTTAAACAAGAGACATGATTTAATGTTACACTACCATTAATGTTTTTATTACTATCATTGTTATTATTGTGTGTGATGTTTTTTTTTATACACATGACCTTTCCTGTGAATCATGTGATGTATATACCGATTCCTATTGGTTAGTCTCATATATAGAGCTGAGCTAGGCTGGGGACTGGTTATGGCTTTGATAAAGACCATGTAGGTCGAAAATCGTAGCCTCTGTAACATCTTCCTCTGGTTGGTTATAAGGAGAGTTTCATTATATGTCATTTTAACGATTTATAATAAAGAATTTTACGCAGCTGGAGCTAATCTTCTTTTCCACTTCCTGACGTTGGTCCGCACGGAGCTCCGTGAATCTGCAAGAGTTTACTGGTATGCTGGCTTTTTTTTTCCTTTTCTTTATTTCATGGAAAGAAAGAAAGAACAGAGAAAATGAAAGAGGGGAAGGAAAGAACACAGAGAGAAAGAAAGAGGGGACAGAAAAAAAGAATAGAGAGAGAAAGAAAGAACAGAGAGAAAAAAAGAGGGGAAGAAAGAAAGAGGGGAAAGAAAGAACAGAGAGAGAACAGATAAAAAAAGAACAGAGAGAGAAAGAAAGAACAGAAAGAGAAAGGAAGAACAGATAAAGAAAGAGGGGAAGGAAAAAAGAACAGAGAGAGAAAGAAACAACCGAGAGAGAGAAAGAAAGAGGAGACATAAAAAAGAACAGAGGGAGAGCAAAAGAAAGAGGGGGAAGAAAGAAGAGAGCGAGAAAGAAAGAATTAAAGAAAGAAATAAAGAGAAAGAAAGAGGGGAAAGAAAGAACAGAGAGAATGGAAAAAAAGATTATAGAGAGAAAGAAAGAACAGAGAAAGAAAGGAAGAGAGGGAAAGAAAGAAAGAACATAGAGAAAGAAAGAGGGGAAAGAAAGAACAGAGAATAAGAAAGAGAAAGAAACAGAGAGAGAAAGAAAGAGGGGACAGAAAAAAGAACACAGAGAGATAAAGAAAGAGGGGAAAGAAAGAACAGAGAGAGAGAACAGATAGAGAAAAAAACAGGGAAAGAGAGAAAGAAAGAACAGAGAAAGAAAGAGGGGAAAGAAAAAACAGAGAGAAAGAAAGAGGGCACAGAAAGAAAGAACAGAGGGAGAGCGAAAGAAAGAACAGAGAGAAAGAAAGGGGAAAGAATAGAGAGAGAAAGAGAAAGAAAGAACAGAGATAAAGAAAAAGAGGGGAAAGAAAGAACAGAGAGAGAGAAAGAAAGAAAGAGAAAGAACAGAGAAAGAAAGAAAGAGGGGGAAAGAACAGAGAGATAGAGAGAAAGAAAGAACAGAGAGAGACAGGAAGAATAGAGAGAAAGAAAGAACAGAGAGAAATAAAGAAAGAAAGAGGGGAAAGAAAGAACAGAGAGAGAGAACAGAGAGAGAGAAAGAAAAAAGAAAGATTAGAGAGAAAGAAAGAACAGAGAGAGAGAAAGAAAAAGAAAGGGGAAGAAAGAACAGAGAGAGAGAAAGAAAGAACAGAGAAAGAAAGAAATAAAGAAATAAAGAAAGAGGGGAAAGAACAGAGAGATAGAGAGAAAGAAAGAGGAGAAAGTAAGAACAGAGAGTGACAGAGAAAGAATAGAGAGAGAAAGAAAGAAGTAAAGAAAGAAAGAGAAAGAAAGAGGGGAAAGAAAAAAGAAAGAAAGAACAGAGAGAGAGAACAGAGAGAGAGAAAGAAAAAAGAAAGATTAGAGAGAAAGAAAGAACAGAGAGAGAGAAAAAGAAAGGGGAAGAAAGAACAGAGAGAGAGGAAGAAACAGAGAGAGAAAGAACAGAGAAAGAAACAGAGAGAGAGAAAGAAAGAAAGAACAGAGAAAGAAACAGAGAGAGAAATAAATAAAGAAAGAAAGATTTTATAAAGATACTATAGCAGCCCAGCTCCCATTGTAATGCCCACCTGAGCCTCCCTTGTGCAGGACATATCATGATCCGCTCACACGGCGGGCATCCTCGATTCTAAGGCGATCCCACTGTCCGAGCTGTCAGAGGAGGACACGGTGATGGATCTGAAGCATTCCCTGAAGTGCCTCCATGGTTCCGTCACAATCTCCTCATGAAATTACCTCATTTCCGGTCAGCTTCCAGCACGTTACTTCCGGTGGAACGTCATGTGCGAGTTTTAAAGTGCTCCTCAGGGCTCCGCCATGTACTCCTGTACACACGCGACTCTGTTCCATATATCTTGTACACACACGGCTCTGCTCCGTACACCTCGTACACGCGTAGCTCCGCTCCGTACACCTCATACACACGTGGCTCTGCTCTATACACCTCGTACACATACGGCTCCGCTCCGTACACCTCGTACACACATGGCTCCGTACACCTCCTACACACATGGCTCCGCTCCATACACCTCGGACACACACAGCTCTGCTACATCCCCACTGTAAACCCCTCCTGACCCCACACAAAAACTTCACCTCATCCAGCACCATGACAACCAGCAGAGCAGAGTCCTGCAGAGTGCAGACATGGAGGCTCCTGATCATGTGACCCCTGACTCCTCCCCTCCTGTGACCTTATCACAGGTCCTGTGCGCACAGCCACAGAACAGCTTAGGACGTCATTGCAGGCTGCGGTGGTCTCTCTGGGAGGGTGAGGATGGGGTCGGTGCATGGGGGCGTGGCAACTCAGTGCAGTGCGGGAAAAATAGAGTCCTGGGCTAGATGCTGGTGGGGGTCAAAAACGGGACTGTCCCACGAGAATCGGGACCGTTGGGAGCTATGGAGGAACACATACCCAATGGCATCGACCTTATAACCAATGTCATGATGCTGCCTCCACACCTCTTGACATGAATTACAGTCATCTCAATGTACCTCCCTTCTAGCATCTGGTCTACACTGTCCATTGCAACCTTATGTAACCATCTAGCAGCTGAGAAATGAATCATTTCCTCTACAAGCCAATGTTGAGGTCTTACAGAAACCACAACCACCCCTTACACATTATTCAAAGGATGGCAGCCATTTTGTAGGCTTAGCATACGGAACTGTTGCTGAAACCATAGAGTTCACGGTGGATCATGCCTGGTGACTTAGCAACGACTCTAGGAAGAGATGGATCACTCTGAAGAAGAGTTATTTTTTACTCAGAAACAAAGAACAAATCAACACAAGTGATCTAATTGTCAACTATCCTGGAGGAGATAACCCCAGCCACAAGGCAGAAGCAGCGGATTTTTTTCAGGTGTTCCTAGGAGTTGTGCTTGAGAACCTTTTTACTTTCCTTTGCGCCCAAAATGGTATCACCAGATGGTCTTGTGCACTTTTGTTCCCTCAGGTTTTTCTTCCAAGAGATCTAATACAGTTTGTGCTCAAAAGTTTACATACCCCGGCAGAATTTTTGCTTTCTTCGCCTTTTTTCAAAGAACATGAATGATAACACCAAATCTTTTTTTCCACTCATGGTTAGTGGTTGGTTGAAGCCATTTATTGCCAAACTGCCGTGTTTTCTATTTTTAAATCATAATGACAACTCAAAACATCCAAATGACCCTGATCAAAAGTTCACATACCCTGGTGATTTTGGCCCGATAACTTGCATAGAAGTTGATACAAATGTATTTGAATGGCTACTAAAGGCATAGCTCCCAACTGTCCCGATTCTCGCGGGACAGTCCCGTTTTTGACCCCCCCACCAACGTCCCGCCCAGGACTCTATTTTTCCCACACTGCACTGAGCCGCCACGCCCCACCATGCACCGACCCCATCCTCGCCCTCCCAGAGAGACCCTCCACAGCAATGATGTCCTAAGCTGTTCTGTGGCTGTGCGCACAGGACCTGTGATGAGGTCACAGGAGGGGAAGAGTCAGGGGTCACATGATCATGGGACTCTGCTGTGCTGGTTGTCATGGTGCTGGTATAAGAGGGTGAAGTGCAGGAAGAGCCGGGGGAGGGTTGCCTCCTCTGCTCCATGCCTGGAACCATTGAGCAGGACAGCAGGTTCCCCGGAGGACAGTAAAGGAGCCAGGAACAGGAAGAGAGCAGGGCAGAGAGCTGGAAAAGTGCATGCGTTTTCCTCAGAGCAGCCTGGGCAGCAGACAGGAGAGGACACTGACACAGATGGGGAGAGAGATAGATCTTCCGTTCACCAGTCAGAGACCGAGGGACCGCACACAAAGATTGCAGACCGTATGTGAAGCCGGGTACTGCAGAGTCAGCAAAGTTGCGCTCTCATCCCTGTGATAAGACTGTGCCCTGAAAAGAGACTGCACCCTGTGATAAGACTGTGCCCTGCAAAGAGACTGCACCCTGTGATAAGACTGTGCCCTGCAAAGAGAATGCGCCCTGTGATAAGACTGTGCCCTGCAAAGAGACTGGATTCTGTGATATGACTGTCCCCTGCAAAGAGACTGCGCTCTGTGATAAGACTATCCCCTGCAAAGAGACTGCGCCCGTCGACTGGGCTGTTACCTGTTTAGAGAGACTGTCCCACGTACGAAGTTCTGGTAACCTTGGTGTAGGTGCAGAGCCCCTGATTCCAGTGAGAGAGCATCGCTGCAGAGTTGGAGGGAAGGACTCGGAGCAGAGGGGATCTCGTTTGCCTCATACCCCTCTGGCTCCCGCAGTAACCCTTCAGATCTTGGTTGGACATTGTTAAAGACACAGGATATACAGTATTACAGACGACAAGCGCTGCTGGTGATTCGGCGCCAACGTGGGAGAAGAGTGACCCTTCAATCAAGACCCCGTCAGACTGATAAGTTCTTTCATAGGAAAACTTATTCTAATACTGTTTAATACTGTTTATGCCTTTTTGTCTGCTTCCATAACTCGTTCTCATAATATTCATATTTGCACTGTTATTTCATTAGTGTTATCCTCTGTAAATAAACCTCCCTTTAACTGTTGCTCCGTGTGCTCCGTGGTGACATACTCAGCTCCTGCACTTTATTACACTGGATGAGGTGGTTTCTGTGTGGGGTCAGGAGGGGTTTACAGGGTGGATGTAGCAGAGCTGTGTGTGTGTATGAGGTGTACGGAGCGGAGCCGTGTGTGTGTACAAGATGTACGGAGCAGAGCGGTGTGTGTATGAGGTGTACGAAGCGGAGCCGTGTGTATGAGGTGTACGGAGCAGAGCCGTGTGTGTGTACGAGGTGTACGGAGCAGAGCCGCGTGTGTGTACGAGGTGTACGGAGCAGAGCCGCGTGTGTACGAGGTGTACAGAGCAGAGCCGCGTGTGTGTACGAGGTGTACGGAGCAGAGCCGCGTGTGTACGAGGTGTACGGAGCAGAGCCGCATGTGTACGAGGTGTACGGAGCAGGACCGCGTGTGTACAAGGTGTACGGAGCGGACCCGTGTGCGTACGAGGTGTACGGAGCGGAGCCGCGTGTGTACGAGGTGTATGGAGCGGAGCCACATGTGTACAAGGTGTACGGAGCCACGTGTGTATGAGGTATATGGAGCGGAGCCACGTGTGTACGAGGTGTACAGAGCAGAGGTGAGCGCGTACGAGGTGTACGGAGCAGAGCGTGTTCGAGGTGTATGGAGCAGAGCCGCGCGTGTACGAGGTGTATGGCACCACATGTGTATGAGGTGTATGGAGCGGAGTGTGTGTACTTGGTGTACGGAGCGGAGCCGTGTGTGTATGGGGTGTGTGGAGCAGAGCCGTGTGTGCACAGAGTGGAGCCATGTGTTTACGGGATGTACGGAGCGGAGCCAAGTGTGTACGAGGCATACAAAGCGGGCTTTTCCCGCGGACACAGGAGTACACGGCGGAGCCCTGAGGAGCACTTTAAAACTCGCACATGACATTCCACTGGAAGTGACATACTGGAAGCTGACTAGAAATGAGGTAATTTCATGAGGAGATTGTGACGGAACCATGGAGGCACTTCAGGGAATGCTTCAGATCCATCACCATGTCCTCCTCTGACAGAGCGGACAGCGGGATCGCCTTGGAATCGGGGTTGCCGGCCATATGAGCGGATCATGATATGTCCTGCACCGGGAGGCTCAGGTGGGTATTACAATGGGAGCCGGGCTGCTATAGTATCTTTATAGAATCTTTCTTTATTTATTTCTTTCTCTCTCTGTTTCTTTCTCTGTTCTTTCCTTCTCTCTCTCTGTTTCTTTCTTTCTCTGTTCTTTCTCTCTCTGTCCTTTCTTCTCTCTATGTTTTTCCTCTCTCTGTTTTTTCTTTCTCTCTCGCTCTCCTTTCTTTCTCTCTCTCTGTTTTCTTTCTTTCTTTTCCTCAGTACCTGTCAGTGTGCCCACAGAACCAGCCACTGTGACCATAATGACAGCCACTGTGCCCTCAGTACCAGTCAGTGTGATCAGCAGTGCTATATTGGTGCGGCTTGGCGTGGACATGGGTGTGACTAGTTGTGAAATGGGTATGGTCTGGGCATGGCCTAAAATTTGCCGCGACACGCTGGGCACACCGCTGCATTTGTCCCTCTTTCCCTTCTTCAAAGGTTGGGAAGTATGCTAAAGGTAACATCCTCACCTGTGACCTGTTTGCTTGTAATCAGCGTGTGTGCATAAAAGCTGAGTGAGTTTCTGGGATTCACATAGACTCTTGCATCTTTCATCCACCCACTGACATTTCTGAATTGTAAGTCATGAGGAAAGCAAAAGAATTGTGAACGGATCTATGGGAAAAGGAAATTGAACTGTATAAAACAGGAAAGGGATACAAAAAGATATCCAAGGAATTGACAATGCCAGTCAGCAGCGTTCAAACCATGATTAACAAATGGAAAATCAGGGACTCTGTAAAAACAAAACCACGGTCAGGTAGACCAACAAAGATTTCATCCACAACTGCCAGGAAAATTGTTCCCGATGCAAAGAAAAACCCACAAATAACATCAGCTGAAATACTGGACCCTCTGAAAACTAGCGGTGTGGCTATTTCAAGATGCATAATAAGGAAGCACTTGAAGAAAATGAGCTGCACAGAAGAAAGCCATTGCTGCGCAAATGCCACGAAGTATCTCGCCTACAATACGCAAAACAGCACAGAGACGACCCCTCAAAACTTCTGGAACAAGGTAATTTGGAGTGATGAGACCAAAATTCAACTTTTTGGCCACAACCATAAACATTAGATTTGGAGAGAGGTCAACAAGGCCAATGATGAAAGGAACACCATTCCTACTGTAAAGCACGGAAGTGGATTTCTGATGTTTTGGGGATGTGTGAGCTACAAAGGCACAGGAAACTTGGTCGAAGTTGAAGGAAAGATGAATGCAACCTATTATCAGCAAATACTGGAGGCAAATTTGCGATCATCAGACCGGAAGCTGCGCATGGGAGGTACATGGTGTTCCAACATGACAACGATCCAAAGCACAAGGTCAAGTTGACCTGTCATTGACTATAGCAGTACAAAGTGAAGGTTTTGGATTGGCCATCTCAGTCTCCTGACCTCAATATCATTGAGCCACTCTGGAAAGATCTCAAGTGCACAGTTCATACTAGACAGCCCAGTAATTTACATGAAGTGGAGGCTTTTTGCCAAGAAGAGTGGGCAGCTTTACCATCTGAGAAAAAAAAGAACCTCATCCACAAGTACCACAAAAGACTTCAAGCAGTCATTGATGCTAGAGGCGGCAATACATGGTAATAAGAAATGGGGTATGTGAACTTTTGATCAGGGTCATTTGGATGTTTTGGGTTGTCATTATGATTTAAAAAGAGAAAACACAGTAGTTTGACAATGTCTTCACCCAACCACGGACCAGCACAACTTTGTAGCACAGAGATGTTGACCAAGGGGAATATTTATGATTTGCTCCCAAAATTTACCAGTGAAAGCGATCGTAAAAAAGCAACTGAGAAACCCGACTGATAAAATGTTTGCAAAATGGCTGCCAAAATGTCCTAATTTTTTTCTTTGTACTATTTGGTAAGCCTCATAATACCAGGTCTATGGACAAGGGTGGCACTGTTTCTTGAAGAAACCATCCATGTTGCTCTAGTCTCATACAAACTTTAAGTAGCTGTTGTGGAAAACACAAAATGACTGCCATAGCCCACAGCATTTTCTCATAGAATTAATCAACCACGTTCCCATGATCATTGTTTTCACCACAAAAATGTCTGCCAATTCTCCTATCCAGAGATCCACATAAAGAAAAAATCTTCAAAAGCTTCTTTCAGACCTTCAGCTGATGACGTCTCTCCGCACCCAAGATCCTTGCGTATATGATCTAGAGAGAAGACAGAACCTGACCCACATCACAAAGCCCTTTATACTGTATTCATCCCGGTTACATGCGAGATGCAAGATCACTGCACAAAGACATACTGAGAGGGTATTCCAGCATTCTCAGGACTTGTTATTTATATACAACCTAAAAGCGTTCATCCATCAAGTCGCCTTGGCTCGAGATCGAGCTGAAGATTGAAAATAATAATAGTAATACAACCTAAAATGCGTTGTGTCAGCGTAGTTTGATTTTGAGTTCATATGGGGTATTGTGGTTCCTCAGTTTCGACCCCTTTAATGGTATATGTGATGTGGACATACTGGGTCACTAACTGATTTAGAATTTCCCAGATTGCAGCCCGCGTCTTACCACCTTTAGCAAAATCTAACAATAAGATGAGCTGAAGTCACCAAGGTAGTGGATAGGAATAGTGGTCAGATGGAGCAGAGGTTGAGGCAAGCCAGGCTCGGTCTTGAGCAGAGATCAGAACAGACAAGTAGATGGGAACACATAAGCTTGTTTGCTACCAAAATAGAGCAAGAACAAGGATACTTATTCATACACAGGAACCATAAGTAGGTTTGGTGTGTCATCTTAGCTAGTTTACTAGCATTGTAGCTGAGCTGGGCATAAAAGAGTGGCCGCCTGTAGCAGTTACTATGATAGTTGTGGAAAGAGAAATGCTACAGAGAGAGTGTTGGGCCAGAGAGCGAGAAGAAAGCAGAAAGGAGTAGAAATTACTCGCATACGCTTTCTAACCCTCTTCTCTAGAAGAGAATTTTTTAAGCACTGTTTTCTTGATTAGTTTAAGAAAGGGGTCTCAAACACGTGGCCCCGAGGCTCATTGTGCGGTTGTTGGGCCCTGAGATGATCGTGGTCTTGTTAGGAGTCAGATTTCTACCTCTCCTATGTTGAAATCTAGACCCTTACATTCTGCAGTCTCCTGCGCTTTATCTGCTGCAGAGGAGATTGCAGAGGAGAGTGCCTTGCGGCAACTCTCTCCAGAGGCTAAGTCCTTTGTTCCCTTAACTGAGCATGTTCATGGGACGAACTTCCATTGGAGTTCGGGAGTCAGGTGCTCAGGTCCTGTGTCAAATCCTATTGGCTCCTCTTGGAGCCTTGGAGATTTCCGGAAGGTCCCGTTTGGTATAAAAAGCGCGCATGGCTGTTCCGCCATGCGCTAGTATTTTTCATACTTGCTGCCGTATGTTTGATGATGGATGCTTGGACTGGCGAATGACTTATTAAGAAACCCCTTCCCTCTGATAATATGTTTGTGTGAGTGATTGGTTCCTGCCAATAGTAGCGCCAGCGTCAGCGCGCCTAGCTTCATCTTGCTCAGCAGCTTAGCGTCTGCATTGCGCCAGCGTTATTGCAGTGCCTTACCAGCGGCTCAGTTCTTGCCGCGCTGCAGTTGCAGCTTATCTCTGCGTCCGCTGTTGCGACGCCACATACCTTATTTAACGGTAGGTCTAGACGGAGTAGTCCTGTTGTCTAAGGCTACTCCTGTGACTCTGAATACCGTGTCTGCATCGCTGAGACTCTGTGACCCTGAACAGACTCAGCGTTTTGTGTATGCTTTTTTGCCTGCAGCTCTGTGAGTGTAACAGAGCTTGCTTCAGTGCACATTGGGTGCAGTTAAACCCTGTGCACATTACCGCCATAGTGCTCTGCATCTACTAGCTGCGGTTTTCCATCCTCCGCACGGTGGACCCCGAGCGACGAAGGCACTTTATTCATATATTTTATTTAGTGCTTTCCACCACTCCTAACAGGTCTGGTTCAAGGGCTGCTGATGTCAGCATTACTTTTCAACTGAATATGTATATTCGGACGCATGTTCAATTGAAATGTATTGCTGCGCACAGACTGGCACTCTGCATCACAATACCAGTACCAGCCAATCAGAAGCCGGCAGCTACGTTGGCATCTTTGTCACATCCGCGCATGACATCGCTGCCATGTGCCCCACATGAGGAGGAGGAAATGGACACTATTCATCGAGAGAGCAAGGTCATGTTAGAAGGATTTTTTTTATGTATGTGTAAAGAGCAACAGAATGTGGAAAATTGTTACAAGCACAAGATGGGGACATTACTACAAGATGGGGAAAAAGGATGGGAACATTACTATATGATGGCAACCAGGATGGGGACATTACTATTATTATTTATTTATATAGCACCATTGGTTCCATGGTGCTGTACATGAGAAGGGGTTGCATACAAATTACAGATATCACTTACAGTAAACAAACTAACAACGACAGACTGATACAGAGGACCCTGCCCTTTCAGGCTTACATGCTACAGGATGGTGGGGAAGGAGACAGTAGGTTGCAGCAGTTCTGTTGTTGGTTGAGGTAATATCACCAGTAGTGGTGAGAGAGAAGGAGGTAGCGGGGTCATTGCAGGCTGTAGGCTTTCTTGAAGAGGTGGGTTTTCAGGTTCTGTCTGAAGGATCCAAATGTGGTTGATAGTCGGACTTGTTGGGGCAAAGAATTCCAGAGAATAGGGGCTATTCGGGAGAAGTCTTGGAGGCGGTTGGGTGAGGAGTGAATAAGTGTGGAGGAGAGAAGGAGGTCTTGGGAGGACCGGAGATTACATGAGGGAAGGTATCGGGAGATTAGTTCAGAGACATATGGGGGAGATAGGTTATAGATGGCCTTGTAGGTCAGTATTAGTAATTTGACCTGGATACGCTGAGGGAATGGGTGTTAGGCGTCAGGTTCCTGCAGAGGTTCAATAGGAATCCAGAGCCTCTCATTCTGCGGTCTCCCATTATCTTTCAACCGCAGAGGACATTGCTCAGCAATCCTGGCTTCCCAGACCTGCTCTGTGGGGTTTGCTATTGCTGCCACCTTTGGGTCAGCAATGGCAGTGCAGGCTGCTCAGCAGCAAATTACTCCAGAGGCTAAGTCCCGCCGTAGCTCTACTGAGCATGCTCACGAGACGATCTCCCATTGGAGATCGGAAGCCACATGTCCAGGTCCTTCTCCAGATCTGATTGGTCCATCTCAGGGATCTGGAAGCTTCCGGAAGGTCCTGGCTATAAAAGGTTCGCATGGCCGCTCGACCACGCGCTAGTATAGTTTCTAGTTGCTACTGTGTGAATGATGATGGATGCATGAACCTGCAAATGACTCATTAAGATCCCCTCCCTCTGATATTACGAGTGTGTATAGGGACTTAGCTTTAGAGTCAGTGCCAGCCAGTGGCAAGCTACAGCCACAATAAGCATCTACACAGTACTAGTGTCCGACAGTGCGCCCCCTCTTGGGCATTGCCGACTAGCGGCAGTATCTGTCACTGCGCTGCAGTCTGCAGCTCCTTTTGGTGTCCGCAGTTGCAACGCTGCACGCTCAGTAGGTCTAGACGGACGCTCACCCTCTGCCTAGGGCCCAGCTCCTGTGACCATATACCGTGCGTGCACTCCTCTGAGACCTGTGACGCTAACAGGCTCAGCCCTTATGTGTTTTGCACTCTGTGAGTAGAACAGAGATCGCTCAGCGCACCTGGGTGACGTTCAACCCGCATGCGTTATACCGCCATATTGTACGACCGCCGTCAGCTAGCAGCAGTGTTAACAGCTTCTGTACGGAGGACTCCAGGCGGCGAATGCACTTTGTTATTTTATATTTAGTGCGTTCCGCCGTTCCTAACAATGGGAGCCAGTGAAGAGATTTGCAGAGGGGAGAAGCGGAGGAGTATCGAGGAGAGAGATGAATTAGTCGGGCGGCAGAGTTAAGGATGGACTGGAGAGGTGCGAGGGTGTTAGCAGGGAGACCACAGAAAAGGATGTTGCAGTAGTCGCGGCGGGAGATGATGAGGGCATGCACAAGCATTTTAGCAGATTGAGGGTTGAGGAAAGGACGGATTCTGGAAATTTTTTTGAGCTGGAGGTGACAGGAGGTAGAAAGAGCTTGGATGTGCGGTTTGAAGGACAGGGCAAAGTCAAAGGTTACTCCGAGGCAGCAGACTTCCGGTACTGGGGAAAGTGTGATGTCATTAATTGTTATAGCTAGGTCAGGTAAGGAAGATCTGATAGATGGAGGAAAGATGATGAGTTCAGATTTGTCCACATTGAGCTTGAGGAAGCGAGAGGAGAAGGAGGATATGGCTGATAGACACTCTGGGATTCTGGACAGCAGAGAGGTGACGTCTGGGCCAGAGAGGTAGATCTGAGTGTCATCAAGGTGACCTGATGGACGGACTTGTCTGTGGGGAGAAGGGACGGTTTGTGCACTGTAGACGGATGTTTGTAATGACAGAAGGGAAACAGCTGGGGAAAATGGAAAAGGAGTGCAGTACCTTAGTTTGACCACAAGATGGCAGGGGGGAGCGTGAGGACAGGACTTGACAGCAGCTTAGGGCTACGAAAACGCTTAGTCATGGGGGCGGGGAGATAGGAACCCAGGAAGGGATTTCCAGAGGAGGGAGATAAATAGGACAGGAGAAGGTTCCAGATGGTTCCAGTCCTGGGAGGAGCTCAGGAGGAGAAGAGACAGTAAAGGAGAACGGACAGCGATGGAGAGCTCGACCAGGGGACTGAGGAGAAAAGACAGTCGGGGGGTGGCCCCGACACGAAGAACCGCAGAACAGACGAGGCCCCGGGGGTACCAAACGGACGACGACCTCGGACTGGTGAAACGTTGGCGGTAGATAGGCCTAGGGCAGCCCCAGTGAAAGAGCCGTAAGGAACGTCACTGCGACAGAAGGAAAGGTGCAGGTACCCGGGCCTGAATACGGAGAGCTGTGAAATTGCTGCGGTGTATTGCTACGGTCGTCAGGAGGTCGGCCAATAAACTCGGACCTGTTGTACCCAAAATCTGCCTCCGTCTCGTGTCTGTGTCATCTGTTCGCGGTAAGCAGTGAACCACCCCCCAATCTGTGCCCTACTACAGGGGGACTCCATCAGAGAGAGGGTGGGATGAGGAGGTGGTGTGGGAGTGGGAGACGCTGAATGTGCAGTTGGAAAGGTATGAGGAGATCCAGGATAGGGCAAGGCCTTTGATGCCAAAGGAGGAGAGGATCTGTAGTAGAAGGCAGTGGTCAACTGTGTCGAATGCAGAGGACAGGTCTAGAAGCAGGAGTATGGAGTATTGTCATTTGATTTGGCTGTAAGTAGGTCGTTAGTCATTTTGGTCAGGGCTGTTTCAGTGGAGTGATGGGGGCAGAAACCAGATTGCAGATTGTCGAAGAGCAAGTTAGATGATAGGTGGGAGGAAAGTTCAGCATGGGCGTGCTGTTCCAGGAGTTTGGAAGCGAATGGGAGCAACGATATTGGGCGATAGCTGGACATAGCGGTTGGGTCGAGGGTTGGCTTTTTAAGGATAGGCGTGATTGTGGCATGTTTGAAAGCAGAAGGGAAGGTACCGGACGTTAGTGATAGATTGAAGAGGTGGGTTAGGGATGGGCTAAATGTTGTTGGTGAGGTTGGAGAGGAGGTGGGATGGGATGGGGTCGAGTGCACAGGTTGTGAGGTGCGATTTGGAGAAGAGATGATTAAGCTCCCCTTCAGTGATGTTGGAGAGTGAGGTTATGGGGTTTGGGCATTGGTCTGGTATACAAAGGGGTTGTGGTGGTGGAGTGATGAAGACTTGCCTTGTTTGGTCAATCTTGTTCTTGAAGTATGTGGCAAAGTCCTCGGCAGAGATGAGGGAGGTTGGAGGAGGCAGTGGTGGGCGGAGGAGGGAGTTAAAAGTTTTGAATAACTGTTTGGGGTTGTAAGATAGGGAAGATACGAGATTTGTGAAGTAGGCCTGTTTAGCAGAGGTGAGGGCAGATTTGAAATCGAGTGTTGCCTGTTTGAATGTTGTGAAGTCATCTTGTGAATTTGTTTTCTTCCAGCGCCACTCAGCAATCCTGGACACTTGCCAGAGCTTTTTAGTGGTGTTATTGTGCCAGGGTTGTCTGTTGATACGTTGCATTCTGCTATGAACGAGAGGGGCAACCTCGTCAATAGCTGATGCGAGAGTGGCATTGTAGAAAGCAGTGGCATCGTCTGTGTCATGGAGTGAGGATATGGATGCCAGTGGTAGAATAGAGTCAGAGAGCACGTGGGTGTCTAGGTGTGCAAGGTTTCTGCGGGGGTGCGCGTGTTGCTGGACATGGGTGCCAGGTGGGGAGGACAGGGATGAGAAAGTGAGTAGAAGATGGAACCAGTATGGGTACATTATCACAAGATGGGGACATTACCACAAGATGGGGAAAAAGGATAGGAACATTACTATATGATGGTATGATGGCAACCAGGATGGGGACATTACTATAAGATGGGATCATGATGGAGACATTGCTACAAAATGAGGACCAGGATTAGGACATTACTACAAGACTGGGACCATTACTACAGGACATGGGACATTATTACAGAACAAGTGACATTATTACAGTATGAGGGACATTATTACAGGACAGGGGACCATTGCTACAGGTTGAGGGACATTATAACAGAATTGGGGACATTTTTACAGGATAAACAACATTACAGGCTTGTGGACATTATGACAGGATTGAGGACATTATTACCGGACTGGGGAAAATATTAGAAGACTGGGGACATTATTACAGTTTTGGGGACATTATGACAGGACAGGGGACATTTTTACTACAGGACTAGGGACATTATTACAGAATTGGGGACATTTTTACAAGATGAAGATTATTACTGGCTTGGAGATATTATTACAGGACTGGTGGCATTATTACAGGAGTGAGGACATTATTACAGCATCGGGGCCAGAATTATTATAAAGGGCTAAATGTAAAACAATAATACTGTATGGAGCCGATTGAGGGACCAAAAAAAGGAAAACAATTTAATTTTTTTTTTAAGTATGAAAAAATAAGGAAAAATATTTGGTCACTACGAATGCTGTTTTATGTAAAATCTGAAATAAAAAAAGAAGACTCGTACATTAACCCATATTATAAATACCATTAAAAACAATAAAAAAAGGCCCCCCAAAAAATGATGAACAAAAAGCCACATAAAAAAAGTAATGGTATCACTGAAAATGTCATCTTCTTCCGCAAAGAACGCGGCCCTTAATATTCAAATTTTTTCTACATGCGGCCCATTTACCTGGCTGAGTTTGAGACCCATGGTTTAGGGAGATCCCATGTCACCCAGGAGGTATGTGAACTGTTCTCAAGAGCATTATCTCCAAATAACCTGAGACTTTCCAATCCTAGACTGAGGTTTGTTGTGAAATGACTGTTTACCAACCAATGGAAGCACCAGAACGAGGTGGAGCAGAGATAACAGATGCAGGTTGTCATAATGTAGGAACACTGAGCATATAGGGGCGCAGATTTTTGTATAATGTTCTGGAAATGAGCCACCTACACCTACAGTGATTAATATTTGAGTGATACCAGCCTGGTAAACTAGGCAGCATTCAAGGACAACTGAAATAACTCCTGATTTGCCGTCTTCTTTCTTCCGTACGACTTTAGTTACAGTTTTCAATTTCGTCATCTCATCAGCCATCATTCATGTTTATTAAAAATAACTAAATGTTGAGACTTTGCCATAGAAATCAAACTCATTTAAGGTCCTTTGTCTGCAGCAGACTGGCATTAAAGTGCCACTTAAGTTTCTTTTCATTGATGTCCAGCTCCTAGAGAAGTGACGGCTCCCAGAAGAGAAGCCATCTCTTGAACTTGCCAATATCTTTCTCATTTGCTTTTTTTCATGAATATATTCACACCTCCACAAAAACAACTGTTCCGTATTCATGGCGCTTGATGGGAACAATGATTGAAAAATAGAAGAGAATTAGATTGCTAGAGATGGAAAGCAGGACACTGAGGCCGGGGGGATATAAAGTTGATTATTTCGCACACGGACTATGGATATTTGACCTATAAAATGGTTCCTGGCAGAATCTCATTGTTTCTCCTCATTCTTTAGTCTTAGATTTTATTTCTTAATCTGCATTTTGAGAGCTCTTCACTTTGTTTTCTTTATCTCATAACAGAAAAACTAGCACTTATAATAAAATATCATACTTAACGCTTATGTCAAGGTGGATGGGAGAAAAATGGCTTTGCAACTAGTGGACTCTGATGCCACTCATTTCCTGGAGAAAAAAAAATTTTGTAAGGTAAACTCAAATATAAGTCGGTTGTGAGATTACGACTAAGTTGTGTAGGTTCCCAGACAAAAATGTAATTTTTCCCCAAAAGCATAAAAAGGATATCTCACCACAAACAACCTTTTTAATCTGAGCGATCTGAGTTCGATTACAGACACTTCCAGCAAGGTCCAATACATGGTTGGCTAAAGGCTGTCCAAGAGAGATCTGCTGCCACCCAATGATACAATGGGGGATACTTCTTGGAAAACCATATTTGGATGTCCATTCAGCTGGAAAGAATCCACCATTATTTTCCACATCGAGAAACAATGTTATTGGATTCTGATAGCTTGAAATAGTGTTTCCTCTACTCAAAATGTAAAATATTTGATGGGCGCACATGTTCCAAGTAGATGGAATTGGCGTACAGACGTAGACTGATCTCCTAATGGTAAGAACCCAACTAAACAATCTCCTTTACCTAGCCTCCCTGGACTGCTTAGTGGGTGCACTGAATAAATATTGATTTTGGGGGTTGACTGCCGTCACTCTCCCAAATTCTTGATGTTCTAACTAGAGTTCAGTGTGTTCACATTTAAGCGCCTTCCACAGTTTTTTCTATTAATGTTTTAATGGCATCAACAAACCAACCATAACCGAGTATCATAAAAGCCCTTTGTACAGAAAACTAGCGGGAGGGTAGCGGTGCCGTTCTTCTGTAAGTCGAATGATTAGCAAATTAGCTCCTTCAAGCTTCATGAGTGCGTATGGATTTATTAAGGTTTTTCCCTTTTTAAGTCTGCTAATAACTGAAGATTTTACTGTATGTGTGCAATAAGTCAATTTCCTCATTCACTGGTTTTTCTATTACCGTTGATCTTCTCCAGGCGACATAGAAAATCACTTCAGAACCTTCTGGTGAATCCATGTAATCCTGTGTCACATAACTACCACGCAGGAGAGGCTTATAGCTACGAAATGCACCCTTCATATTTCTTTTATATGGTTCTCATAAAGCTCTTCCAATTATTGAAGGCGAGTCAGAACTATCAATAATGGAAAATTTCCATGCAGAAGTCCTACGACTCCTCTGGAAATATTTATACATAAGGTATGGAGAGGACTCCAAGTAAAGAGTGGACCTCAAAGATGTCACATAACTCAAATAAATGTCAAACATAAGGTCCTGGCAAAATTGGGCTAGCCCACTGATCTGGGTCAATAAGTTGCACAATAGCAGCTGACAGTTAAACCATAGCCAGTCCTCTTGACTGAGTTTCATGCCTACCATGGGCATCATTGGGTGCTTAGGCCAATAAAGGCAGAGGTCTTAACTCAGATAACTCAATTGGCTGTATCTGAGTCTTTTACACTCTTTAAGTGACCAAGCAAATATCCCCATTTCGTACAACCTAATCATGGATTAAAGGACCGCCAGCTTTGACAACCTTTGTCACCTAAAGCAAATATACACAGCCTACAATTAAAGAGGGACTACTAGAGCGGAGCATAAGGATTTGCAGGGTCCTGGTCCAGCAGCCATATTGGCAGTCTGTGGTTATCAGATGTGGCGCCCCCAGGAGTATGGTCGCCACAGTGGCTTTGCCTTCCTCCAGGGGAGGGTAATGCCAGGCTTGGAGGCAATGATGGGTCTCTCTCGCAGTCAATCCATGCATGCAACACAGTTCCACCCCAGGCCAGCAGGGGGAACTCTGAACCAGGATTAAGGGGAGGAGTGCTCTCTGAGGGCCAAGAGGAAGGAGTGGTTAGTTAGCCTGCGGAGGGTGAAGTGTGCAGACGTGTAGAGAGAAGCTGGAGGTTGAGCTGGGAAATGAGAGCTCACACACAGTGAGCGCATGAACTGGAGTCTGGTCTCCATGGTTGTACGGATACTATCGGTCATGCAACAGACACCAGAGGAGTAGGAGGCTGTAAATGCCCTGCTCCCATCTAAGACTTGAGGGCACAACAGCAGCTTGGATAGTGAGCCAGGACTCAAGAGAGAGGAGTCCCAGAGAAAGGCTACAGCTGTCTGCCATGCAAGTAAGGTTCTTGGGAACATCTGACAGGAGGAACTTCAGTGTAACTTAGTACTTGGAGTACTTCATTCAAATAAGCACTAGGGAAGGAGAGTGCACAGCCTGTCTGCTGAGAGAGAATCCCTGAATTGCTTCCAGGCTAGCCTGCTCCAATACCATCTGTAATCAGGACCCTGGACTGCAATTATCAAGTAAAGGTACAGAAATTGCACTCCACTGTGTCTTGTCTGCTTCCTACCCTTACGGCACTGCTACATCCCCGTGCCAACCACCTCTACACTGCCCTGGGACTATAGCTTCACCTGTGGGGAGTTTTTTACATCCTTGCTGCACCCTACCATCAGTCCCAGCGGATCTGCATGCAGCGTCGGCTTAACACCTCCCTTGCCGAGCATCACAGGTGGCGTCACGAACTATCCCATTCCATTAACTACATTCCCCCATTACTTGGGCGCCCAGGGCCACGGACCGGGTCACCGCTGCTGTGACACATTCCCCTGACATCGGCCCGGTACCGAGTACCCCACAGCCCTAGGAGGGCGACCCACAGACCATCCTTGTTGGCCTATTAATTTGAAAAGGTACCAGTGAGGTCTGTAGTACTTTGCCCTGGCAACCACAGACAGACCACCAATTAGGCAGCTTGACTGGGTCCTGTGAATCTTTTTGCTTAACACTAGCTAGAACCCTACGAGTTGTTATTGGACTCTAAAGACCCTCCAATGAAAGTGCTAACCTATTGGTTGGAGGAACTCACTAAATTACTTGTGACCTAACCCAGTGCATATTTCATAAACTGGTAGTAATGAGCAGCATGAAAATTCTATATGGAAAGTGAAAGGAGGTCTCCATTACTGTATACAAACCCATTCCTGCCTAATACGTGATCGGTAGAGATAGAGGCTTCCCTAGGGGAGTACACTGCTTAGTATGCAGAAAGTGGAGCCTAATTGGAATTCGACCCTTCTACCATCACATCATGTGACAAAATCCATTAATTGTATGCAGAATTTATAATCACAGTAATCAAGACTCTGTGCATATAAAAACAGAATTAATGGTGCTATACCCCTAGAGGAATAGTGTTTATAGGTACAGTAATTACCAGAGGAAGAATAATTACATAATGAGATTTGTATATGCCAAGTGTCCGGATTTGTTAAATATGAAGAAACCAACATAAAAAAAACTAGTTTACGTTCTATTATCATATAATCCTGTGTTTTTTTTATCACATGGGGCAGTATTATAGTAGTTATATTCTTGTACATAGATGCAGTATTATAGTAGTTATATTCTTGTACATAGGGGCAGTATTATAGTAGTTATTTTCTTGTACATAGGGGGCAGCATTATAGTAGTTATATTCTACATAGAAGCAGTATTATAGTAATTACAGTTGTGCTCAAAAGTTTACATACCCCGGCAGAATTTTTGCTTTCTTGGCCTTTTTTCAGAGAATATGAATGAGAACACCAAACCTTTTTCTCCACTCATGGTTGGCAGTTGGGTGAAGCTATTTATTGTCAAACTACTGTGTTTTCTCTTTTTAAATCATAATGACAACCCAAAACATCCAAATGACCCTGATCAAACGTTCACATCCCCTGGTGATTTTGGCCTGATAATATGCACAGAAGTTGACACAAATGGATTTGAATGGCTACTAAAGGTAACTCCTCACCTGTGACCTGTTTGCTTGTAATCCGTGTGTATATAAAAGCTGAGTGAGTTTATGGGATCCAGACAGACTCTTGCATCTTTCATCAAGCCACTGACGTTTCTGGATTGTGAGTCATGGGGAAAGCAAAAGAATTGTCAATGACTCTACGTGAAAAGGTAGTTGAACTGTGTCTCGTATAAAACAGGAAAGGGATACAAAAATATATCCAAGGAATTGATTATGCCAGTCAGAAGTGTTCAAACTGTGATTAACAAATGGAAAATCACGGTCTGGTAGACCAACAAAAATTTCATTCACAACTGCCAGGAAAATTGTTCGGGATACAAAGAAAAACTCACAAATAACATCAGCTGAAATACTGGACTTTCTGAAAACTAGCAGTGTGGCTGTTTCAAGATGCACAATAAGATGGCAATTGAAGAAAAATAGGCTGCATGATCGAGTCGCCAGAAGAAAGCCATTACTGCGCAAATTCTACAAAATATCTCACCTACAATACGCAAAACAGCACAGAGACAAGCCTCAAAACTTCTGGAATTTGGAGTGATGAGACCAAAATTGAACTTTTTGGTCACATCCATAAACAGTAGATTTGGAGAGAGGTCAACAAGGCCCATGATGAAAGGAACACCATTCCTACTGTAAAGCACGGAGGTGGATCACTGAGGTTTTGGGGATGTTTGAGCTACAAATTCACAGGAAACTTGGTCAAAGATGAAGGAAAGATGAATGGAGCAAATATTTGAGGCAAATTTGCAATCATCAGCCCGGAAGCTACGTTTAGGGTGTACTTGACCATGATCCAAAACACAAGGCCAAGTCAACCTGTCATTGGCTACATCAGAACAAAGTGAAGGTTCAAGAGTGGCCATCTCAGTCTCCTGACCTCAATATCATTGAGTCACTCTGGGGTGATCTCAAGCCTGCAGTTCATGCTAGACAGCCCAGGAATTTACAGGAACTGGAGGCTTTTTGCCAAGAAGACTGGACAGCCTTACCATCTGAGAAAATAAAGCACCTCAACCACAACTACCACAAAAGACTTCAAGCTGTCATTGATGTTAGAAGGGGCAATACATTGTATTAAAAAATGGGGTATGTAAACTTTTGATCAGGGTCATTTGGATGTTATGGGTTGTCATTATGATTTAAAAAGAAAAAAACACAGTAGTTTGACAATACATGGCTTCACCCAACCACTAACCATGAATGGAGAAAGAGGTTTGGTGTTATCATTCATATTCTCTGAAAAAAGGCGAAGAAAGCAAAAATTCTGCAAGGGTATGTAAACTTTTGAGCACAACTGTATACTTTTATACATAGGAGCAGCGGCGTAACTACAAAGTTATGGGCCTAGGTGCGAACTTCCAAATGGGGCCCCTCATGTCAAAATACGTGCACATCTCCGCTCCGTACACGAACGGCTCTGCTCCGCACACCTTGTACACGCACATCTCCGCTCCGTACACCTCGAACACGCAGCTCCTCTCCGTCCACCTCGTACACGCGCGGCTCCGCTCTGTACACCTGGTACACTCGCGGCTACGCTCTGTACACCTCGTACACATGCGGCTCCACTCCGTACACCTCGTACATGCGCAGCTCCACTCACCTCGTACACACACGGCTCCACTCCGTACACCTTGTACACACTCAGCTCCGCTCCATACACCTTGTACATACACAGCTCTGCTACATCCACCCTGTAAACCCCTCCTGACCCCACACATAAACTTACCCTCATCCAGCACCATGACAACCAGCACAGCAGAGTCCTCCATACACGAAGGCTCCTGATCATGTGACCCCTGACTCCTCCCCTCCTGTGACCTCATCACAGGTCCTGTGCACACAGAGCAGCCATCGCGTCAAACCAATTGCAGCCTGGCAGCCAAAGCACGGAGCTGCATAGCCAATGAACGGCTGCATCTCCGCGATCGGGTCCCTAAGCACTCCAGGCCCCGTTGCAGCTGCGACCGTGGTAGTCACACCCCTGCATAGGAGCAGTATTATAGTAGTTATATTTTTGCACATAGGAGCAGTATTATAGTAGTTATATTCTTGTACATATGGGCAGTATTATAGTAATTATATTATTGAACATATGGGCAGTATTATAGTAATAATCTTGTACATAGGAGCAGTATTATAGTAGTTATATTCTTGTACATATGGACAGTATTATAGTTGTTAAATTATTGTATATATGGGTTGTATTATAGGAAATTTTTTATTGTACAAATGGGCAGTATTCTTGTACATAGGAGCAGTATTATAGTATTTATATTCTTGTACATAGGCACGGTATTATAGTACTTATATTCTTTAACGTAAGTGGCAGTATTATAGTAGTTATATTATTGTACACAGGAGCAGTATTATAGTAGTTATATTCTTGTACACGGGGCAGTATTATGGTAGTTATATTCTCGTACATAGGTGCAGCATTATAGTAGTTATATTATTGTACACAGGAGCCGTATAATTATAGTAATATTCTTGTACATGGGAGCAGTATTATAGGAGTTATATTCTTGTACATAGGGGCAGTAATATAGTAGTTATATTCTTGTATATAGGAGCAGTATTATAGTAGTTATATTCTTGTACGTAAGCGGCAGTATTTTAGCAGTTTTATTCTTGTACATTGAGGCATTATAGTAGTTATATTCTTGTACATAGGCACAGTATTATAGTACTTATAATCTTGTACGTAAGTGGCAGTATTATAGTAGTTATATTATTGTACACAGGAGCAGTATTATAGTAGTTATAGTCTTGTACACAGGGCAGTATTATGGTAGTTATATTCTTGTGCATAGGGACAGTATTACAGCACTTATATTCTTGTACATAGGGGCAGTATTATAGTAGTTATATTCTTGTACATAGGGGGCAGTATTATAGTAGTTATATTCTTGTACGTAAGCGGCAATATTTTAGCAGTTTTATTCTTGTACATTGAGGCAGTATTATAGTAGTTATATTCTTGTACATAGGGACAGTATTACAGTATTTTAGTAGCTATATTTTGTACATAGGGGCAGTATTATAGTAGTTATATTCTTGTACATAGGCACAGTATTATAGTACTTATATTCTTGTACGTAAGTGGCGGTATTATAGTAGTTATATTATTGTACACAGGAGCAGTATTATAGTAGTTATATTCTTGTACACAGGGCAGTATTATGGTAGTTATATTCTTGTACATGGGGGCAGTATTATGGCAGTTATATTCTTGTGCATAGGGGCAGTATTATAACACTTATATTCGTGTACATAGGGGCAGTATTATAGTAGTTATATTCTTGCACATAGGAGACAGTATTATGGTAGTTATATTTTTGTACATGGGGGCAGTATTATGGTAGTTATATTCTTGTGCATAGGGACAGTTGTTATGAATGGGTCACCGAGGAGAAAAAAGCAAAACAAGCTTAGCCACAGAAAACCAGAGTGGTTGGTAACTATGCAGATTGCAGATCCCTGATCTTACCACACAACTAGCTATAGCCGTGGAGCGTGCCCACGATGAACCTAGATGCCTCGTCACGGCCGGAGGACTACATAAGCCTAAAGCAAGAAAAGGGAAAACTAACTGCCCCATAGCAGACCCCAAAGGAATAGATAGCCCCCACACATGTATTGACGGTGAAACAAGGTGAAGGCACAAACACAGGCAGGAAAATAGGCTGAGCAAATGATGGGGCCCAAACTAACTAGACAGGAAAGGATAGGGAAGACACTGTCTGCAACCTGCAAAAAACCCTACAAAAATAATGTCCATCACTTCTGATAGCAAAATTAACCCTGAAGTCACTAGACTTCTCTCACTATATCAGCACTCTGAAATATTCTGAGACAGAGCAAAAAGAGACCGAACTAGTAAGGGACAAAAAGCCAATTGGCAAAATACTGATAGATAAGAGTGGAAATTCAGCTCAGCCCCCAGCCGGGGCTGGCAGACCACACAAATAACTGAATAGACCAACAAAATAAAGTGTGAAAATTAGCAGAAAAAGTTAGCTTTAGATGACAGGAACAGAGCTGAAAACCAAGAGCTGACAAGCCAGAAGGAATCACCAGCAACTGAATAGGGTGTCGGCTGTCTTAAATCCAATCTGAGAATCCTGAGATCCAATCGTCATCCTCATTCTTAGGTGGCAGATGTCCACCGATCAAACCAGCCGCACCACCTCCCGTCACCACCAGAGGGAGTCCAGAAGGGGAACTCACAACTGGTGAACCAGAGAATGAACTCACAACAGTACCCCCCCCTTGAGGAGGGGTCACCGAACCCTCATCCACGCCACCAGGCCAATCAGGATGGGCCCGGTGAAAAGCACGAACCAATCTATTGGCATGAATATCGGAGGCAGAGACCCAAGAATTATCCTCCTGACCATAATCCTTCCAATGACCAAATACTGGAGTCTCCCGTCTAACCAAACGAGAATCCAATATTTTCTCTACCTCATATTCCACATTGCCTTCGACCAACACAGGGTCAGGAGGTGCTGCCATAGGAACCACTGGCTCAACAAACCTCTTCAACAGAGATTTGTGAAATACGTTATGAATCTTGAACGTAACTGGAAGAGCCAATCGAAACGAAACAGGATTAAGAATTTCCAAAATCTTATAAGGACCAATAAATCTTGGCTTAAATTTAGGAGATGCAACCTTCATAGGAATATTCTTAGACGACAACCAAACCATATCACCCACTTTAAACCGGGGACCAATGGTCATATGCCGATTGGAAAATCGCTGGGCCTTTTCCTGAGAGACAACTTATCCACCACTTGGTCCCATATCTGCTGCATTCTCTTAACCACCGAATCCACACCTGGGCAGGACGAAGATTCCACTTGCCCTGAAGAGAATTGAGGATGAAACCCAAAATTACAGAAAAAGGGTGACATCAAAGTGGCAGAACTAGCTCTATTGTTCAGTGCGAATTCGGCCAAGGGCAAAAATGAGACCCAATCATCCTGATCAGCAGATATAAAACATCTCAAATAAGACTCCAAGGTCTGGTTTGTTCTCTCAGTCTGTCCATTGGTCTGGGGATGAAACGCGGAGGAGAAGGATAACTGAATTCCCAGATTGGAACAAAAGGCTTTCCAGAATCTGGAAACAAACTGGACTCCTCTGTCGGACACAATGTTCTCAGGAATTCCATGTAACCGAACCACCTGTTGTAAAAACAAGGGCACCAACTCAGCAGAAGATGGCAACTTTGGGAGTGGTACAAGATGGACCATCTTCGAAAATCTATCACAAATCACCCAGATAACAGTCATTCTCTGAGAGACAGGAAGATCAGAAATAAAATCCATTGAGATATGGGTCCGTGGCCTCTTGGGCACCGGCAAGGGCATCAGCAGCCCACTAGAACGAGAACAGGGTTTAGACCGAGAACAAGTCCCACAAGACTGTACAAAATTCCTGATGTCACGAGATAACGCAGGCCACCAAAAGGACCGACTCACCAAATCTCTGGTACCAAAAATACCTGGATGACCAGCCAATGTGGAGCAATGAATTTCAGATATCACTCTGTTTCTCCACTGGTCAGGAACATACAATTTTCCCATAGGGCAACGCTCAGGTTTATCCTCCTGTAATTCCTCCAGGGCGCATCTCAAATCAGTCGAAATGGCAGAAAGAACTACCCCCTCACCTAGGATGGTAGTAGGCTCAGTCACACTAAGAGAATCGGCAAAGAAACTCCTAGAAAGGGCGTCTGCCTTAACATTCTTAGTGCCCGAAAGAAAAGAGACAACAAAATTAAAATGCGTGAAAAATAAGGCCCATCTAGCCTGTCTAGGATTCAAGCATTTGGCCGACTCCAGATAAATCAAATTCTTGTGATCGGTGCGGACCACAACTTGATGTCTGGCTCCCTCCAACCAATGTCTCCACTCCTCAAATGCCCACTTCATGGCCAACAATTCCCAATTCCCCACGTCATAGTTGCGTTCAGATGGGGAGAACTTTCGAGAAAAGAAGACACAGGCATTCATCTTAGAAGTCACAGGGTGTTTTTGGGACAAAACAGCTCCTGCACCAATCTCAGAAGCATCTACCTCCACCTGAAATGGAAGTGAGACATCAGGTTGCCGTAAAACTGGAGCTGAAGTAAATCTCTGCTTAAGCTACTGAAATGCTGAGATAGCCTCAGGAGACCAATTCAGCACATCAGTGCCCTTCTTGGTCAGATCAGTCAGTGGTTTGACAATACCAGAAAAATTACCTATAAATTTACGATATAAATTAGCAAAACCCAAAAACTTCAGGAGGGCCTTCAAAGAAGTAGGCTGAACCCAATCATAAATGGCCTGTACCTTGGCCGGTTCCATTTCAATAGTCGATGGAGATAAGATAAATCCCAAAAATGAAATCCTCTGTACACCAAAGAGGCATTTCGATCCCTTAACAAACAGGGAATTCTCTCTCAAAATCCGGAACACAGTCCGGACGTGTTCCACGAGAATCCCAATCACTAGAAAAGATCAAAATATCATCCAGATAGATGATCAAAAACTTATCCACAAAGTCACGGAAAATATCATTCATAAAGGACTGGAAGACAGAAGGGGCATTAGTGTGCCCAAAAGGCATCACCAGGTACTCAAAATGTCCCTCCGGAGTATTAAACGCCGTCTTCCATTCATCCCCGTGCTTGATGCGAATAAGATTATACGCCCCCCTCAGGTCAAGCTTAGTAAACCAGCAGGCACTCTTAATTCTGGAGAATAAATCAGACATCAGAGGTAACGGGTACTGATATTTAACTGTCATCTTGTTAAGGGAATGATAATCAATACACGGTCTTAATGAACCATCTTTCTTGGACACAAAAAAAACCCAGCACCTAAAGGTGACGAGGATGGTCTGATATGACCCTTCTCCAATGACTCCTTAATATAGGATCGCATAGCATCATGTTCGGGTACTGATAAGTTGAAAAGCCGACCCTTGGGAAATTTACACCCAGGCATCAACTCAATTGCACAGTGATAACTCCTATGAGGAGGCAAAGACGCAGACTTGCTCTCACTAAATACATCAGAAAAATTGGCTAGATAATCAGGAACATCATGCGACTGAGGAGAGGTGGAAAAAACCGGAGCCTCACTAAAGGCACACCGACAACCCCAACTCACCACAGACCCAGATTTCCAATCCAAAACTGGATTATGAGTTTGCAACCAAGGAAAACCCAGGACAATAGTATCATGCAAATTATGCAGCACCAAAAACTACAATTTTCTTGGTGGTCTGGGGCAACCCGCATCATCACCTGGGTCCAAACCTGAGGTTTATTCTCTGGCAAAGGAGTAGCAGCAATACCCCTCAAAGGAATAGGCGTCCGCAGAGGCGTCATGGAAAAACCACAACGTTTAGCAAAGTCCAAATCCATCAGATTCAACGCTGCTCCTGAATCCACAAAAGCCTTCGTGGAAAATGTGGATAAGGAGCAGATCAGAGTAATTGCCAAAAGAAACTTAGGTTGTATACTGCCCACAGCAAATGTGTGTGCAAAACGTTTCTCTCGTTTTGGGCAGACAGAAATAATATGAGAGACGTCTCCACAGAAAAAACACAGCTTATTACGCCTTCTTAATTCCTGACGTTGCGCCCTAGACAAAACTCTATCACACTGCATAGGTTCAGACATTTGTCCAAAAGGTGGAAACTCCTCTCGTGTAGTTTTGCGTTCACGTAAACGCTGATCAATTTGAATGGCTAATGACATAGAATCGGCAAGACCAGAGGGAACAGGAAATCCCACCATAGTATCTTTTACGGTTTCTGACAAACTCTTCCGAAAGAGAGCTGCCAAGGCACCATCATGCCAGTTAGTAAGGACCGCCCACTTTCGGAATTTTTGACAGTATAACTCTGCAGAATCCTGACCCTGGTTCAATGCCAACAGGGCTTTCTTAGCTTGATCAATAGTATTAGGTTCATCATACAACAACCCCAAGGCTTGAAACAATGCATCCACATTAGTCAGAATAGGATCTTCAGGTGTCAAAGAAAACGCCCAATCCTGGGGATCGCCGCGCAGCAAAGAGATGACAATTTTAACCTGCTGCGCAGAGCTCCCCGATGAATTAGGCTTCAAGGCAAGAAATAATTTACAATTATTCTTAAAATTCAAAACTTTAGACCGATCCCCAAAAAATACATCAGGAGTAGGGATCCTTGGTTCAGCAGCATGTGAATGAGCGAGATAGGTAGAAATTCCCCGCACTTCAGCAGTGAGCTGCTCCACATGATCAGACAATTGCTTAATCTCCATTTTAAAAAAAATCCTCCTACGGCCCCAGAGAAAAAGAGGAAAAAATATACATACGGTCATGGCCAAAAGTTTTGAGAATGACACAAATATTAATTTTTACAAAGTCTACTGCTTCATTTTTTCTAATGGCAATTTGCATATACTCCAGAATGTTATAAAGTGTGATCAGCTTAACAGCAATTACTTGCAAAGTCAATATTTGCCTAGAAAATTAACTTTATCCCCCAAAACACATTTCAACATCATTGCAGCCCTGCCTTATAAGGACCAGCTAACATCGTTTCAGTGATTGCTCCATTAACACAGGTGTGGGTGTTGATGAGGACAGGGCTGGAGATCAAACTGTCATGATTAAGTAAGAATGACACCACTGGACACTTTAAAAGGAGGCTGGTGCTTGGCATCATTGTTTCTCTTCTGCTAACCATGGTTATCTCTAAAGAAACACGTGCAGTCATCATTGCACTGCACAAAAATGGCCTAACAGGGAAGAGTATCGCAGCTAGAAAGATTGCACCTCAGTCAACAATCTATCGCATCATCAAGAACTTCAAGGAGAGAGGTTCCCTTGTTGCCAAAAAGGCTCCAGGGCGCCCAAGAAAGACCAGCAAGCGCCAGGACCGTCTCTTAAAAGTGTTTCAGCTGTGGATCGGGCTACCAGCAGTGCAGAGCTTGCTCAGGAATGGCAGCAGGCAGGTGTGAGTGCATCTGCACGCACTGTGAGGCAGAGACTCTTGGAGCAAGGCCTGGTCTCAAGGAGGGCAGCAAAGAAGCCACTTCTCTCCAGAAAAAACATCATGGACAGACTGATATTCTGCAAGAGGTACAGGGAGTGGACTGCTGAGGACTGGGGTAAAGTCATTTTCTCTGATGAATCCCCTTTTCGATTGTTTGGGACATCTGGAAAACAGCTTATTCGGAGAAGACCAGGTGAGCGCTACCACCAGTCTTGTCTCATGCCAACTGTCAAGCATCCTGAAACCATTCATGTGTGGGGTTGCTTCTCAGCCAAGGGAATGGGCTCTCTCTCAGTCTTGCCTAAAAACACAGCCATGAATAAAGAATGGTACCAGAATGTCTTCCAAGAGCAACTTCTCCCAACCGTCCAAGAGCAGTTTGGCAATCAACAATGCCTTTTTCAACATGATGGAGCACCTTGCCATAAAGCAAAAGGTGATAACTAAATGGCTCAGGGAACAAAACATAGAGATTTTGGGACCATGGCCTGGAAACTCCCCAGATCTTAATCCCATTGAGAACTTGTGGTCAATCATCAAGAGACGGGTGGACAAACAAAAACCTTCAAATTCAGACAAAATAAAAGCATTGATTTTGCAAGAATGGACTGCTATCAGTCAGGATTTGATCCAGAAGTTGATTGAGAGCATGCCAGGGAGAATTGCTGAGGTCCTGAAGAAGAAGGGTCAACACTGCAAATATTGACGTGCTGCATTAACTCATTCTAACTGTCAATATAACCTTTTGTTACTCATAATATGATTGCAATTATATTTCTGTATGTGATAAAAACATCTGACAAACACACATAAAAACCAGAGGGCAGCAGATCATGTGAAAATATAATATTTGTGTCATTCTCAAAACTTTTGGCCATGACTGTATAAAAAAAAAAATTGACACTTTTTTTTTTTTTTACAGTTCTTTCCTGCTTTTGAGTACCCTAAAATCTGCGGTATGGCTGGTGATTCTGTTAGGAATGGGTCACCGAGGAGAAAAAAGCAAAACAAGCTAAGCCACAGAAAACCAGAGTGGTTGGTAACTATGCAGATTGCAGATACCTGATCTTACCACGCAACTAGCAGTAGCCGTGGAGCGTGCCCACGATGAACCTAGACGCCTCGTCACGGCCGGAGGACTACATAAGCCTAAAGCAGGAAAAGGGAAAACTAACTGCCCCAGTGCAGACCCCAAAGGAATAGATAGCCCCCACACATGTATTGACGGTGAAACAAGATGAAGGCACAAACACAGGCAGGAAAATAGGCTGAGCAAATGATGGGGACCAAACTAACTAGACAGGAAAGGAAAGGGAAGACACTGTCTGCAACTTGCAAAAAAACCTACAAAAATGATGTCCAACACTTCTGATAGCAAAATTAACCCTGAAGTCACTAGACTTCTCCCACTATATCAGCACTCTGAAATATTCTGAGACAGAGCAAAAAGAGACCGAACTAGTAAGGGACAAAAAGCCAATTGGCAAATACTGATAGATAAGAGTGGAAATTCAGCTCAGCCCCCAGCCGGGGCTGGCAGACCACACAAATAACTGAATAGACCAACAAAATAAAGTGTGAAAATTAGCAGAAAAAGTTAGCTTTAGATGACTGGAACAGAGCTGAAAACCAAGAGCTGACAAGCCAATCAAGAAGGAATCACCAGCAACTGAATAGGGCGTCGGCTGTCTTAAATCCAATCTGAGAATCCTGAGATCCAATCGTCATCCTCATTCTTAGGTGGCAGATCTCCACCTATCAAACCAGCCGCACCACCTCCCGTCACCACCAGAGGGAGTCCAGAAGGGGAACTCACAACTGGTGAACCAGAGAATGAACTCACAACAGACAGTATTATAGCACTTATATTCTTGTACATAGGAGCAGTATTATAGTAGTTTTATTCTTGTACATAGAGGGCAGTATTATAGTAGTTATATTCTTGTACATAGGAGCAGTATTATGGTAGTTATAGTCATGTACATAGGGGCAGTATTATAGTAGTTATATTGTTGTACATAGGGGGCAGTATTATAGTAGTTATATTTTGTACATAGAAGAGCAGTTTTATAGTAGCTATACTCTTATACGTAAGCGGCAGTATTATAGTAGTTATATGCTTGTTCAGAGGAGCAATATTAGGCTGTGTGCACACGCTGCGGATTAGGTGCGGATTAATCCGCGCAGATTTTGTAAAATCCGCAGGTGAAACCGCAGGTCTAAAGACCTGCGGTTTTACCTGCGGATTGCTCTGCGGTTTTGCCCTGCGGTTTTACCTGCGGATTGCTCTGCGGTTTTTCATCTCCTCAAATGGAGGAGATGGCAAACCGCAGGAGAATCCGCAGAAAGAATTGACATGTCAATTCTTTCTGCGGATTGAAAACCGCAGATAATCCGCGCGGAAAATTCCGCACCGTCTGCACTGCGGTTTTTGATTCCCATAGGGAATCATGGTACTGTACACCGCAGCAGAAACTGCTGCGGGTCCGCAGCGGCCGAAACCGCTGCGGAACCGCAGCAAAATCCGCAGCGTGTGCACACAGCCTTATAGTAGATATATTGTAAATAATAGGCAATGTGCGTAAATATGTATAATAAGCTATAACTTTTTTAGCTGCATTATTTAGAAACTTTCTTTCAAGAAGATAATTAAAGCGTTTTCTTGTTTAACTCACTTGTACTGTCACTACCTAATTTACGACTACACACTGAATTACCTACGTGGGAAACAGATGACAGCAGACATTACTCTTTTTTCTTTCTTTTTTTATTATTATATTTTATTTTATTTTTTTACAAATTTTACATTCACTGTCTTTATAAAAATGCAGATGATGTCAGTCAATACAGAAGGACAATGGGTCATTCAGGTCTGGAAAGTCGGACTTTTATGTTTATAATAAGGGGTGAAGGGTGCAATTGTGTGTAAGGATGAACAAGTCAGGAACCTGTCATTGACATTAATCTTACCTGATTAACTGAAAGATCTTCTGAGGGGGAGGATACCTTGCATGGTGCTTCCATATTTAGTCTCATGATCAAAATCAGTTAATTAACAATTGGTTAACACCCCGGTGAAGGTGAGAAACGAAAAAAAAAAGAAACTTGCATGTTAGGATGAAATCGCCGAGAAATTGGAGGCCACCACTGGTCTGTCTCCAGATGCCTTCTACCAGGGGCAACATTACAAAGTGACTCTTTTACCTTTGTGTGGGCACATGGTAAATTTTGAGTAGATCTTCTAAGGTGAAGTCACAGAATTTTTTTATTTTTAATGTTAATGACACTCCTGCTAGAATGGTGTCAACCTAGGCTATATTACTGGACAATTTAGTTTTTCCTCTGCTACATTCATCAAAGAAATATCCCAAAAAGTCCATGTGATGAGAAAACTAGTGGGTGAGGAGCTTAAAGAGGTTTTCTCATGAAGTCCGAGCATCAACCGCTCTGGTGGTCCAACTTGTCAAATCATCACATGGTTGGCCATTCATTTGAATTTGCTATGTGCCGTACTATATTTTTCCTTCAGTAGCCAACTAGATGTTATGAAGGCAACCCCTTAAACTGACCCTTAAACTATTCCTTCACTTGGCATTGCCGTGGCTAGTGAAGACATCAGAAAAAAAGAATTGGCTGTAATTTTTTTTAAAGCATTTTAAAAGTGTTGTATGTGTCGATGTTTATGCGGGGATTTAATTGGGTATGAAGGAAAATGTTGGCGCGCACGTATGCGATCTTCAGAGTTTGTCACTCTAAATAGTAACTTAATTAATTCACATCTCACATTTTATGTAAAAATCAATTAGCACAAGACAAGCGGCCAATCTCTTTCTGGATAGACGCCAAAAAGTTTTTTAATTTATTTTTCCAGCTTTTCCTAACATCTCCATTTCAAGAGCTGAGCAGCTGAACTGTGCCACACTTATCGACAGGTCAGGTGTGACATTGCTCCATTTAGTTTGATTTTGCTAAGTAACATGTGAGGCGCTAGTAGTTGAATCTTTTACAGAAAAATTAAGTGGTTAGTATAAAGACAATTGTTTTCACACAAAAAAAATAGTTTTTGGATACTGGTAAAAAAATCCTGTGACTTCTAGGTAAGGCTACTTTCACATTTCCGGTTTTTCTCATCCGGCGTGCTGCGGCGAAAAGTTGTGAAACCGGATCCGGCAGCAGCCGTAGACACCGGATCATCATTTTTCACCGGATACGGTGCAGCCGACATTTAAAGTGACATTGCATGAGAAACCATGGATCCGGAGGTGAGAGAGAGCGGGGGTGAGAGAATGAATCTATATTCACATCTTCTGGGTATGCTTTTCTAGGGTTAATATTCACATCTTCCGGGCATGCACTGTTGTGAAAACCGGTCCGGCGCTTCAAAAAAACGTTGCAGGGAACAGTTTTTGCAGACGCCGGACAGGCAATGCGGCGATAATGAAAGTCTATGGTAAAAAAAAACGGATCTGGTGCCAACCGATGCCGGATCTGGATTTACAAAATTTCGCCAAAAGGTGCCGGATGATAAAAACCGGAAATGTGAAAGTAGCCTAATGTTTGCAAAGTGGAGATAGGAGGAAATAGGGCTTCATATTGTATTTTTAATGTAACCCTAATTCTAGTTCCCATCTCCATTAAAAACTGGAGTACCATATGCTGGTTTGCCGCAGCCCTCCTCTTACAATGCCTTGTAGATGTGGCCTCCCATTTTTTTCTCATATAGTACTTGTAGAAAGGGGAAGCCATGAACAGGTTCACACCATCCATAAGGTAGAGATTAAACCCTCTTTTTGGCCCCAGTAGTAAACACTGCTTTGCTAAAAACCTTGGTATAATTTTTCAGTAAGTTTTGTTTATGGCCAACTTCACTTGATCGTTGGAGGGGACAGGTGACCAAATGAAGGCCATATGGGATACATCGATGGAAAATATATTTTTTGGACAGAAAACATGAACTAAAGGAATATGGAAACTAAATCGGACCTTACAACACCCAAAGTCCTGAACTTGTAGTGTTCAAGTGGAGCACCCAAAAAGCACCCAAAAGATGATAACCACTCCGTGACAAAATAAATACAGACTTGTGTTGCTACAATCGCACTGTTCATAATACTAGATTGAAATAAGGCACACATGTACACAGACTATCCATTGAGCTAACTTGATTCAAACAAAGGCAGAGCCGCAAGGCCGAGAACCTCTTACTCTTCTCGAGGAACTTGACGACTTGGCCAACTCTGTTCAGACACTCGTTAAAAGAGGCAGTAGGTCAGAGCCCCGTTCAGTTTGAGCACACAGTGCTTATATCTTGGCTGGCATACATCACCCTGATCGTGAATATATAATGCTCATGTACAGTAAGTCACCAGGGATTTAAGGACAGCCGAGACGAGACAGTTGACTTGCGATACTGATAAAGTGAGGAAATCATAATATTGTGGGCCCCCATTTTTACCTAATCTTAAAGGTGAGAAGGTCACATTATAGCCTGCCTCAGGCACCAACATCTATTGCCCAATATGTTTCTTTTTTATCTATACATTTTCAGTAATATAGAAGTGAGTTTCTTGCCCCTACACAGTAGGGTATTAAACCTCCTTTTATATGGAGTTAGGTTGTGAAATATATATATTTATATCTTTATATATATACACACACACATGGATGTATATGTATATAAATTTACATTTGTTCTATTCCTCTTGAGGTATCCTTTCGTTGTATCCAACTGCATCCAAAAACATTTCCTCAACACATTTCTCATTAGTGGTATTTTACGGCTCAGGGACACAGATAAAGTCCATTGATTTGATCTGTCGCTTGGTATAATCTCTGATGTTACTCCAATGGTTAGCCCTCTCAATACTGTCAATTTTTGATGGACCAATCAAAGGTCATTGGATGTCAACGTAGGTCAACAGATCATGCTCTCCAAATAGAGGAAAACGGTGTAGTTAGGTAGAATACTTAAAAGTGAACAGCAGGTGACTCCCACCAAACAGAGTCCCACCATGGCTTCACATAAGGCCAGTTGATGGGGTGTTAGTGGCTTAGTACATCTTAACGCTTCCCACCACTCTCCAGTCCTTTCACACAACATTCCTGTTTGCTGGAGATGACTTGACATAGATGTTTTTGAAGCACTCATTTAGAGTTTTAGAACACCAAGGCAAATTTCAGACTATTTGTTTTCACATTTCTGAAGTTTGAAGAGTCTTTTGTTTGGTATAACTTCCAGAAGTGATCATTAATACTTAAACTGGTTTCCCTCCTTTACTGGGGAAGATGGCAAGAACAATGGGTTTGTAGACATCTCTGGTCTCAAAGATAGGGTTCTTTTCACCATACTCCTCTGCATTGGGGTTTGCTCTGTGTAGCTGTGTTGGCGAGATAGAAAAACACTGTGGCTATCCATGGGCACTGGGGTGCCTGTTGAATGCATCCTTGTGAGGAGAGGAGGTGGATGTTGTCTGCTACTTTGTCCTAGGCTATGCTGCCTTGAAACTAATGGCCCTCCTGGACCTATGTTCATGAGCTTGTGCCCAGAGGATAGAGAATGTCTCTGTGATGGGTGTCTAGATTGTATTTCCAAACATGACTGAGGGGTAACATCTGGTGGAATGTCCAGTCTCCTGGGCAGACTGTCTCTTGGAAGCGTTGAGGAGCTATAGTAAGGAGCACTTTCAGTGTCGGGAATTTGGGGTTGTACTCTGTTCATGAATGATACAGGGGAATGAGGACTGACGGCTTGTGGGCTTAATGCCATCATTCCTGACATTTTTCTTGGTGACCCTCCACCTTCTGGAAGGTGTTTTAGAAGTTCATCAAGAGTTGTCATCTCACCACCTTTTGGAAGATAACACTGCGAATGACGATTCAAAGCCCTTTCAGAGTTGGGTATCTTTTTATCATCTGCATAGCTAGAAAGAGGTTGGTCATATCCATGCATGCTGCTTGGTAGGACCAGAGTACTAGGAAACTGGAATACTTGGGAGTTTGAAACAGGGAAATGAAAAACGGGGCTCTTGCTTTGGATCTCTTTAGCATTATTACAGTTCTGGTTTCTTTCCCATTGGTTCTTAAAGGCTTTGAGGTTCTTCATTGGCAGTTCTGGCGTGGACTCTGGGGTCGGAAGACCCTGAAGCTCCGGATGTTCCTTGCCTCCAGCTTTGGTAGTCTCTGTCGGCTGCTCTTTGTCACCGTGAAGAAGAGTGGTATAGAGTTTAGGAGAAGTTGCTTCCATCATCCCTTCCTTGGACTGACTGTCTAGTAGGCCATTCATTTTTGCCAAACTCCTCAGGGAAAGTGGTCGTTGAAGATTGGATTCTGGATCCTTAGTATTGTGTTTGTTTTTCTGGAACATATGGTTGCAGTAACAAGACACAAACAGTCCAGAGAAGATTGCTCCAACCACAAAAGCTACAAAGACACATCCGATAAGGAAAGTGAAGTGTACCGTCTTGGTTGAATCTTTTCCCATGACCTCCTGATGTTTACCTTCAAGAGAATGGAGAAATATATCATTTAAATATTATTGTAATTTGACAAGACTCACCTTCTGGCCCTCATATCAGCCAAAATTATATCAAATTTGGTATGTGAGCATTGTATAGTGGTATTTATTAATGCATGGTGTGATTTTATAGGCTTGCTAGCAAGTCAACGTTTTTGACCATTGTATGCCGCTGTTATTTTGATACTGCATGATGGTTAAACGAAGTCATGGTATTATTTGTACACTGTGGATGGGAAGTGCACACAAACTGTACCGCACATCATCCAACATAAGGCATGTTGCCACCCAACCTCAGGCACATGACCTGCAACTGCAAATATTCTCCTCCACATTTATAGTCAAAATAATAGCCATAAGTCCTTTCACAGATAACTCTAATGCTGCTTGTTTCTGTTACAGTCTAGAGTTGTTCTTCATTTTTTTTTATTCAAGTAATATTTAAAAATGCAGCCAAGGCTCTACACTTGTTCCAAACTTTCAGTGTCAAAACCAAAAGTTTGTTTATCAAGAAAACATAGAATCGAGTTTAAAATTCTGCTCAGGTATATAAAAAACCTCCACAAAACCTTGTCTGCTCCTTTGAGATTGGAAGAAAACACAACAAACGACGAAAGAACAGCCAAGGGTCCAATTATCCGTACAGTCTCAGAGCAGGGTTTCGGTGCAGTGCAATGTTTGAAGTCAATAATGATGACGGTGGAAAGTAGTCCTACAGCGGAACTTAAAAGCTAAACTAAAAAACAATTAAAATGGGGTTGCTAATTCAGAGGGTGAGATACTTACATAAATCAGGTGATCATAAGGTATGACTTTTTTTTGTAGGTTACACTTTTCCTGCCCCAAAACCCTACCATAATTTGAAAGTTGTTATACTTGCACAATTTGTTTAAGCAAACTTGCTTGTCTTTCTCAACTTTAGGTAGGCCAAAATATAATTTTATATTTGCTTTAATAAGTTCATATATGATTGAAAGTTTCAATGCTTAGTCTAAACCACAGGGCTAGGCTACATAACTAGGATGGCCAATCCTGGGTCAAAGCAAAATCTAAAATAATTCTAATTACCTTTTTCATAAATTAGCACTGAAACCATACTTTGCAGGTTCCGAAGGTTCAGAGCATGATTTCTCTTTTTTGCTGGTTATATACTATATAGAACTTTGAGTGAAAAAGGGCCATTGAACAGTAGGAAAATCTCTGTCTCAATGCCCCTTATTACAAGTCCCTTGTACATTTCATTGAGTCCTTTTATAGAGTTGAGTAAGCTAATAATCTGAGATGGTTCTTCTTGGTGACCTGAAGGTTCTTTGAACATCTCCTCTAAGAAGCATTGTCCCACCAATTACATTCTCTGCTTTTCCTCTAGCTCTTGTGTCTGACTCATGTCGCAAGAGAGACCAAAGTGACGTTTCAGTAGAAGAAGCTGCAGAGTCGCATCAGACATCAAGGAGCTCTGAAAATCTATGCGATGTGCCATTCAAACCTCCGAAAAAAAAAGTCTCAGTCATTGTTGTGTTAGCTAATGTAACCGGCATTCATCCCTAAAGACTGCCTGGCATGAGCCGAGCCCTAGACCCGAGACAACTTCATTCAAACTAGCGAGTGCTGAGTATTAGTAATGGAATGAAAGGCGGGAGCCAATCAAGCCGGAGCACGCTCAGCTGCCGAGAGGTAATGAGCTCTCTCCTTCAAAGCTATGACAGAAGGTAGGGCAATCACAAAAACTAATACACCACTTTTATAATTACACACCGACTCCAGCATGACTCCCTCTAATTTTTCAACACTTGGAATTGTTACATTTTTTTTCCCAAAAGCTTTGACGTTCTTGGAGTAATTTCCTTTACAGAAAGTGTCGGGAAATTGCATTTTCTTTGTATCCTATTCTAGAATCAATTATTTGAACCTAATTCATGCCGAGGTGAGGACCGGGGACCAAGAGAGAGATAATTATTTCTCAACTTCAAGATCTATGAATAATCGAAAAGGTTTTATTTTTCTACATTTTCCCCCCTATTTGCTAAAGATTGATGAATTTCAGAGTCCTCTGCTGGTATAGTATCTCTGAGACAGGTATGAACAGACTAGCTCTATATTTACTTTGCTAGCAGCGGGAATGTGGTTGAGTTTCAGTGACAGAGATTATTTTTTTTGCCAATTCTGTAAAAAATTTCATATTTGTCATCATTTGTGATGTAAAATAACTTGTTAGCTGAAGCTTATACTCATATGTGCCAAACAAGTTACAGCTCAAGAAAGGGGGTTTGAAGAATATTTAAACAGAAGTGACAGAGAATAGATTGTCAGTCTTCCACACCTTTGCAAAACAGAACCTTTTCCTCAGGTATATACATAAGTTTAATGCCAATAATGAAATTTGAGGACTTTCCTAATAGTTCTATTTGCACTGTGTTGGAGAAAACCACATTTTAAAAGGAGAATTTTACAAAGTACCAAAAGGCTTGACATGATTTGGAGCTTTGAGCCTCACAATTGGTTGCTTTCGGTCTACCTTGAAGATTAAAGTAGAGACTAAGACCAGTTTCTCAGATTGTTGTCAGAACACCAGACCTCTTTCTGCTGGTCAAAAATTGTATCCTTCCTTCTGTTTACACATAGCTTAAGGACCAAAAATGGAAGCTTGACAACTTTCCCTTTTGTCTTATGTGCCTCATCAAAGAGGAACTCTATCCAAGACCTAAACACTTGACCTTAGTTGGAGCTTTCAGCCTCACAATTGGCTTCTCTGAGCTTTTTAGGAAGCAGAGGTCTATTGGCTCTGTAAGTAATAAGCTTTTTGGCTACCAAAAGTGACCGAGAATGGTTTCTCTAATGGTTGTTAGACATCTGCCCCTCTTTTTGCAAATCAAAAATGGGACCTCTTGTGGATCCAGAAGAAGTTGCCTTAGTAGTAGGGGCTAGGAGATCTGCAACTTTTTACTGTTAGAAAAAAGGACAACTTTAGGATTTACACAAGGAAAAACAGAGAAAGTCTAGGGGCTGTCACTCCTGAAAACGCCACCCAAGGGGCCGTTATGTAAATTAAGTGATCAGGGTAAATCATTTCAAGTAATATCCCCTTTAAAAAGGAGCGTTTTTTACATTCTGATAAGGAACAGTTAAGAATTCAGTTCCTCTAGGCAAAAAAAAACTATTGGCACCCCCTATGTCTCATACTACATACTTTATATTTGTGATGTCTTCTAGAAAATATAACTTGATGAATTAGACAAGTAATAACACAAACACAATTATCACATGTAACGAGAGCTTTGCAGTCTCATGCACGGTCCATGCACTGCCTGCCACAAGCACTCTCACAGGCAGTAGATATCTAACAGGACACGATGGACAAAGCAGATGTTAAGCCTTGCATCAAGGAAAGGTGGAAGGGACGTGGCTGAGAAAGAGGATGCGTCACTGTGGGTACAAGCCAGGACAAACCTATAGCATCTAGATGTCTCTGTTAATTAATCTACTAAGAGCCTAGGGCTGCAAAGAACGAACATCCCTCTTACCCTGGGTTTTTAGATTGTGCCAGGCAGAACGTTGGTAGTAACCGTCTGATGTCACGCCTGGCGGGGCGTAGTGAGGCCAGCCTGGGTGAGTCACTTCCCCAAGGGAGGCAACACTGGCAATGGAGATGTCTCTGCTGGGCGGGACTTTCCCTGCATTACCAGCAAGAAATAAAACATAATAAAACAAAGGCAAAGGCAATATCATCAATAGCGGTGAATAAGGTGAATCATCGGGGGGGGATGAGCGGAGCAGTGAGGGAAAAGCGGTGGTGGGGGTGGGGATCTGGTTAATGTGACAGTTGCAGAACACCATTCAGTGTGGCTGAACAGCTAAGTAACCCAGTGTAAGAGGAGACAACTGAATCATTACTGTCCTATTGAAAGGGCTACCAGGGTATTGAGCTAATTTAAAGGATTACTCCATAATATGGAGCAAATAGGCTATGTGCTGTGATTAACTCTAGCAAATCAAAATATTACACTTATTGATGACTGTTATCAATACTGATTGGAAAAATCAACCAGAAAGATGTCAGATCTCCAACCAAAAGCCCCACCCCTTTTCCTAACACACAAAATATGGCATGCAAACATATGGACAGTGCAGAAATAGGGACATTAATACACTTAACAATGGTCTCGACTTTTTATTAACAAATCCAGACATTAACATTTCAAGCATACTCCTATGCTCTAATCAATGCTCTTAAAGGAGCGGCAGCCCGAAAATTTAGATTTGCAGAAAATATTTTTATGAATTTAGTGTATTTTTGCCATACATCTATGGCTATGCGGGAAGATAAATGGAGAAAAAGCACTGTGTACAGACATATAGGCTTCTGAATTGCAGCCCCTTGGTCAGTCACAAGGTGGCAGGGATACTCTGAATTCCAAATGCCACGATAATAAGAGAACAAATCGGCAGAAAATGATATAATTTATTTATTAGTCTATACTTTTTAAAGATTTTTTTTAACACAAAACGAATAGAAAAACATAAATAGTTTTACGCCGTTAAATCATTTTAGGCTTTTTATCCTCTAAGTGGTCTAATTCTATGTCAAGAAATAAATGTCTTCTTATAAAATATGTTTTTAATTTACCGAGACCAATGGTTTATTATTATCATTATTCATGTATGCCCACCATCCAGTACAAATGTCTTAAACTTTAACCCCCAGCTTGTAATTCTTGCTTTTTTATTAACATTTTAAAATATTTTTGTAGGAGGTTTTTTTTTTTTTTTTTAACAAAAACTTAATTTCATACAATATTGCATTTATAATTTAGGTGTAAAGTGAAGAATAGGAAACAAAATGGGTGGAGAAAAGTGGAGGTAGGGGTGGGATATCCGGTTAATGTGACAATTAAAACAGCATTCAATGAGGCATTAAAATTAATAGTAAAAAAGTTTTAGAAACAAGACTTATCTTGTATTTCTTTGTTTTGTTTAATTGAAATCCTTAAATGTAAAAGTAGATTTCTGTTTACAAATTATTTTCAAGTAAGCAGTACAATTCTATTTTTTTTTTTTTAGAATTTGTTTTTATTCTTCCATATGTTTCCCCCTCCACTTTTATACCTTGTGTAAGGAAAACCCTGAGGCTGTACACCATTTAGACTTATTTGCATTTGTGGGCCTTTTCCTACTTTCTGGATACTATGCATAAAATGTATGCTTTAGATACACTCCTAGTTTTTTAAAAAAGGGATTTGAAAAAAAACCAATAAAGTATAAAGTAAAAAAGTTAATAACAACTAAAGACTAGAGAGGAAAAAATTGAAATCTGTATTTTCTTACGACATGAGGAACATAGTCTATAAATTAGAAAACTCCTTTCCCTTCTTGGTTTTCTGTTGCCGGGGGTAAAATCTTGACATTCATTCCGGTTTGGTAACTTTCCACTGATCTGATGGATGTTTTTTTCTCTCTCCCTATGTATGTCACACTTCAGTAAATCTTTCCATCTGACAAACACCCCTCTCTGGAGTGACAAATCCGAGCTTAAAGCAAGACGTCTTAAAGATACAAGATGGGACCCGCTGTTAAATTAATGATATACCGTCTAGTCTAATCCTCACGGTAACACTTCGACATTGACTCCTCTTCCCGCTTAAATGATCCCCGTTTTAGTAAAGTGTCGCCGGTTCACAAATTAATTCTTCTGAATTTTTCTTTTTTTCTTTTTATCAAGTTAAAAAAATAATAAGACCTAATTAAAATGTCTTTTCTTTATCTTATCCGACACTTCTCTTGAGAATTAATTTACATGGACAGGCAGTAATAGGCTGATAATGTTAAGAAATGAAAGAGCTGGTAATGAAGACAAGGAGTATGTTATATGAGATGTGGACTAAAAGACATCTCATTGGCAGATAATGCCAAAAATGTAACTTTCCCCCCCAAAAAAAGCTAAAAACATATAAAAATTAAAAAGAAATAAAAAGATCCCTCTTGCCATTTTATCCTACAAAACAAATTTTTCAATCTACTTTCTTAGCATTTCTCTTTTTGAGAATGTACCTACCCTCCTCCCACCTCATTTTTTTATTTGAATTGGAAAAATGTTGTTAAATTATTATTTTTTTTGCCAATTATCATTTCTTGTGAATGAAATCTAAAAATGTTAACAATAAGGTTGCAATAATACAAAATCACTGACCAACACACAAGAAGCATGACCCTTATTTCACGACTCTAACGTATCTTACAAATCTTCGTACAGTATTGTATGTCGCCCTCGGAAGCATATTTATTGGGCAGCATGGCTAATGTTTTTGCTCATAAATGCTGTATAAAATCTATTTCAAGGCAAAATATAGGCTCTGTAGACTTCAATGGGGACCTCATTATGGCTCTGGATACATGGATACACTGTGCCACCATGTTCCTAAGGTCTGAAATAAGGAAAATAGTCTATGGGATGAATGATAGCAAGCTGGTAAAATTTTGGAAATTTGTTAAAAGCAACAAGTTGCAACGTTTTTGGTCTTACGGCCATTGGAAATTTTTTTAGACCATGTGTGACCTGCAACATACACAAAAGTTGAACAATAAAACTATGACCAGCTTGGCCAAATGGCTTACAATGGTTTCAAACCCACTTTGGGTGATCAAATTGTTTGTGAAAAACCATGTGAATGACATGAGGCAGAAAGCAGTGGAAATGATGGGATATGGGCAGGGAAAGGATGATAGAAGGTTTGGAAAAAGAAAAGCACAAGAAAGTTACCATAAGAAGAGTCACCTTCTATGTCTGTACTTCCCGAGGAGGTGACAACATCTGGAAGGGAGACAAAACAAAAAAAAAGATCAATTTAGAGATCGAGAAAACGATCAATCAAAAATGACCAGGGAGGACTATTTTTTATTTTTGCTAGTTTAAAGGTTTACATTTTTATGTACAAAGTCAACATTTTGGATCAATTTAGAATTTTCAGTATGTATGTAGATAAATAGAAAAAATAAGAGATAATGAAGAAATAATTTAGAGAAATTAATACAATTTTGAAATGAAATAGTTATAGACATAATGAAAATAAAATCACAAGGCGATCACAGTCTCTGATCAGGGAGCCTCATGGTTCCCAATGCACAATAACAAACAGTATCATAACATTCGTGGGTCTTAAGAACAGCGCGTTTCGCAGATTTCCTTAAGTCAATAAGCTCAGTGTGAGTCAGGAGCCGGCGGTGAACAATCATCCTCTGTAGTGAACTCATGATCCACTCTGTGAGGTTGCAAAACATATAACAATCTTATCTTCAGGACTACAATATGTCCTTTACTGTCCTTAGAGTTTTGGATATAACGATTCTTTTTAGTTCTCCCTCATTTTTCATATAAACAGAATGGAGGCCTGGGTGGGAGGGGGTGTAAAGTTTCACTCTATGGCTTAAGTCATGTTTTAATTTTCATATCATGCTACCTTATTAGTGTTACCCTGGAATTAGACATATTAATGGTGCCGTGGTCTAGAAGAGGTCAATTATTTACCAAATGTTGCCTGCTCGAAAACTACACAGATCTGCATCACATTAATAATGCTATTTTCAAAAGGTTGGGGTTACGGTATCTAATACATAAAAAAAAATCTATTTACAGTGGTTGTTCAGGACAGTCATGATCATCATGATCACCTATACTCTTAAAGAGAATCGCAGCTGAGCTGCAGTGCCCGGGAATATAGAGCAGTGTGGTACTGGATTGTTAGACAGTTTACATCCAGATACCACTGGAGCTGATAACAGCTGATCAGTGAAGGTGATGAACCCACACCGATCTGATATTGATAACCTATCCTAAGATAAGGTCTTTGTCCATGGAACAGCAGAGGTCATCTATTTACCAATTGGTGCCTGCTTGAAAAATGAATACAGATCTGCTTCTAACAACAGGTCATCAATATCACAGTCTGATCAACCCCTTTAAGGTCTTGACTACCTCTAGTATGCTGTATCTGGAGGTGACCACACCCATTTCAATTTAAACCACACCCCGTTTCAAATCTGAGAGTCGGCACAATCAAATCGATTTGCTTACACGAGCATTATGCTATGTTCACGTCTATGTTGAGAGCTCTGTTGCCAAATATTATCATATGGCGCTAATTTTGGTGTCAAAATGGGAGACACTTAGGAAGAACCTGACCCCATTGATTTACACACAGTGCATGGAGACAGATCTGACTATAGTCTAGGTTTCCATTAGTTGCCATCTACTCTTCCATTATTATATGGTTAATTTATTATCAATCTCAGCCTACTTATCCGAAGGAAAACAAAATGCCAACTTTTTATTCACTTGAATTTCCCTTTTAAGAACATTTAACTTTCTGATCTTTAATGACCAACAGAAGAAACTAAAACAAAGATGGCTGATACTATAAAAGCAGATAAAGCTCCGTAGCTCAATGTAAAAAATTAATGCAACCTTAAGGACAGATAATAAATAACGGCAACATTGGACTGCAGAATAATAGCTACTGGTCAGCATTTGTCTTGTAAATGTCAGGATTCATAATGGGATCTTTACTTTGCAGCATGGTTAGGCGGTATATATTGACTTTATTAATGTGGAGTCCTGTAATGTGCCCAGAAGTCTTCGAACGTAGTGAATTATGAGATTGGGAATCAGACTAGAGGAAAATCCGCAAGTTAATATACAGGCAGCTTCATCCCTTCTGCCTCAATGGGGAGCCCAATCACTGAAGCTTCCTGCCGAGACATGACTATCTGTAGGGCACACATTTCACGACTGCCAAATCAGCTGCTATGCAACATGACTTTCATGTCCGACAAATAATCTCGTCATGCTTACTGCAACCCCCATGAGTTCTTCTTATTACGATGGATGTATTAACTTTTATCTGGCACCAAGTCCAACCATAGATGGCTGTACCATGCTGACTATTTTTGCAGCCACTTAATATGGTGGGTCACTCATCAAAGGGATCAGCCAGTCTTCCATGCCTCAAGAGTAACTAACCTTTTCTTTAATTATCCATCAGTCATTGAAAGTTATTAAACTTTGTGATATACTCCATTACTTGATTTTGTTTCTTTCTCTTTGAAACTCCATGTTGAAAGTGTTGTTTTACCTGCCTAGTTTAGCCTCCTTAACTAGCTGCTTTGAACTGCAGAGCTAATAAGAATCTGTACTCAATTCCTATTTACAAACACTTATCCAGCTTCTCTGCTCCCCTCCACCATTCTCCCACTATTGTAAATAGTGTCTGAGTATAAATAGATTCTTGCTGGAGCAGCAGTTCAATGCAGCTGCTAAAGAAGCCTGAACTAAACACCTAAAACAGCACTTTCATGATGGCATTTGAAAGAGAAGGAAGCAAGACACAGTAATGGAGTTTAATACAAAGATTTGTAAGTTTGTAAAGGCTGATCAATAATTAAATAAAAAAGAACGTTTAGTTACTCTTGAAGCATATTCGACTGTTCCATATTAGGCTGTTACACCATGGGTTCACTTCTGTGCCCCATAGTAATGTAGATGCCTGTCCTTGAACTGCCTCTAGTCTTTGATAGAGAAAATTTGAGAAAGTGTGTTGCTCACCTTGACAGTTGCCTCGATGCTTTGGCTGCTCAATATCTTGCTCAAATACAACTCTAGAAGTTAATAAAAAAAAGTATGTTGAAGAATATTACTGATGTTCTTGCAGGCAGAGACCATGGAAGGATGATATCAAATAAACCTTCTACAAATTAACCAGGTATGACCTTTTTGAAAAAGTCCAAAAACAAAAGATAAAGATGTCAAATAATAACCAGAAGGAAGGAGACCTTCCTGATACTGGCAACACAAGAGAAGTCGGGAAGTTCTGAAGAAAGATTGGAGATGTTCCCTCTTCCCTCAGCAATGTTGACAGAGTAACCAATAAACTTGAGGCCAAAATCCCACATTGGATTGTAGTTTCTCAGCACAATATTGCCATCTACATCATGCAGCATCTATATATGTAATTACACTTCAAGTCAGTTTTTATTGCTAAATTTTAATACTCCTGCTCAAAGAAATCATCTTAAGCATAATTTATGGGTTGGGAGGTTAAGACGGAGATCCCTTAATATTTATTTGAACAGATTATTCATATTTTAGGTGCATTTAATTAGATCTTAAGGGACAGACTACTTCATTCATTAAATGTTAATCTTCAGTTTGCTATAGGAGATTGGCGGAGATGTTCCCCTCCCCCGGTATGCACTGAGCTGTTATATAATGCATCTTTCATGTCATATTACCTTATGTCACCTCGGTAATTGGCACAGTTCCCTGATTTTAACCACACGCAGTAAGGATCTCTTGATGCCAGGCAACTTCTGCGGGAAGGAAAATAATTGACTTTGTATGTTACAACTTTTTTGGAATGGGGGTCTACGACATTTTCGGACCAGGTACAAGTCGATGAGAAGCAAAAGAGAACACAGTCTGTACGAGAAAGCCTAGAGCTAGGCACCATTCTTATCGAAAACCATCATAGACATCCTTATATCAGCGCCCCTGTAGTAACCACGCTTTGGCAGGCTTCCAAAGATCTGAGGCTTGAGTAGGATGCATTTCGCAAGAAAGCTTTTTCTAGCCTTCGATTGTCTCTTGGCTCCCATCGCAATAAGGAGCTAGCAAATTAAAGCTTTTCCCGTTCCACCACCAGAGCTGCAGCAGCGGGCATCCTGGGACCCCTTCAAACATTATTGCTCAGTTCGTAATAATGATGACTTTGTGGTAGGGTTATTCAGCCTGGCGTATTTACCCGCTGTCGGAAGGGGTGGGATTGTCTCATCGAGGGGCATGCAGAGAATGAATGACTAGCCGTGAATTGTAAGCTGCTTTGTTCTTGAGATGCACACATGTGATGTGACTTTATTAATGAGATTATTACAGAGCTGGTTCATTTTGCTATGAACAGAAGGGATTGTTTTTTCAACTGCTTCCAAAACTAGCGGGAACAATAGATGTGAATCGATTGTTACAATGAATACAGCCCACTTATGAAACACAAGTCATGGCTTTCCTTTCTTCTCTTCGTTATGGTCCATTCCCTTGATTGATGGAGCCCTGATTACAAGCAACATTTAACATCCTAGCAGAAAAATTGGTGGAGTATGTGGGCAAAGTTAACACAAATTGATGAAACTACCTAGAATCTTAGGGTCGAAGGCACGTGGAAGAATTTAGCCTCAGATGTGGGCAAAGCTTTGACAAAACCCAGAAATACCCCCTTTTCTTGATCAAACAACACCCGAGTCAATGTTACCTACCTCCTACAGGTCCCATATGATTCACATCGGCTGAGAGGAATACGAATGATACAGCTTGAAAAAGCTACAAATAGGGCGTTATTGTCTCGATCCAACTGCAATCCTAGGATTCTTCCATCGTCCATCTTCCCGCCGCACCTATGTTATACAATATTTCATTGTGTGGATTGCATAATCACAGCACCAAGAGCTGAAGTGAGAAGACCCAGCCCTTACCTGTCTTGGTTGTACACATTAAGTTCTTCCAGGAGGACAGTTTCCACTGTAGAATTTTCTGTAGTTCCAGTAAGAACCTTAAGAATTTTTCCATCTTCAGACCCTAAGAAGATAACTGTGTAATTTCCGTAAGGACCGGCTGAGGTGTCGGCAGCAATCTGTGTTAGCTTATATCTGGGAAATTAGAATATGGAAAAAGAAATAGAAGGAATCGCCTAAAATGATCTTTATATAGTAAGAGGCATAAAGGGCGTTCATCTTTTTGAGAAGGAGAATAAAATAAACGGTCATCATCTAAATTAATAGAATAACTCATTACTTTCTCTGTAGCGCCCTTCCTTTTAATTCTCCTTATAAGTTCATTAATTTCTCCGTACCTACTGGTCGTTTTTGTAAACCATGGTGTCTCTGTAATAGAAGGCACAGCCTCATCAACTAGAGGGAAAGATTTGATGAAGGAAAGGGTCTCATCTGGAAACTCATTGGATGCTTTGTAGGAAGCAGCATTGCCAAAGCCTGCACAACACCCGGGCCTGGAATGGAAAAGTAAAGTGGAAGGTAAAGATCTAGCTTACAAACTTCTATAAGGTCCAAGCTATAGATCTCTTCAAAACCTCAAATCATCGATCTCTTTGAAGGTACAGGCTAATCATATCCTCAGAACCCTAGCTATAAGTCACCTTGATGTCCTCGGTTATAGATATTTTCAAAGCCTCAAGCTATGAAAAGATAGCTCCTGAAAGCCTCTGCTACAGATCTCCTAAAATCTTCCAGTTATGGATCTCCTAAAAGCCAAAACGTATGGCTCTCTTTGAAGCTAGAAGCTAAGGATCGCCTCAAAATTCAAACTATGAATCTCATCAATGCTTTGAGACATAGGTCCTCTCAAAGCCTCAAATTATGGATCTCCTTAAAGCCACAAGGACTAACTAGCTTCAAAACTCAAAGCTATAGATCTTGCAGTAGCTTCAGGCTACGGATCTCTATTCTACAGATCCTTAGAGCTCAAAGAAGCCTCAAGATAAAGATTTCCTCAAACCTCCAAGTAATAGATCTCTTTGGATTTTCTATCTATAGATCTCCTCAAAGCTTTAAACTTTTTCCTAGTCTCAAGCTCTGTATCTCTTCGATGCCTTAAGTTACAAATCTCCTTGAAGTCACAAGCTACAGATCTACAGGAATCCTCAATCTTTTTAAAGCTTTATGGATATCTTTGAAGCCTCAAATTGTGGTTGTTTTTTCTAAAGACAAGATATGGATTTGTTTGAAAATTCTGTTTACGTATCTTCTAGAAACTACTGTACTTTAGGCCTCAAGTTAACAATCTCTTTGAAATTTCCAAGCCTCAAACTATCGATTTTCTTAAAGCCCTAAATTATGGATTTCTAAGAAGATTTAACCTCCTAGATGGATCTCCACAAAGTTCTCAAGTTATCGATCTCCTGAAGCCTCAATGTATGCATCTTCTAGACACCTCAGGCTCCGTCTCTACTTGTGTTTAGAATTCTGAGGCTGTACACACCTGGGGACTGGGACTTTATCTTCTGAAATTGAGGTCCAAGCAGATTCAGTGGTCTTTTGCTCCTTGAACTTCCCGTTAAAAACTTTCTCAATCTCATCCATGTAGAAAGAACAAACACCAGATCCGGTGATACTAGAAGAAAACAAGTTCTAGATGAATTAGATGAAGTGGGTTTCTGATCTTGATATCTACCATCAATCAAATAAGCCTCCACCTTAAATAAAAAGGATCTTTTAAGAAAAAATTCCTCTGTGGTTTACAGCTCGGTACGACACTGTGTTTGACATGGAGCCTCAAACCTTCCATGCAGAAACATTTGTTAATAAGGATTTCTGCCCCAATTATGGGCAGGGGTATTAATCTCTCATTTTAATGGCCCCTCTCCCTCATTGCCCATATGCTTAATGCCGTGTAGATGCTAATGTGTCTCCCGTCCAATAGCAACGCATCCCTGAAGATCAATTTCCTTTATGAGCAAATACATTCGCTGCCATGGAAAACATTGATATAAATGGATTTATTCCCTGCGTCTCCCAGCAGCCTCAGGGATGGAGTCTGCGGCCTGGAGAGGAAAGGAGGCCTCATTCTCTGGCACCTCACTCTGATATATTGCCCTCCATTACCTGCGGTTTCCTTCTTTATAACCTGTAATTTATCGCCTCCTCTTTATTACGTTTTGTCTAGCAGCCACAGAGTCGGCGTTAAATCTTCCTCTGAACTTTCCCAGTCACTTAATTTCTGTTTCACGGCCCTACCGGGCATCTCCGTACAGTTCTGTTTTGCTTACCTAATCCACTAATAGGGTCTATATAATGCTCCACTTTTCCTGGACGCGGTCGTATACTGTGCGGCCATTATTGGCGGCTGCCTATGCGCTCATGCAGCTTTCATGGCCCTCCGGGGAGTATCCATTAATATATAATAACCGGGCCGCAGGTGCGCGGAGGAAGAGAAGGCCCATGTGCGTCAGGAGCTATTACCAGCTTCATTATCTAGCCCCTTTTTTACGTGTCTAATGCTGTAGGCAGGATGCTTTATCTATGTCCTATCTAAGCTTATGTAAAAAAGCTTAAAGGGAACCTGCCATGTCCTGTGTAGCATGTAATCTGTCCACCGTGTGTTGTTAGTGATGCAATGTGCATCACTAACACATTTACTTAATTAAAACGGCACTGTAGTGATGTCCAAAAAGCACTTTAGTTACATGGTACCTGCTCATTTAATCACAGGGGTGGGCTTCATTTTTGTTCAGTCAGGGGGTCACCGCCAACGCAATTTGATTGATGTTCCGGGTGCGCCGTCACTGTAATCCGTTGCCAAATTCTGCACTTGCGCAGTGTGGCGCGGTGCTTGTGCAGTATCAAGCGGGCAGCTATGCTTGCGCAGTATGTAGCAAGTGCAGCTCCCTACTCGACACTGCGCAAGCATGGCCCCACACTCCACACTGCATAAGCGCTGCTCCACACTACACACTGCACAAGCGCGGGATTTTACAGGGGATTCGAACAACATCGGCACACCCGGAACATCTAGCAAATTGCGTGGGCAGCGACGCCCCTGACTGAATAAAAATAAAGCATACCCCTATGACTAAATGAGCAGGTATGATCTAACTAGGTAAAGTGCTTTTTGGACATCATTACAGCACTGTGAAAAAAACGTGTTAGTGATGCACTTTGGTTCGGGGGACAGTTTAGATGCTAAACATGACTTGACAGGTTCCCTGTAAAAGAGTAATCGAGAACTGAAAAAACAGTCTGCTTTCTTACAGGCACAGCGCACTTTATGTCAGCAGGTTGTATCTGGTATTGCCGCTCCATTGAATTTAAGAAATTTGAGCTGTAATACCAGCCACAACCTGTATAAAGGGGTGGCACTGTTTTCAGGGAGCTTTTAAAACCCTGTGCAGCTGGAGTTCCTCTTTATATACAGGCTCGGATTACCCATAGTGTATCACTGTTTCTTCCCCATCTCACCTATTGGCCTGGGTGCCGAACACTCCGATGACAGCGGGCCGGCCATTGATAGTCAGGATGTCGCTCATAGATTGGAGAACATCAAAGTAGAAGAAGGAATCACCGGGGACCGAGCAGTTGAGACGAGCTTTCAGGAAGGAGGTCCAGTACTTCTCCAGGACCCGAGGAGAACCGCCCATGTCGTTCTTACAGACTCTGGCCACCCGAGAAAATGTCACCTGGGGGGCATAACAGAGGCATTGTTGTGATGCCCAGAATGCAGATGAGAGTCCCCGGTCCTGGACACTTCTAGGCAGTGTCCTCATATTACTGCCATCTATCTTACATCATAATGCAGTGTAGTACCAAGATAACACAGCCATCTCCAGTTAACTTACTGGCATATGCATCTTACATACTAATACCAGAACATTACACAATACTCCTGTCATGTACATCGCACAAAATGCAGTCACAGAGTGCCAAAATAATACTGCCATATACAGCACGCATAATACCACCAAATGATGCCAAATAATACTGTCATATATAGCACATGTAATGCTAATAATACTGCTATATAGAGCACGCATAATACTGCCAAGTAATGCCAAATAATACTGTCATATATAGCACATCTAATACTGTCATGTAGTGTCAAATAATACTGCCATATACAGCACGCATAATACCGCCAAGTAATGCCAAATAATACTGTCACATATAACACATGTAATACTGTCATGTAGTGCCAGATAATACTGTCATTCAAAGCACACATAATACCCCCATTCAGTACTAAATATTGTCATACATAGCACACATAATACCATCATGCATTGTCAAATAATACTGCCATATAGAACATGCATAATACCGCTACATACAGCATGCATAATACTGCCATGTAGTGCTAAAGAATAATGCAAATACAGTAATATAATATCACTATCAAGTGACTAAATAATATGTCCCTATACAGCCCAGTGTATCAAAACTTCTCCTGAGCCCTGTATCTAATCTCATCTTGTGATACCATGATACCATGTACACAGCCATGTATCTAATCCTTTCATGTGTTATACTGTCTTCTGAGCCATATATCTAATCTGGCCAGCTGTGGATGTGTAATCTCCTAGTGGTGCAGCAAAGTGGCAGAGATGACAGTGGAGCTGCCAGGCAGGTGACAGGAGGGCTGCACAGTAATGATGTCACTGACAAAGCAGACAATAACTCTATAGCCCAGTGGCGTAGCGTGGGGGGGCGGCGCGTCAGCAGAAGCAATTCCTCTCCTCTGTGGGAGAAGCGCGGAGCCTGGACTCACTGACTGTACATTTCGGCCTGCGGGGCTGTGCAGTGAGGGGGTAATGTAATGCAGCCTCTTCCCACCCTTCCTCCATCCTTCTCCTCCACCTATCGGGAGTCTCTGTACCCCTGCTACCTAGCAGCTTCTCCCTCCTCTCCGCCTGGACCCTCAGTGAGCGGCGCTGCGCTGGGCAGAGGCAGTGCTGACGTCAGCCCCGCTGCACTGGAGGACTGTCATGGTGGGATGGTCGCGACTGCCAGGAATGTGATGCACACAAGGAGCCATGTTAGGAAGAGCCAAGCAGTGAGCTGGTGAGTGTGGGGCTGGGGTAAGGTGGTCTGCGGCTGCCCCCGGCAGCCCTGTGTGCAGGCAGCTGTCATCCTCATCACAGGCTGCGCTGGGTGTGTGTCTGCCTCCATTGTGTGCAGTTATGTGCCACCAACACCGCTGCCTGTGTCTCACCATGTGCAGCAGCGAAAGGATCTGTGCATGCAGCCACACTGTGTGTGTGTGTATGTACACTTATGTGTGTGTGTATGTACACCTATGTGTGTGTGTGTGTATGTACACCTGTGTGTGTGTATGTACACCTATGTGTGTGTGTGTGTGTGTATATACACCTATGTGTGTGTGTGTGTGTATGTACACTTATGTGTGTGTGTGTGTATGTACACCTATGTGTGTGTGTGTGTATGTACACTTATGTGTGTGTGTACACCTATGTGTGTGTATGTACACCTATGTGTGTGTGTGTGTATAAACACCTATGTGTGTGTATGCCTGTGTTTGTGTCTGTTTGTGTGTATACACGTGTGTGTGTGTGTATGCCTGTGTGTGTCTGTGTGTGTGTATATACGCCTGTGTGTGTGTGTGTATACACCTGTGTGTGTGTGTGTACGCCTGTGTGTGTATACACCTGTGTGTGTGTACGCCTGTGTGTGTGTGTCTGTGTATATACACATATGTGTGTGTGTATGCCTGTGTTTGTGTATGCCTGTGTGTGTGTGTATACACCTGTGTGTGTGTGTGTGTATATACACCTATGAGTGTGTGTATGCCTGTGTGTGTGTATGCCTGTGTTTGTGTATGCCTGTGTGTGTGTATACACCTGTGTGTGTGTGTATATACACCTATGAGTGTGTGTATATACACCTATGAGTGTGTGTATGCCTGTGTGTGTGTATGCCTGTGTGTGTGTGTGTATACACCTGTGTGTGTGTGTGTATATACACCTATGAGTGTGTGTATGCCTGTGTGTGTGTATGCCTGTGTGTGTGTATGCCTGTGTGTGTGTGTATATATACACCTATGAGTGTGTGTATGCCTGTGTGTGTGTATGCCTGTGTGTGTGTGTATATATACACCTATGAGTGTGTGTATGCCTGTGTGTGTGTATGCCTGTGTTTGTGTATGCCTGTGTGTGTGTGTATACACCTGTGTGTGTGTGTATATACACCTATGAGTGTGTGTATATACACCTATGAGTGTGTGTATGCCTGTGTGTGTGTATGCCTGTGTGTGTGTATGCCTGTGTGTGTGTATGCCTGTGTTTGTGTATGCCTGTGTGTGTGTGTATACACCTGTGTGTGTGTGTATATACACCTATGAGTGTGTGTATATACACCTATGAGTGTGTGTATGCCTGTGTGTGTGTATGCCTGTGTGTGTGTGTGTATACACCTGTGTGTGTGTGTGTATATACACCTATGAGTGTGTGTATGCCTGTGTGTGTGTATGCCTGTGTGTGTGTATGCCTGTGTGTGTGTGTATATATACACCTATGAGTGTGTGTATGCCTGTGTGTGTGTATGCCTGTGTGTGTGTGTATACACTTGTGTGTGTACACTCTGCGCATGTGTCAGCACAGCAGCAGCTCTGCTTTCCTAGGTTTTCTGTCCCGTCCTGGCACCGTAGCAGCTGCAGAGGCTCCGCCCTATTGATGCTCCCGGGAGGAGGAAAGAATATGGCGGTGCTGCTGCCCCGGCTGGGAGCGAGAGGAAAAGGGTAGGACAGTACTGCACGGGGTGAGGTGGGATACTGGGGAGCATGGTATGGGGGCGACTTGTGGGAGAGGCTGCTGGGTGCACCGCGGCCATTACCGGAGAATGCACCACCAACATCTGTACGGGAGAAGCCACAGACAGCTGTCACATGCCACATAGACATCACACCACAGGTGTCCTAATACAATAATCATCCCCCATATAAGTGTTCTCGTACATCCCCCCATATATACGTGTCCTCGTACATCCCCCCATATATACGTGTCCTCGTACATCCCCCTATACGTGTCCTCGTACATCCCCCATATCCATATATACGTGTCCTCGTACATCTCCCCCTATACGTGTCCTCGTACATCCCCCCATATACGTGTCCTCGTACGTCTCTTCCCCATATACTTTTTTTTTCTGTCACATTATTAAAAATTATTATTAAAAAAGCCATTAGGTCTTCATCCAGCATCATCAAGCTAATACATACATATATATATAGAGAGAGAACTGCAAGAAGATGAAAGTCTAGAAATGTAGAAATAATAACAGCAGAGTTAGTAGCAGACTAAAAATTAGATCTTTGAGTGTAGTGTGGGCTCTCCTGATGCTTCCGGATTATCATCGACCAAAGGGGCGGCAAATTTTTCGACCGCCCCGGGCGCCACAAACAGTTGCTACGCCACTGCTATAGCCTCTTAACCTCTGCGGAGCCACAGCACAAAATCCTCCTCTTGCCTTATACTAGGAAGGGGCCACCAGTCACCGATGCAGCGCCACTTCCACCCACCATCTTCCTACCTTCCCTAGGGTGGTGTACTCCATGGAGATCTCTCGGAAGAAGAAGTACACGTAACTCCCATATTCTACTGCGTGGATGAAGTGGGGTTCTGCAAAAGGAAGAAGGAGGAAGTTAACACAGGCACTAAGTACTGCCCCCTAGTGGTCACATCGACATGGAAAATAACATTATGTACACTGCCCCATAGTGGTCACACCAACATGGAAAATAACATTATATACACTGCCCCCTAGTGGTCACATCTACATGGAAAATAACATTACATACACTGCCCCCTAGTGGTCACATCTACATGGAAAATAACATGTTTTCAGACCATGTTTTCAGTCACTGAGGGCAAGCAGAGCTATAGCAAGTAATGTAATGCAGATTTGTGTCCTCACCTCTCAGCCATTTGGAGTCGTACTTGATGGTGCGCAGGACGGGGCTTTTCTCCCCCAGGCTGCGGTAGATCACGGCGTCGCTGGCTTGAAAATCGGCCATGGTGGCAGAATACAGATTCCCATCTACACGGAGAGAGAAGAGGGTGATGCGGGGGATGCGGGGGATGGAGGGCGAGCGCGGCGTGTAGTCTGCACAGGAGCGGCGGCGGTTTGTGTACTGCTAAGTCAATTAGTCTCGATGAGCACAGCGCCCGCTAATAGCCGTACTGCGTATTATTAGCACGCACCGCCATCACGGATAATGGAGGACTTCTCATACTATCTGCTGAGCCATGTTTCTAAGTCTATCATGTGTGATACCCCAAGTGTCAGCGTCGGATCCACACTGCCTCCAATCTTACCTGCAAACAGCGCCACGTTGGCTTGCTTGGCATCAAATGGGCAGCGCGCTTGACCGTTAAACTCTTCCCCTTCTTGTTCCAGGGTCTTGATCTGGAGGAACATCATATATGTGGGATACATCATTATCAGAATATGGAAAGCCTGACACGTGCCTCATTGGCACTGACGGAATCGAGTTAGCCTTTTTATGGCCAACGTGGGGTGTCATGTACTGATTATATAGTTACTACATCCATTTTATCATAAAAGCCCCTTTCCTGCTCATTAATTATGTGAAAACTGTTTTTCTTTATCTCGTTTCTGTGCGGAGATATCATTAATTAAACACCTGAAACCCTATGATAACACTTCCGGTCTCTGCTGAATCACATCAGCCTGGCCCAGTGCTGGATCCAAACTAGCTGAAATAGTGGCATATGTAATACGTACAGCATGAAGCTGGTACTGAAATCCACGTATTGGCAGAATTCCCACATGTGACAGGAAGTGTTGACATGTGGACATTGGCGTGGCGCATGGTCTGCATTTTCAACTAAAGATTTCTCTGCATAGGTAAGAGATGGATAAACGCGGTTTTCACCGCTGTAATCTCCAGATGAAGAATTTTTATATTATGCTATAGATGCATTTTTTTTTAGGGGACACTCACCTTGTAGTTTCGGCACGTAGGGTTGAAAGAGTTGGTGCCGCAGGCAATAAGGGTCTGATCGTTCTTGGGGACCAGCACTTTGATGTAGTTGTAGCATTCATCCTGAACGGAGACAAATATCGGACACAATTCACACCCAGCATCCCCAACACCAGATAAAACAAGTCTGCCCCATACAAAATATGTAACACTCCGTCAGTGCCTCTGTGAATTCTCCAGCCTCCACCCTGCTGTTGCCAGCATTGAATTCCCTCCGTATTTTACTCTCTTTTGTCTGGCGAAAGGTAATTTTCTCTTTTTCTGAATGCAGGAAAGATGTCGGGAGCCTCAGGAATGAGGAATCGGGCTTTTATCTCAAGATGCATCGTTACTCAGCAACCGAGACTCGTGTCCAGATCATATCAATGAAAGGCGGTGACAAAACAATGGCGGCTCAGTGCCGGCCCAAACCTCGATTATCTCCGTGGCGTGAGAATTTCAAGCCTCATTTTCCAGATATATGTTTGAAAAAAAGAAAAATGCTAAAAGATGCCTGTGTGTGACGGATGTGCAGTCCCGCACCTAAGTGAAGTGATTGTCCAGGTGGAGGCGCTCACGGGGGGGGGGGGGGGGAGGTTGGCTTCCATCACTTTTTGAACTCTCGAAAGATTTCACCCTGGAACATTTCATGTGATTGATCATCGACGCCTCTGAAACAAAGGGAGAAAACTCCCTACATTGTTCAGTAATGACTGAATTGGCTGTTGTTTAGTTATGTCTGATAAGAGAACATCTAGCATCCATCTGTGCTGCCTAGATTGGTGATTGTTTCCTTATGTTTCATAAAAGAACATCTAGCATCGTTCTATGCTGTCTAGATTGGTGATTGTTTAGTTATGTCTGATAACAGAACATATAGGATCGTTCTGTGCTGTCTAGATTGGTGATTGTTTAGTTATGTCTGATAACAGAACATCTAGCATCCGTCTGTGCTGTCTAGATTGGTGATTGTTTACTTATGTTTCATAAAAGAACATCTAGCATCGTTTTATGCTGTCTAGATTGGTGATTGTTTAGTTATGTCTGATAACAGAACATCTAGCATCTTTCTGTGCTGTCTAGATTGGTGATTGTTTAGTTACGTCTGATAACATAACATTCTAGGATTGTTCTGTGCTGTCTAGATTGATGATTGTTTAGTTATGTCTGATAACACAACACTCTAGGATAGTTCTGTGCAGTCTAGATTGTTGATTGTTTAATTATGCCTGATATGGGGACAGTTGGGTTCCTTTTTTGTCTGGATTGACTGCTATTTAACAATGTCAGAGATCGTTAATTATGGTCTAGATTGGCAGTTGTTTAGTCATGTCTGATATTGGGACTAGTGGGATCATTTTTTCTGGTCCAAAATGGCTGCTGTGTACTTATGTGTAATATTAGGAGATCTAGGATCGTTATATACAGTCTAGATTGGCTGATTTTAGTTATGTATGATGCTGAAACATCTAGGATAGTTTTTTACAGTCTAGATGTCCTGTTTCGTTATATCTGACATCTGAAATTGTTCTTTATTGTCCAAATTGGACATTGTTTAGTTTTGTCTAGTACTGGGATATTCAGGATCATGATTTACTGCCTACAATGTTAGTTGTTTAACCGATATCAGCCATATGGTAACTAATCTGTGATCGTTCTTTACTGTCTGGATTGGCTGTTGTTTAGTTATGTCTGGTAATGCAAAAACTGGGAAGGAATCACAGCAAACTTTTCCCAAAGACATCTACAAGGGACTCTAGCCGCCTCATCTGTCAGTGGTTTTATCACATCACCCCAACGCCGATAATTCTGATTTATCCTTGTTGAGTACTTTGAGAAAAAGCAATCGATAAATTCTATCAAGATCAAGCAACCTAATAGATAATGAGAAGGAATGAAAGGCTCCTATGATAGATGTGAGATGTTCATACTGCGACAGGGCTGATTGTTGGTATAACACCACCTCACCCAAAAATAAGGGGTGCTCTGATGCCTGAAACAAATGAATTCATGAATATGTATGTACAATCAGAATCATGTATTTACCTGATGAGATCTAAAAAGTCTGGTACACTACAGAGAAAGCTCAAATCAATGTCACAGCCTTATACTGATGAGATCTAGTAAGGCAGGAACACTACAGAGAGCGCTCAGATCATTGTCACAGCCTTATACTGATTAGTGTTAGGCCTCAGGTTCCTGCAGCTGCACAGCAGTAATCCAGAACCTTGTATCCTGGGGTCTCCCATTCTTCTCCGACCGCTCAGGAGCCTGCACAGCAATCTCGGCTTCGCAGGCGCTCTGCTCAGACCATCTCTGTGGGACTGGTTTTTGCTGCCACCTCTGGGTTGGCAATAGCAGCGCAGGCGGCCCTGCAGCAAGCCACTCCAGTGGCTAAGTCCTCTCGTCACGCTACTGGGCATGCTCACGAGGCGATCTCCCATTGGAGATCGGAAGTCACGTGCTCAGGTCCTTCTCCTGATCTGATTGGTCCATCCCAGAGATCTGGAAGGTCCCGCACGGCTATAAAAGGTCCGCGTGGCCGCTCGGCCATGCACTAGTGTAGTCTCTAATTGCTACTATGTGAATGATGATGGATGCATGAGCCTGCGAATGACTCATTAAGATCCCCTCCCTCTGATATTATGTGTGTGGAGAGGGACTTAGCCTTAGAGTCAGCGCCAGTCAGTGGCATGCTACAGCCACAATACTCATCTCCACAGAGCTAGCGTCCGACAGTGCGCCCCTCCTGGGCATTGTCGTATAGCGGCTGAGTCAGTGGCCGCGCTGCGGTCAGTAGCACTTGTGGGCGTCCGCGGTAGCGACGCCACAAGCACGGTAGGTCTAGACGGACACCGACCGTGTGTCTTGGGCCCGAGTTCTGTGACCATATACCGTGCGTGCACACAGCTGAGACCTGTGAGGTCAACAGGCTCGGCATTTGTTTATGCCTTAAGGTGACTCTGTGAATATAACAGAGTACGCCCAGTGCACACCGAGTGACGTTCAACCCGTGTGCGATATACCGCCATATTGTGCGTCTGCCATTATATAGCAGCAGTTTAACACCTCTGCATGGTGGACCCCGGGCGGCGAACGCACTTTCTATTATATTTAGTACGTTCCGCCGTCCCTAACAATTAGAGCTAGAAAGGCTGGAACACTACAGAGAGAGCTCAGGTCATTGTCACAGCCTTATATTGATGAGATTTAGAAAGGCTGGAACATTACAGAGAGAGGACAGGTCTTTGTCACAGTGTTATTCTGATGAGAGCTAGAAAGGCTGGAGCACTAAAGAGTGCTCAGGTCATTGTCACAGTCTTATACTGATGAAATCCAGAAAGGCTGGAACACTACAGAGAGAACTCAGGTCATTGTCACAGCCTTATAATGATGAGATCTAGAAAGGCTGGAACATTACAGAGAGATTAGATCATTGTCACAGACTTATACTGATCAGGTAGATTTAGAAAGGCAGGAAGACTTCAGAGAAAGCTCAGGTTATTGTCACAGTGCTATACTGATGAGATCTAGAAAGGCTAGAGCACTAAAGAGCGCGCTAAGGTCATTGTCACAGCCTTATACTGATGAGATCTAGAAAGGCTGGGACACTACAGATAGAACTCAGGCAAGTTCACAGCCTTATACTGATGAAAACGAGAAAGGCTGGAACAGTGCAGACAGCTCAGGTCATTTTCACAGCCTTATACTCATGAGATCTAAAAAGGCTGGAACACTACAGAGAGAGCTCATATCTTTACCATCGCCTTACACTGATGGGATCTAGAAAAGCAAGAACACTACAGAGAGCGCTCAAATCATTATCACCACCTTATACTGATGAGATGCAGATAGGCAGGAACACTACAGAGAGAGATCAGGTAATTTTCACAGCCTCATACTGATGAGATCTAGAAAAGCTATAACACTACAGAGAGAGCAAAGGTCATTGTCACAGCCTTATACTGATGAGATCCAAAAAGGCTAGAACACTACAGAGAGAGCTCATATAATTGTCATAGCCTTATATTGATAAAATCTAGAAAGGCTGGAACAGTGCAGAGAGAGGTCAGGTCATTGTCACAGTATTATACTGATGAAATCTTGAAAAGGATTAAACACTACAGAGAGAGTGCAGGTCATGGTCCCAGCCTTATACTGATGAGATCTTGAAAGGCTGGAACACTACAGAGAGAGCTCATGTCATTTTCACAGCCTTATACTGATGAGATGTAAAAAGGCTGGAGCACTCTACCGAGAGAGAGCAGGTCATTTTCATACCATGTGCTGATAAAATTTAGAAAGGCTGGAACATTACAGAGAAGGCTTAAGTAATTTTCACAGCTATATTCTGATTGGATGTAGAAACGCAGGAACGCTACAGAGAGAGCTCAGGTCATTTTTACAACCTTATACTGATGAGATCTAGAAAGGCTGGCACAGCACAGCACAAAAAGAACCCATGTTGAAACTCATAGCCTCATACTGATTATATTTAGAAAGACTTTGACAGTACATACAGAGTGCTGGTCATCAATGAATTACACAAAAGATATCACGGAAGGCTGGCACAGTACAGACAAAGTACAGGCTATAATCATTGCCTTTTACTGTTGAGATCTTTATACTAATGAGATCTAGAAATGCTAACACAACACAAAGAGAGTACAGGATTTAGTCAGTGCCTTTTTTCTGATGAGATCTAAATAGGGTTGCACAGTACAGAACTCAGGCCATAATCATTGCCTTATGATGATGAGATTTAAAAAGGCTGGCACACCACAAAAAGAACACAGGTTATAATGAGCGCATTATATTGATGAGATCTAGAAAGGATGGAAAAAAAACAAAGGGTGTTGGTTATAATCAATGTCTTATAATGATGAGCTCTAGAAAGGCTAGCATAGTACAAAGAAAGCTCAGCTTTTAGTCATATATGAAACAGATCTAGAAAGGCAGGCACAAAACAAAAAGAGTAAACGAATTAAAAAAAAACAAAACAAAAAGAGTGCAGACTAAAGTCATAACCATATACCAAAGAGGTCTAAAAAGGCTGGAATAGAACAAACTGAGTACATCTTGCTTGTGTTGCTGGGATTTAAATAGGTAGGCACGGTCAAATTTTAACATAGGCCAAAAAAAAACAACAAAAAAGCCATAGTCTTTGCCTCATACTAATAAGCTCTAAGAGGGTTACATGGTAAAACTACAAGAGAACTAATATCCATGTGTTGTATAAAACCTTAAATGGGTGGCAGAAGAAACCAGAAGTTGTGCCAGAGGTGAAAACGCTAAATAAACAGCAAAGGCTACAATCTGTACCTTATCCTGATTACATCTAAAAAGGCCAATATTGTAAAGACATAGAAATAAACAAATGCATGCTAATTAGATCTAAAAAGGATGGCACAGAAAAACACAGCACTGTAGAAAGAGTAGAAACCATGACAAGCCACAATCCATATCTTATGCTGTTTACATAAACAAAGATTGGTACAGAGACGTAGAAGCAAAATGTCACAATCATGGCCTTTCGCTAATGAGATCTAAAAGGCTGGAACAGGCCTCTGTCCACCAAGATGAGCTTTATGATTACAGATCATTGTATCTATGGTCAGTTGGCATGTCAAACCAATTTGTTCACAAAGAGGCTTCCACTTCCCTGGGCAAGCAACAGCTAACATGTATTCCTGCATATTCTAACATTTTGCCCAATTTTTGTTCATTATATTGGGGCATTTACAACCAGCAGGTTGAAACAACCGTTTGTCGTCTGAAGAAAATTTTAGTGAATTATTCTGGGCTCTGGTTTCCTATAATAAACCTATTCAGACACAATCTGGGCAGTCTAACTCCACTCCATTAAAACCGTGCCTGCAATTGAACGGTCATTTGTATTGGTCCGTTGCCTTTGTGTAAATGTTTGCCTCCCGTTACACCTTCACAAACAATTCAGCCTTGACTAAAAGGGCTTCTCCGAAAGAAAACGTATTTTTTATGCTATTCACATTGGTGTCCAAAGTGTCACAGCTTGACTGCTGTCCGCTTAGCTGAGGCCCTACACTTTTAACTCAGTAATTATATATGGTTGTGTGAAAAAAAAAGTGCTACCCTGCAGAGTTGTGAGGAATAATAAAGCTTTCTTGTTGTGAAAAAGGCCCCTGAAATGGGTCTGGTGCGCAGCGGTGAAGGTGTACCACTTGCTGTTATGTATGTGCCATTATGTATTCCGACGACAGAGACCTCGCAAACCTTTCATGTAGAAATAAAATGGCAGAAATGTATAACTCAGTGCCCACACAAGATAAATAAGTTTAAAACGTTAAAAAAAAAAAAATAAATAAATCCTTGATGTACCGGGCACTCTTCCAACTGTAAGGAGCATGGTCAAGTCCAATGAAAAAGTCAATACCCTTCATAATGAAAATTAGATAAAAATACCACTTTACCGCATCAACGACGCAGAACACGTATCATCCAGGATCCTGCCTCATTACATTCTCAATATCAAAGTCCTGCAGACACTCGAAGTTTCATAAACAATACTCTCCAAGAGAGCCATCACGAACTTGCTTAAAAAAAAACAAAGGCAAGATAGGTTTGCTTGCAAGTCACGTTATATTGTTGTTAACACCTTATTAGCAACACTTTTTCTTTCTCCATACATAATATCATTAAATTATCCCCATATATAATGACCAAGATATATTAATCCCCCAAAAATGGATAAAATATAGCTTGCACAAGAAGAAGCCAACAGGCGAAACTCAGACTCAGGACTAAGCTGAAAAAACTGGTCCCACTGTTTTGCTCTCTGTCCAATTGTTCTTTAATGAAACTTGTGATGGTCCTGTTGGCAAGATTGCTTATAGAACTATTGGTCTCAGCAGAATGGAGAACAACATAATTGGACTGGAACTATACCAATACTAGAAGTGTGATGAAGGGGGTGGATTCTAGGTGGTGTGTGTTCTGCTTAAAAGATCGCTGATGCTGTAAAGTGGTAATGGGACGAAAACACAAAAAACTTAACTCACTATTTAGAGTTAAAGAATAATATAAATTATGGCTGTTACATCTGGACCCTGGTGTAGTTCATTAAAAAAAATGATAGAGTTTTCGCTAGTTGGAGTGGTGGCTCCTGCCATCACATTTCGTCATCCCATTTTAGAAGAGAAGTGTAGTAAATAGTGTAGTCATGAAAAGAGGGGCCACCTAAGAAGGTGATGCCAACTGGAATTAAGCCCCTTAACCCAGCAGAGCCTACAAAAGTCCCCATGTCTTACAAGGAGTTGAGGATGAAAGGGTACATTGTTTTGTAGTCGGTTTTGAGTGAAGATAAGCATGGTCTTCATAGTGATGTTCCTTCTGAAGTGTCTTCTTCATTGTCACAGCTGTGGACTTAGGGAGTTTCTCCATTAATTTTGGGCCCCAAGTGTACGAACAGATAAAGTTTATAAACATTGCAGCTGAACAAGAGTTCATGAAGGTTACAAACATTTATCGAGGGAGTAGTTTTGTAAAGGTGTTAGTAACAGAAGACTCAAACTGACCTTAAAATTTGATTTTCAGACTCTGTAGAATCAGGTTAATTCTTCTTCTACAGTACTGTTTTCAAACAATTTATAGACACAAAAAAAATTCCATGGATCAGTGGCGGCCCCAAAACTATTTGCGATGTCTCCATCTCCAACCCCAGTCTGTCTGGATGCTGTTTTCTGTTCATTGACTCATTCGAAAATCCTTTCCGCCAATCTCCCGAAGGGGAAAAACTTGCAGGTGAGCCATTTTGTTTGAGATCAGAAAACTAATCAAGGCGCCCGTCGTAGAGAGCATTGCGCCAGTGTGGAAGGCGCTGGAGTGTGAGACATTGACAAAGAGAAGCATGCAGACATCGGTGCTTAGCTCAGCAAGAGAAAACCTGCCGCTGTGCAACATCACAGAGTCGCTGAGTGTAAGGGGGTGCGGGGTCATCTGCTGCTCAGCCTCAGCAGCATGCTCTTCTTAATTAAAGGCGAATTCTAATTAGTGCCGGGGATAATGTTATTTTCCCTGGGCCAGCAGTCGGAGCTTTCTCATTTAGGAAATTTTCATTTAGCAGACAAGTAACAAAGGCCTTGAGCCGGCAGCGATGATCAGGGATTGTGAATGAGAGTTCTTCGGCTCATTTTCGAAGCTCTTAAGAAAACAAAAAATGGTTTTCCGCAATCTATTGTGTTTGGTACATTCCTAATTTGCTTTTCTGTCATCCAAGGATGGAAACGTTCCATGTTAATTAGTGGTGAGGAAGAGGAGCTAGATGCCTGTTCACACCGCAACAGGCGCGCACCCACTCTACCCATTATGTTAGGACAACTCATGTCCATGTTCATGGATCGTTGGTTATCAACATGAAGTATCTGAGGGCTAAAAATGGGCCATCATGATATCATACTTGCGAACAGTCTAAACTTCCCTGACCCAAACAAATGGGAGATATTGCTATCCCAAAAAAGAAATGTTTTGAATGAGCCTCTAGGGAGTCCCAAGGTGAGCTTAGATGTCCCAATTTTCAGGTGTGTCATAACAAGCAACAACTCTTCTCATATAACCCCTCCGGCCATGATGAATACCACTTACTGGTTTGCCCCTCATAGCGCAGTTGTCCATGTCCTTTGTCTTCCATGTTATATACTGGAAAAAATACAAGACATGTAATACATAGACCTCAAACATTGATTTTTTACACAGATACCCCTCAGTGACCCGTCAATGGATAAATAAAACTAAAGGGTCACTTCATAGGCCTACAAACACTTGTTGGCTGATCTGCCCAATCTCCGAGGTACTGGACATCCATCTTATGTGTACAATACAAGTATTTCCAAATACAATTTGATCTCAGGCCAAAAGGGGAAGGGTTTTCTGAAAACTTGTCATAAGTGAGTATTTCCTGCTCGATTCGGAGATTGTATTTTTTATAGGAAAAGTCTGGGAAATTGTACTGATTCCTTAGGGAGTCCTTCAGGCCTAGTGGCTGAAGCTTAGGCCTAGCCCTACCAGTTTGGACTGCAACATAGCAATGCAAGGCAAGGACAGCAGGGGACATGTACACATTTCTGTTTCATGGCTTTCATCGAGTGTTGGGGAAGGGCTGCCATACACATATCTTACCTTGTCTGGTATAATGGAATCTTTGGCTTTCCGTAGATCTATAGCGTACACGTGATCCCTTAAAAAACAGTGAAATCGGACACATGTTATCATATAGTAGACATCACCAGGCCTCATCAACACCTAACATAGTTTTATTGGTTGCCACAGGTAACGAGTCTACTCCTTGTTTTGAAAAAGGGAATGGCAGCCATTTTGTATTAGGATCAGCCACCATTTTATGTAGTTTAGCCTGAATATTCCTACACAGATTTTTTTCTATACAATATCCTATTTCCGAGATTGACGAGTACAGTTTATATGTCAAGGCATACCCGTCATTATCCCCTCAGGTGGGAAAAAGGAAATCTGCGCTCTGTGCTTTAATTATACACATTTTCTTCATCTGCGACAATGATGAATCGTCCAATTACAAAGATAAATTTTGTGTTGAAAAATGGCTTCATAAAGATTTCCGCATTGGGCCAGCAGGCCTGGCAACCCACCCGCTTCTGACCCACACACCCAACCCGGATCAAAATGACACCATGAGCATTTGTGTGGGTATTTCATTTAGTAGACACCCAGATGATTATTTTTTTTAGAATTTATGGCGGTATTTTTGCTATTTTAGAAACATAAATACTGTTATTTGGCACCTATATGGAACTTTTTTTTTTGTTCTTTTTTTGACACTGTATGTTGGTATAAGTTAACCTTTCAGTATTTATTTTAGTATGGCATGGCACTGAACTGTGACCACTGGAAGGCGGTATTATTTGGCCAGTACTACAATAAGACAAAGTAGTAGACGAGGCTGATTTGTCAGGGTTCTGGCAGCAAACCTAAGAATGCAAGGACCCTTAATTATCACGATTGGTAAAGACCCAGATGTCGAACCCTTAGCAAAACCCTCGCAAAATAAAGAAAATCCAGTTTCCGTTGAGTCCTGTTTATGGGAATGGTGTGACAACCAAAGTATTGTCAATACTCACCTTGCCGCAACAAACAAGGTCTGGTTGAGCTTCAGCATCTTCTGAAAGTCCAGGCCAAGATGTGCAGAGTCGTGATCAGTGGTCAACCCACGAAACCATGGATAAGCCTTTGTACCTTCAGGATAGAGAAGCAGATGTTAATGAAGGAAAAGTTTATTTTGACTTTGTCTCCATATTTATAAGGTTTATGGGACAGAAGAATCGTTAAGAATGTTTTTAGGATGTCCAGAATCAACAGGACATAGTGCAATACATAGATTCAACAGGAAAAAAGCACAAACAAGAGCAGCACCCTGATTAAGGGGACGGACAGTCTGAAACGCGTAGTGCAACTAAAACTATTCTCTCCTCCTGGTCTGGTTTGACTTCTTTCTTGCAGCGCCCGGAAGACACCAGCCATTTTCTTTCCTATTCCTGTTCATACATAGATTGAAGACTTTTTTGAAAACATAGGACTTACTTCCACTATCGATGGTCCTTAGGGCACCCAGGTCTTTAGGGAACACGAGTGAGGAGGACGCTGGACATTTGACAAGGAGAAGAACCAGTGCAAGAAGCAGATGGGACATTCTTATCCTCTTCCAAAGTAACAGAAATGAGAGGGTGGTATCCGGGTATTAGGGGATATTCATTATGATCCAAGAGGCTCTGAAATAAGAACACAATAGAAGCACTGATTAGAGTGGAGCGAGGACATATTGTTTCACACATGTGGATGGGATTCTACATGGTCTCACCTTGTCATGGACCAACACTCCCTTCCCCTTAAAATGTATAGTATTTCAGTGTACAAACCAGTATTTGTATAGCAGTGATAACAGGTGTAGTACATATATCTGGTCAACACTTGAATCCACCCACCAATTTTAGAAAAATTAGGTGCACACATCTTGCCCTCCATTTTTACCAATTAAAGGGGTTGCCCGGGCTTTTCACATAATCTCAATACATATCTGGGCTGCAGAATTATGACAATAAGTAATTTACTTTCTGTCACTAGTTTGCACGGTTTTCTAGATATTCTGAACAGAACGTCCGGGGGGGGTGTTATGGCATTGAAATGAGGACTAGTCGTAACCTCCTACTCTACTCCAAACATGCCCTCTATAGCAACAACCCCACCCTCCATAGCTACAGGCCCTCCCCATCCACATGAAGCAGCCCTCATCACACAGTAACAAATTCTTCCCCTCCAGCAGCCTCAGTGCAGAGAGCAGAGAGTTGCTCCTCCCCCAGACACATGCTGAACAGTGATCTATGGAAAGTGAAACTAGTGTCACTGATGTCTTCACACAGCAGCAGATTTGGTGCAGTGTTTGTGTGAGCACAAATACTGATGGGCGCAGCCTGTCCAATCAGCAGCTGTAACAGTGTGAAGTGTTGGGGGGTCTATGTATGTATGTATTGTGCTGCTTTCACAAATACAGGATCACTGCTGTGTTCTTTCCAATGCTGGAATGATGATAAAGATGAGTGCTGGTGCAGTTTACTGCCAGACAATGAGTGGGCAGTGGGTGGTGCTGGTCACTGGAGCTTGCTGGGAGTTTGGTGGAGCTTTGCACATACACTGCACCAAATCTGCTGCTGTGTGAAGACATCAGTGCCACAGAGCTGTCTCATTCACACAGCAGAGGCTTTGTCACAGAACAGATTACATCAGTGACTGCCATCCCCTGTGCAGATTAGAAGCTGCCGACCCCCATCACTGGCCATCACACAGTCTGTTCTCACTGCTGCCAGCAGCCTGGGACAGTGAGGGAAGGAATTACTGATAATGAGTTATGTATTGTAATCATGGAGTGGCCCAGAATACAGGACGATTTTCCCTCCTCACTAGTTTCACTTTCCATAGATCACTGTTCAGCGTGTGTCTGGGGGAGGAGGAGCTGGGTGGTCTGCTCTCTGCAGTGAGACTGCTAGAGGGGGAGGATTTGTTACTGTGTGATGAGGGTTGCTTCATGTGGACGGGGATGCTATAGAGGGCATGTTTGGAGTAGAGTAGGAGGTTACGACTAGTTCTCATTTCAATGCCATAACACCCCCCCTTGGATGTTCTGTTCAGAATATCTAGAAAACCGTGCAAACTAGTGACAGAAAGTAAATTACTTATTGTAATAATTCTGCAGCCCAGATATGTACTGAGATTATGTGAAAAGCCAGGACAACCCCTTTAAGGCTGTACAGAACCCAATTCGATCAATCTGGAACTCAAGAAGTGGTCCTTCAGAGGACTCATGGGGACTGACTGTCTTGTGTTACCTTATAGGCACAGTATGGTTATCTGTAATATGAGGCACTATGGCTGTCGTTATTGAGGCATTGGATGTCTTACGGGGGAAGTTTTACTGTATTTGGTTGCTGGCTATACCTCATGAGAACAGTATGGTTATCCCTTTTGTGGGGCATCATGGTTGTCATTATGGTCTCTTACTAAGGTAGTGTTACTGTAATTGGCTTGGGAAGCTGGCTTCCCCTTATGGGCATAGTATGGTTATCTCCATCATGAGGGCAGTAGCTATTTTGTGGCCTCTTATGAGGTCACTGTTACAGTACTTGACTTTGGACACGGGTTACCCCTTATGTGCATGGAATGGTTATCTCCATTATGGGACACCATGGCTGTCATTATGGGGGCACTGAGGGACAATGTGACATGCTCTGGTATTAGAGGTGAGTGTTGTGGGCATGACAGTCTCCGTCTTACCCCTTTAATTGGAAGTGAGGGTTAAATCTATATGCACTGTCTTCAGCAAGCTCGATGCCTGCAAGAGCCCATATATGGCGGTATCATTTATCTCCACGTGTCAGTATTAATTTCACACGGCATCGTTCTGTCTCTATAGACTCATAATACGCTGGACCTCCTGAACCCCGGACTGAGGAAGCGAAGGCCTGATTAATAGGAATGTTGATCCAATCTGATATTACGTCTGTATCGTGTATTTATTAGCAGCTTGCTGCCCCTCCTACGCTCCACGATGTCACTTGACCGGCCGCCTCGGCTTTATCATTCAGCACAAACAGAAGAGGCCGATAGTCAGCTAGACGTCCGCCATGACAACCAGCACTTATCCCATAAAGGGAAATCACTTGTTTGCTTGGTAACTCTCCTATTATTTAATTCTGCACGTTTCGTAAATGTCAGTGGTGTAATAATCTGCAAGACCAGTCCATGGCGCTTGTCCGCAGAACGTCGCACCACGTTATATAATGTAGTATAATGCCTTCTCTGCTTCGGTAATGATGAAACGATCAAGTGTCACCAAATTTCACAGATCGTATGCGAAGGGTAATTTGCAGTCTGAGTCCCAACCCACAGCCATTGAAAGTGATCACACTGGGGGGAATGCGTTTCCTGTTTTTGACATCCTCCCGGTGAGAAAAGCGCAACACGTGGAAGCAGTGAGAAGCGGGGAAGGGTAGAAAATCACTCCCTGTTATTACCCAGCAGATGGAAGGAAATGGAGAGGAAATTAACCCTAAAAGCACGCAGGCCCATCCCCCGCCCCTTCTCACAGATTATAATTTCAGGCCATTTATGAGTCCCAAATTGAACGAAAATTGGTCTTACAGGCGATGGCGGAGTGGTGTCTTGTTGTAGATAATTGGGTACTGTCTGTGGGGGGTTAAGGTAGAAACAGAGAATGGACAAAAAGGTAGAAGCTGGCAGAGAAACACATGGCTGTAATAATACAGAATCTGGTTACGGCGTCTAAAGGTAGCAAGTCCAGTCTGTGATACCAATTGTTAGCAAGGAATTGACAGTCTACAGTAGCGCTGGTTGCACATATTCATATATGACGATGGTGCCCGAGTATTAAACTGAGACCGCCATACACGAAAGATCCCTTTAAATGTGAGTGTCCAACAATATGAAACACAAAGAGCCGCAGCTACTGAGAAACCATTGCCATTGCCAAGTGCAAGGATGATGAAGCTGTCAAAATGATGGCTCCTCTGTTTTACACCCCCTTGCGCTTATAGATGTAAGGTTTAAAGAAAAATCTACCATACTGCAGTTTTTTGTTTTCACCCTCTTGCACTCACAAAATTATGGTGAAAAGAAAAGTCTGTCATATGATGACTTTTTTTTTTCACCCCCTTATACTCACTGATCTAAGGATAAAAGAAAAACTGTCATATGATGGCTGCTCTGTTTTCGCTCCCTTGCGCTCAGAGAATTATGTTTAAAAGAAAACTGTGACATGACAGCTGCTCTGTTTTTACCCTCCTGCACTCACTGAGCTACAGTTAAAAGAAACCTCTGTCATAGGATGGCTTCTGTTTACATCCCCTTGCACTCACAGAGATAAGGGAAAAAGCAAACTGTCTTCTGACATTTGTTTTGTTTTCAGAGAGATATAAACCAGGACCAGGGCACAAAATCCCAGAGAGAGACCTTCTGGGGAACATGTAGAACATGCTCCTTAGACATGTTCTAGGGCAGAAAAAGCCCTACATAGTGATTAACCGTCGCACGCCGAGTGAACCGCCACACAACCAGCTCTACCTTCTCCCTCGTGGCCAGGGTCCTCTCTCCTTCTGTACCTAGGTGTGTCTTGTATTGCTCATGTTTATTGTACTTGTCTATATTTGCCCCTTTCACATGTAAAGTGCCATGGAATAAATGTCACTATAAAAATGTATAATAATAATAATTAAGCACATAGGTCACTTTTGAATAGGTTCAACCATGAATACCGGTAAATTGTAAAAAATAATTCACATTTTTCAACTTTTTACTAAAAGGTCGTTGAGTCATATATTGGAGGTTTCAACTTTGAGAAACTAAGGTCAGTTTCACACATCCATCTTTCAAATCAGTTGTTAACCGCCAAAATGGCGGAAAACGGATCCGTTGGCGGACTGATAGGAAAGTGTGGCACCGGACCGTTGTTCAGACGGATCCGTCGAAGGCTGAATTTTAAAGGAACCCGTGCCCAGAGAGAGAGAGAGAGAGATCCGCCAGACCGGGATTTAGGGTTAAATTTTCGGCAAAGGCAACTCTTCCAGGCATGCGCAGTGTACAAATGCGGATCCGGCCAGCAAAAAAACGTTTCACTGTCCGTCCTGTCATGTCAGCGGACACCAACATTTTGGCGGATCCGTAAAAAAACGGATCCAACGGATGACCATCTGTCAAGATCCGCCGATAATGCAAGTCAATGGGAAAAAAAACGGATCCGCCAAGAAAAATGGCGGATCCATTTTTTTTTTGCAAAACGGCGGATTTTGACTGATGGAGACAAACGGATGTGTGAAACAGGCCTAAGTCTTAGACACTTGTGTTATGTATCTGACCTTTTCCATAAACAGCTGCTACGAAAGGTCCAGTTACATAATCGGTGTCAAGTTAAAGAAGACTAAGAGTCACAGGCTGGAGTAAAAACATTTTATCTTGTTGAACTTGGTGTGTCACCGCCATATTGTGAACTTATTTGAGAATCACATTAAAGCAAGCCTGTCACATAATGATCAGGTCCTTAGTAGTGTGACGTCAAAGACTTTATAGCAGCTAATCGAAAAAACCCAAATCAACAGTGAAATTATTAAATCCCAATCTAATTAACTAATGAAATTACCAGATGATACATTCATCTCCTCCAAAATAAGCTGTGAAATCGATGTCATGTCTTGCAATTAATAGATTAAGAGATTTGCTTTGGTGGTAGAGTGTAAAAGGTTTTATATTTTTAGATCACATTTAGATCACCCAAGGAGCAGGTCCAACATTGGGTGATAAAGTCACTTATTTAGTCCTAAAGATCTATAATACTATAACTACTATAATACTGCTCCCTACGTACAAGAATATAACTACTATAACACTGCTCCTATGTACAAGAATATAACTACTATAATACTGTCCCCTATGTACAAGACTATAACTACTATAATACTGTCCTTACGTACAAGAATATAACTACTATAATACTGCCCCCTATGTACAAGAATATAACTACTATAATACTGCCCCTATGTACAAGTATATAACTACTATAATACTGCCCCCTATGTACAAGAATATAACTACTATATTACTGCCCCCTATATACAAGAATATAACTACTATAATACTGCTCCTATATACAAGAATATAACTACTATAATACTGCTCCCTACGTACAAGAATATAACTACTATAATACTGTCCCTACGTACAAGAATATAACTACTATAATACTGTCCCTATGTACAAGAATATAACTACTATAATACTGCTCCTATGTACTAGAATATAACTACTATAATACTGCTCCTATGTACAAGAATATAACTACTATAATACTGCCCGCTATATACAAGAATATAACTACTAAAATACTGCTCCTATGTACAAGAATATAACTACCTTACTATAATACTGCCCCTATGTACAAGAATATAATTATTATAATACTGCTCCTATGTACAAGAATATAACTACTATAATACTGCTCCTATGTACAAGAATATAACTACTATAATACTGCCCGCTATATACAAGAATATAACTACTAAAATACTGCTCCTATGTACAAGAATATAACTACCTTACTATAATACTGCCCCTATGTACAAGAATATAATTATTATAATACTGCCTACTATGTACAAGAATATAACAACTATAATACTGCCCCCATGTACAAGAATATAACTACTATAATACTGCCCCTATGTACAAGAATATAACTACTATAATACTGCCCGCTATATACAAGAATATAACTACTATAATACTGCTCCTATGTACAAGAATATAACTACTATTATACTGCCCCTATGTACAAGAATATACAGTTGTGGCCAAAAGTATTGACACCCCTGCAATTCTGTCAGATAATACTCAGTTCTTCCTGAAAATGATTGCAAACACAAATTCTTTGGTATTATTATCTTCATTTAATTTTTCTTAAATGAAAAAACACAAAAAGAATTGTCCTAAAGCCAAATTGGATATAATTCCACACCAAACATAAAAAAGAGGGTGGACAAAAGTATTGGCACTGTTCGAAAAATCATGTGATGCTTCTCTAATTTGTGTAATTAACAGCACCTGTAACTTACCTGTGGCACCTAACAGGTGTTGGCAATAACTAAATCACACTTGCAGCCAGTTGACATGGATTAAAGTTGACTCAACCTCTGTCCTGTGTCCTTGTGTGTACCACATTGAGCATGGAGAAAAGAAAGAAGACCAAAGAACTGTCTGAGGACTTGAGAAACCAAATTGTGAGGAAGCATGAGCAATCTCAAGGCTACAAGTCCATCTCCAAAGACCTGAATGTTCCTGTGTCTACCGTGCGCAGTGTCATAAAGATGTTTAAAGCCCATGGTACTGTGGCTAACCTCCCTCGATGTGGACGGAAAAGAAAAATTGACAAGAGATTTCAACGCAAGATTGTGCGGATGTTGAATAAAGAACCTCGACTAACATCCAAACAAGTTCAAGCTGCCCTGCAGTCCGAGGGTACAACAGTGTCAACCCGTACTATCCGTCGGCGTCTGAATGAAAAGGGACTGTATGGTAGGAGACCCAGGAAGACCCCACTTCTTACCCCGAGACATAAAAAAGCCAGGCTGGAGTTTTCCAAAACTTACCTGAAAAAGCCTAAAACATTTTGGAAGAATGTTCTCTGGTCAGATGAGACAAAAGTAGAGCTTTTAGGGGAAAGGCATCAACATAGAGTTTACAGGAGAAAAAAAGAGGCATTCAAAGTTAAGAACATGGTCCCTACAGTCAAACATGGTGGAGGTTCCCTGATGTTTTGGGGTTGCTTTGCTGCCTCTGGCACTGGACTGCTTGACCGTGTGCATGGCATTATGAAGTCAGAAGACTACCAACAAATTTTGCAGCATAATGTAGGGCCCAGTGTGAGAAAGCTGGGTCTCCCTCAGAGGTCATGGGTCTTCCAGCAGGACAATGACCCAAAACACACTTCAAAAAGCACTAGAAAATGGTTTGAGAGAAAGCACTGGAGACTTCTAAGGTGGCCAGCAATGAGTCCAGACCTGAATCCCATAGAACACCTGTGGAGAGATCTAAAAATGGCAGTTTGGAGAAGGCACCCTTCAAATATCAGGGACCAGGAGCAGTTTGCCAAAGAAGAATGGTCTAAAATTCCAGCAGAGCATTGTAAGAAACTCATTGATGGTTACCGGAAGCGGTTGGTCACAGTTATTGTGGCTAAAGGTTGTGCAACCAAGTATTAGGCTGAGGGTGCCAATACTTTTGTCTGGCCCATTTTTGGAGTTTTGTGTGAAATGATCAATGTTTTGCTTTTTGCTTCATTCTCTTTTGTGTTTTTTCATTTAAGACAAATTAAATGAAGATAATACCAAAAATACCAAAGAATTTGTGTTTGCAATCATTTTCAGAAAGAAACTGAGTATTATCTGACAGAATTGCAGGGGTGTCAATACTGTTGGCCACAACTGTAACTACTATAATACTGTCCCTATGTACAAGAATATAACTATTATAATACTGCCACTATGTACAAGAATATAACTACTATAATACTGCCCCTATGTACAAGAATATAACTACTATAATACTGCCCCTATATACAAAATAACTACTATAATACTGCCCCATGTACAAGAATATAACTGCTCTAATACTGCCCCTATGTACAAGAATATAACTATTATAATACTGTCCCTATGTACAAGAATACTATAATACTGTCCTATATACAAGAATTTAATTACTATAATACTGTCCCTATGTTCAAGAATATAACTACTATAATACTGCCTCTATGTTCAAGAATATAACTAATATAATACTGCTCCCTATGTACAAGAATATAACTACTATATTTCCCCCTATGTATAAAGATATAACTACTATAATCCTGTCCCTATGTACAAGACTATAACTACTTATAATACTGCTCCCTATGTACAAGACTATAACTACTAAAATACTACCACTATGTACAAGAATATAACTGCTATAATACTGTCCCTATATACAAGAATAAAACTACTATAAAACTGCTCCTTATATACAAGAATATAACTACTATAATACTGCCCCTATGTACAAGAATATAACTACTATGATACTGCCTCCTATGTATCAGAATATAACTACTATAATACTGCTCCTATGTACAAGAATATAACTACTATAAAAACTGCCACTATGCACAAGAATATAACTACTATATTACTGCCTCTATGTGCAAGAATATAACTACTATAATACTGCCTCCTTGTAAAAGAATATAACTACTATAATACCGCCCCTTATATACAAAAATATAACTACTATAATACTGCTCCTATGTACAAGAATACAACTACTATAATACTGCTCCTATGTACAAGAATATAACTACTATAATACCGCCCCTTATATACAAGAATATAACTACTATAATACTGCCTCTATGTACAAGAATATAACTATTATAATACTGTCCCTATATACAAGAATATAACTACTATAATACTGCTCCCTATGTACAAGTCTATAACTACTATAATACTTCCCAAATGTACACTGCTCAAAAAAATAAAGGGAACACAAAAATACCACATCCTAGATATCTTTGAATGAAATATTCCAGTTGCAAATCTTTATTCATTACATAGTGGAATGCGTTGAGAACAATAAATCATAAAAATTATCAATGTAAATGCAAATGAATATCCCATGGAGGTCTGGATTTGGAATGATACTCAAAATCAAAGTGGAAAATCAAATTACAGGCTGATCCTACTTCAGTGGAAATGCCTCATGACAAGGCAAATGCTCAGTATTGTGTGTGGCCTCCACGTGCCTGTATGACCTCCCTACTGTACATCGCCTGGGCATGCTCCTGATGAGGCGGTGGATGGTCTCCTGAGGGATCTCCCCCCAGACCTGGACTAAAGCATCTGATAACTCCTGGACAGTCTGTAGTGCAACGTGATGTTGGTGAATGGAGCGAGACATGATGTCCCAGATATGCTCAATTGGATTCAGGTCTGGGGAACAGGCGGGCCAGTCCATAGCTTCAATGCCTTCATCTTGCAGGAACTGCTGACACACTCCAGCCACATGAGGTCTGGCATTGTCCTGGATTAGGAGGAACCCAGGGCCAACCGCACCAGCATATGGTCTCACAAGGGGTCTGAGGATCTCATCTCGGTACCTAATGGCAGTCAGGCTACCTCTGGCGAGCACACGGAGGGCTGTGCTACCCTCCAAATAAATGCCACCCTACACCATTACTGACCCACTGCCAAATCAGTCATGCTGAAGGATGTTACAGGCAGCAGATTGTTCTCCACGGTGTCTCCAGACTCTGTCACATCTGTCACATGTGCTCAGTGTGAACCTGCTTTCATCTGTTAAGAGCAAAGGGCGCCAGTGGCGAATTTGCCAGTCCTGGTGTTCTGTGAAAAATGCCAAGCGTCCTGCACTGTGTTGGGCTGTGAGCACAACTCCATCTGTGGACATCGGGCCCTCAGACCATCCTCATGGAGTCGGTTTCTAACCATTTGTGCAGACACATGCACATTTGTGGCCTGCTGTAGGTCATTTTGAAGGGCTCTGGCAGTGCTCCTCCTGTTCCTCACTGCACAAAGGCAGAGGTAGTAGTCCTGCTGCTGGGTTGTTGCCCTCCTATAGCCCCCTCCACGTCTCCTGGTGTACTGGCCTGTCTCCTGGTAGCGCCTACAGCCTCTGGACACTACGCTGACAGACACAGCAAACCTTCTTACCACAGCTCGCCTTGATGTGCCATCCTGGATGGGCTGCACTACCTGAGCCACTTGTGTGGGTTGTAGAGTCCGTCTCATGCTACCACTAGTGTGAAAGCACAACCAACATTCAAAAGTGACCAAAACATCAGCCAGAAAGCATTGGTACTGAGATGTGGTCTGTGGTCCCCACCTGCAGAACCACGCCTTTATTGAGGGTTTCTTGATAATTGCCAATAATTTCCATCTGTTGTCTATTCCATTTGCACAACAGCATGTGAAATTGATTGTCAATCAGTGTTGTTTCCTAAGTGGACAGTTTGATTTCACAGAAGTTTGATTTACTTGGAGTTATATTCTGTTGTTTAAGTGTTCCCTTTATTTTTTTGAGCAGTGTATAAGGATATAACTACTATAATACTGCCCCTATGTACAAGAATATAACTACTATAATACTGCCCCTATGTACAAGAATATAACGACTATAATACTGCTCTTTCGTACAAGAATATAACTAATATTATACTGCCCCTACGTACAAGAATATAACGACTATAATACTGCTCTTTTGTACAAGAATATAACTACTATAATACTGCCCCTATGTACAAGAATATAACTACTATAATACTGCCCCTATGTACAAGAATATAACTACTATAATACTGCCCCTATGTACAAGAATATAACGACTATAATACTGCTCTTTCGTACAAGAATATAACTAATATAATACTGCCCCTACATACAAGAATATAACGACTATAATACTGCTCTTTTGTACAAGAATATAACTACTATAATACTGCCCCTATGTACAAGAATATAACTACTATAATACTACTCCCTATGTACAAGAATATGACTACTATAATACTGCCCCTATGTACAAGAATATGACTACTATAATACTGTCCCTATGTACAAGAATATAACTGCTATAATACTGCCCCTATGTACAAAAATATAACTACTATAATACTGCTCCTATGTACGAGAATATAGCTACTATAATACGGTTCCTATATACAAGAATGTAACTACAATAATACTGTCTCTTATGTACAAGAATATAACGACTATAATACTGCCCCCTATGTACAAGAATATAACTACTATAATACTGCTCTTTTGTACAAGAATATAACTACTATAATAGTGCCTCCTACAGCTCTGGCAAAAATTAAGAGACCACTTTCAAATGTTCAATTTGTCTGATTTTTCTCTTTATAGGTTTATGTTTTTGAGTAAAATGTAAATTGTTCTTTTAGTCTATAAATTTCTGACGTCTCCAAATTTCCAAGCAATAAATTTTGTATTTTTGTTCTGACAAATAAAATGGTCAAAATAAAAAAAAAACCCAGTGCTTTCAGACCTCAAATAATGCAAAAACAAGTTCATAATAATTTAGAAACAAAAATACTGTTTTAACTCAGGAAGAGTTCTGAAATCAATATTTTGTGGAATAACCATTTTTTTAAAAACAACTTTCATGCGTCTTGGCATGCTTGCAATCAGTCTTTCACAATGCTTCTGGCGCAAAAATGTAAGCAGATCTTCTTTGCTTGATGGCTTGTGACTATCCATCATCCTCTTGATTACATTCCAGAAGTTTTCAATGGGGTTCAGGACTAAACATTGGGCTGCCCATGACAGGGTTTTGATGTGGTGGTCTCAGTAGCGTAGCTACCGGGGGGGCAGAGGGGGCAGAGGGGGCGGTCGCCCCGGGCCCCGAGCTCTGAGGGGCCCACTGAGCTACGCTACTATAACTGTATCGGCATGCACAGCACGCCCATACAGTTACATTCTGCGGCAGAGCAGGGAGAATCGATCTCCCTACTGTGCCGCCCAGCCGCTATGGGCCCCTGAAAAGGCGGTGGGGGGCCCCGGTGCCAGCAGTGGGCCCCCCACCTCACAGCCAGCAACGTCGTCCTGAGCTTTTCTCTGCGCACAGGACCTGTGATGAGGTCACGGGAGGGGTGGAGTCAGGGGGTCACATGATCAGGGGCTTCAGCACAGGGCTCTGCTGTGCTGGTTGTCATGGTGCTGGATGAGGTGAAGTAAGTTTCTGAGTGGGGTCAGGATTGGTTTACAGGGTGGATGTAGCAGAACTGTGTGTGTATGAGGTGTACAGAGCGGAGCCGTGTGTGTAGAAGGTGTACGGAGCAGAGATATGCATGTATGAGGTGTACAGAGGAGCGGAGCCGTGTGTGTATGGGGTGAGCAGAGCTGTTTGTGTAAGGAGTGGAGCCAAGTGTGTATGGGGTGTACAGAGCAGAGCCGTGTGTGTACGGGGTGTACAGAGCAGAGCCGTGTGTTTGACAGCGTGTACGGAGTGGAGCCATGTGTGCAAGGTGTACGGATTTGAGCCGTATGTGTACGAGGTGTATGGTGCAGAGCCGCGTGTGTACGGGGTGTGCGGAGCAGAACCGTGTGTACAAGGTGTACAGAGCGGAGCCAGGTGTGTACAAGGTGTACGGAGCGGAGCCGCATGTGTACAGTGTGTACGGAGCAGAGCAGTGTGTGTATAGGGGGTGTGGAGCAGAGCCGTGTTTGTATAGGGGGTATCAGGTGCAGTAATAGGGACACATACGGCAGCAGTGGCTCAGTATTGGGGTATCAGGTGCAGTAATAGGGACACATACGGCGGCAGCAGCAGCTCAGCATTGGGGTATCAGGTGCAGTAATGGGGACACATACGGCTGCAGCGGCTCAGCATTGGGGTATCAGGTGCAGTAATAGGGACACATACGGCAGCAGAGGCTCAGTATTGGGGTATCAGGTGCAGTAATAGGGGCACATATGGCAGCAGCGGCTCAGTATTGGGGTATCAGGTGCAGTAATAGGGACACATACGGCAGCAGAGGCTCAGTATTGGGGTATCAGGTGCAGTAATAGGGACATATACGGCAGCAACGGCTCAGTATTGGGGTATCAGGTGCAGTAATAAGGACACATACGGCAGCAGAGGCTCAGTATTGGGGTATCAGGTGCAGTAATAGGGACACATACGGCAGCAGCGGCTCAGCATTGGGGTATCAGGTGCAGTAATAGGGACACATACGGCAGCAGCCGCTCAGCATTGGGGTATCAGGTGCAGTAATAAGGACACATACGGCAGCAGAGGCTCAGTATTGGGGTATCAGGTGCAGTAATAGGGACACATACGGCAGCAGCAGTGGCTCAGCATAGGGGTATCAGGTGCAGTAATAGGGACACATACGGCAGCAGCGGCTCAGTATTGGGGTATCAGGTGCAGCAATAGGGACACATACAGCAGCAGCGGCTCAGCATTGGGGTATCAGCAGGATGATGGGTTTGTGCAGGTTGGGGATACATGGTGATGGGGCTGGAATATGAGAAGTGAAATGTGTCATTGTTGTATTCTCTGTAGCCGAGTCCTGGCTGGAGGAGTTGTCATGTCGGTCTGGGCTAGATGGAAAAGACGTGAAAAGTGACCGATTCCATCAGAAAGAACGTCAGCGGTAAGTCACCATCTATACCTGTGCAGTAATCACATATGTTTTGTAGGACTGGTATTTACCACTGACCATATTGCGGTAATATCCATGTTGGTCTTTACATAGGGATTATTTTCAGTAACAGCGCAGTTATCTCCTACATCCACTATTAGGGTGTGTCACCGAGTTGTAATCAAATTTACCTAGTTAGGGGCCCACTCAGAAGTTTCGCCCCCCCCCGAACTAAAACCCTAGCTACGCCTCTGGGTGGTCTCTTAATTTTTGCCAAAGCTGTATGTACAAGAATATATCTACTATAATACTGCCGCTATGTCAGTAGCGTAGCTACTGGGGGGGCAAAGGAGGCCATTGCCCCGGGCCCAGTCACATGCAGGGGCCCACTAGGGGACATGGCCACTATCTGAGGTGTCAGGGAGAGCAGCAAAATGCTGGTTCCCCTGTTTGACAGACTCTGCAGGCTGCAGAGCCTGTCTATGTGTGCAGTGAACGGTGCTGCTGTCTCACCAGAGGAGTTGCTTCCTGGCCACAAGCAGCTGCAGTTTCTGCCCTGCAGGCTCTGATTGTCTCAGGCACGCTGGGTCCTAGTGCCCTCTGTGTGGATTAAACTGGACACTTCCTGGTCCTGCCTCAGCCGCTGCCTGCAAGCGTCATGGTAAGTGGGAATGGAATTTAAAAAATTCATTCAGCTTAGGCATGTCATGGTGACTGCGGGGTAAATGTGAGAGGATGGGGGTATTGTGGGTGTAAGAGTCAGACAGGACTATAGTCGTAGCCAGAGATACTAAAGCATCAGTGTCCTGGCTTTCCCTCACAGAGAATTGCATTTCACTGTTCAGCAAACCTGCGTCTCCAGGTTCGGGTCCCTCTGGGCACTTCCCAAGTGGCGATGACCCTTCTCTGAGGCAACTTCCAGTAATTGAGACACAGTCCATGATAACGTGAAAGGTTTCTTTACTGATAATGTCACACAATATATTCACAGTTGGCACATCATAAGATACACATTTATCTTGACTTGCTTACTCTGCTTTCCCTACTTTACTGATGCTTCTATACGGCACACGTCCGGACCGGACCGTCTTAGACTGCTTCCCAGTTTCTTCCTGGCCTAACCTCACCATGCTGACAATTCCTTCTGCCTGTTTCGCCCCAGACTTGAAATCATCTACCAACCGGTTTGGCTGCCTCTGGAAAAGCATTCGGCCCATCTATACCGCTCCCTGTGAAGCTTCAGCATCCTTCTGTTCCTCACTCCAACCGACTTACACCCTAAAGGCGTCCGCCCAGGCTATGAGTCACCATATCTTCCCTCTACTGTCCTGGTCCACTGTATTGATGTCCAGTGGCTGTGGATAACATGGGCTGTCGCTGCTTAATGTTGTGTGACTGCCGAGCCGTCCTTGGCCTATAGCCCATGCGGACACTTCAGGCACCCTGGCCCCATCTGAACTAACTTCCTTTCTTCTCTAACCTTAACTCCTGAAAGCCCTTCCTACTCTTAACTCTATCCCCACTAACTGTTCTATATAGTAGAGTGCCCCCCTCTAGTGTCCAAACAAGAGCACTACGTTTTCCCTATACTATAAGTGACAAACATGAAATGCAGTAAACAATATCACAACTATGTGCAAGTAAACACAATAATATCCCACTCCAACGAGCATTTCATCGCATTCAAACAGTCCCTCACTACTTTCAAGACCACACTCGCCACAGCTAAACAAACCTACTTCTCATCTCTCATATCCTCCCTGTCTCACAACCCTAAACAGTTATTCAACACCTTCAATTCTCTCCTCCGCCCCCCAGCACCTCCTCCCTCCCCACTCATCTCAGCTGAAGACTTTGCCTCATTTTTCAAGCAGAAAATTGATAACATCAGGGACAGTTTTGGTCAACAACCCCCAGAGCCCTTCCTCCCGACTTCCCAGCCCTCCACCTTCAAAACCAACTTCTCCACCATTACAGAAGATCGACTCTCCACTCTACTCTCAAGATCACATCTCACCACCTGTGCACTCGACCCGATCCCATCCCACTTCATCCCAAACCTCACCACAGTCTTCATCCCAACCCTAACCCATCTCTTCAACCTATCACTAACAACTGGTGTTTTCCCCTCAAGCTTTAAACATGCCTCCATCACACCTATCCTCAAAAAGCCCTCTCTTGACCCATCCTCTGTATCTAGCTATCGCCCTATATCACTTCTCCCATACGCCTCCAAGCTACTGGAACAACACGTCTACCTTGAACTGTCCTCCCATCTCTCTTCTTGCTCCCTCTTCGACCGCTTACAATCTGGCTTCCGGTCACACCACTCCACTGAAACTGCCCTTACTAAGGTCACCAATGACCTCTTAACTGCCAAGAGCAAGCGACACTACTCTGTCCTCCTCCTCCTGGACCTGTCGGCTGCCTTTGACACAGTGGACCATTCCCTATTATTACAGACCCTCTCATCCCTCGGCATCACAGACTTGGCCCTCTCCTGGATCTCATCATACCTAACAGACCGGACATTCAGCGTCTCCCACTCACACACCACCTCCTCACCTCGCCCCCTATCTGTCGGAGTCCCACAAGGTTCAGTCCTAGGGCCCCTGCTGTTCTCTATTTACACCTTTGGCCTGGGACAGCTCATAGAATCTCATGGCTTTCAGTATCATCTTTATGCTGATGACACACAGATCTACATCTCTGGACCAGATATCACCTCCCTACTAACCAGAATCCCTCAATGTCTGTCCACTATTTCATCCTTCTTCTCCACTAGATATCTGAAACTCAACATGGACAAAACAGAATTCATCATCTTTCCCCCATCTCACGTGACCCCCCCTACGAACCTATCAATTACAGTAAATGACTGCCCACTCTCCCCAGTCCCACAAGCTCGCTGCCTCGGAGTAATCCTTGATGCTGATCTCTCCTTCAAACCACATATCCAAACCCTTTCCACTTCCTGCCGACTTCAACTCAAAAATATTTCACGCATCCGTTCATTCCTCACCCAAGAATCTGCAAAAACCCTAGTCCATGCCCTCATCATCTCTCGCCTTGACTACTGCAACCTCATGCTCTGCGGCCTCCCCTCAAACACTCTCGCACCCCTCCAATCTATTCTAAACTCTGCTGCCCGACTAATCCACCTGTCCCCCCGCTATTCCCCAGCTTCTCCCCTCTGTCAATCCCTTCACTGGCTCCCAATTGCCCAGAGACTCCATTACAAAACCCTAACCATGACATACAAAGCCATCCACAACTTGTCTCCTCCATACATCTGTGACCTCGTCTCCCGGTACTTTCCTGCACGCAACCTCCGATCCTCACAAGATCTCCTTCTCTACTCCCCTCTTATCTCCTCTTCCCACAATCGCATACAAGATTTCTCTCGCGCATCACCCCTACTCTGGAACTCTCTACCACAACATATCAGACTCTCACCTACCATCGAAACCTTCAAAAAGAGCCTGAAGACCCACCTCTTCCGACAAGCCTATAACCTGCAGTAACCACCGATCGACCAAACCGCTGCACGACCAGCTCTACCCTCGCCTACTGTATTATCACCCATCCCTTGAAGATTGTGAGCCCTCGCGGGCAGGGTCCTCTCTCCTCCTGTACCAGTTATGACTTGTATTGTTTAAGATTATTGTACTTGTTTTTATGTATACCCCCCTCACATGTAAAGCGCCATGGAATAAATGGCGCTATAACAATAAATAATAATAATAATAATAATAATAATAATAATAATATAGTGAAACGTAAAGACAAAATTATGGTAATACTCAGAAGGGGTAGCAGTACCATTTCATACGTGCGGTAATACATGTAAACATGTAGCAGTACCAGTTAGCAAAGAGTAACAAATACAACAAGGAACATTTTTACTTAACCCCTTTACATGGGAGAGGGGGTACAGGGCACTGCGGTTGAATGTGAGAGGATAGGGATATTGTGGGGGCTAGGGCATGGGGTAAATGTGAGAGGATGGAGGTATTGTCAGGGCACAGGGGGTGAATGTGGGAGGATGGGGGTATTGTGAGGCAGGTGGGACAGGGCACAGGGGGTGAACGTGAGAGGATGGGGTTATTGTGAGGCAGGGGGGACAGGGCACAGGGGGTGAATGTGAGAGGATGGGGTTATTGTGAGGCAGGGGGGACAGGGCACTGAGGGTGAATATGAGAAGATGGGGCATTGTGGGTTAGGGGGACAGAGCACTGGGAGTGAGTGTGAGAAGATGGGGGTATTATGAGGCAGGGGGGACAAGGCACTTGAGGTGAATGTGAGAGGATAGGGTATTGTGAGGCAAGGGGGACAGGGCAGGGGGGGAATGTGAGAGGATGGGGATATTGTGAGGCAGGGGTGACAGGGCACGGGGTGAATAAGAGAGGATAGGGATATTGTGAGGCAGGGGGACAGGGCACAAGGGGTGAATGTGAGGATGGGGGTATTATGAGGCAGGGGGGACAAGGCAAGGGGTGAATATGAGAGGATGGAGATATTGTGGGGGCTAGGGCACAGGGGGGTGAATGTGAGAGGATGGGGTATTGTGAGGCAGGGGGGACAGGGCACAGGGGGTGAATGTGAGAGGATGGGAGTATTGTGGAGTGGGGGACAGCACTGGGGGTGAATGTGAGAGGATGGGGGTATTGTGGGGTCAAAGAACAGAGCACTGAGGGGTGCATGTGAGAGGATAAACTGTTGGGGTGTGGGAGGGGAACAGGGAGGAGGTAGGGGGCTTTTATTACTTGTGAGCTCATTAATACTTTAATAATAGATTAATTTTTCAGCATTAGTATAACTAGGGCACAAACAGATGGCTGTATAAGACATGCGAGGATCGCACTGCAATCCTCGGACTGGCTGGAACCTCTCCTGATATGAGCGCGACAGCGTGATGTATTACTATGCAGTTGTCACACTCAGGTGTGGAGAGCTGACGGACAGTCCGAGGATTGCGATGCGATCCTCACACGAGAAATACATCCGTCTGTCTTCCCCCTAACAAGTATAACCATACAGTAGCCATGAGCTGCATTCTATTTAATAATTTAATAATAATCAATTTATTATTATAATAAAGTTATTAAAGGCTCGGGATAATTGTCTGTAGTCACTCAGAGACTACAGACAGAAAAATCATGATGGGGTGCGCCTGCCGTCATGAGACCCCCAAGACCACTGGTGCGATCAGGCAGTCATACGACCACGTTTACTATTTGCACATTTCGACTTGATTAGTTTGACTTCACTCAATAGAAGATAATTGGGAGAAGCCGAAAGAATCATAGAATCGTAGAGTTGGAATGAAGGGACCTCCTGGGCCATCTGGTCCAACCCCCTGCTCAAAGCAGGATTCGCTAAATCATCCCAGTCAGATGTCTGTCCAGCCTCTGTTTGAAGACTTCCATTGAAGGAGAACTCACCACTTCTCGTGGCAGCCTGTTCCACTCATTGATCACTCTAACTGTCAAAAAGTTTTTTCTAATGTCTAATCTGTGTCTACTCCCATTCAGTTTCATCCCATTGCTTCTAGTCTTTTCTTGTGCAAATGAGAATAAAGATGATCCTTCTACAATGTGACAGCCCTTTAGATATTTGTAGACCGCTATTAAAGGGCATGTCACACTAAGAGATATCGCTAGCAATATTGCTATAACTAGTGACGTTATAGCGATATTGCTAGCGATATCGCTGTGTTTGATACTTACCTACGACCGGCTCCCCCGCTGGTTATCGCTGATCGCGCGAGAACGTCCAGGACTGTTTCTCGTCGTCAGCTTCCTGCGGCGCTTCCTGCTGTGACGACGAGCGACGCATGGAGCCGGGCGGGAGGACGCAGGATCGCCTGGTGTGACAGGTAAGTAGCGACCCCCGTCCCCAGCGATGTCGCTAGTGAGATCTGCCTGTGTGGCAGCTCACTAGCGACCACTTAGCGATGTACCAGCGATCCTGACCGCGTCATATCGCTGGTCGGGATCGCTGGTACATCGCTAAGTGTGACAGTACCCTTAGTCTTCTCTCAGTCTTCTCTTTTGCAAACTAAACTTTCCCAAATCCTGCAAACTTTCCTCATAAGACAGGGTTTGCAGACCGGTCACCATTCTGGTCGCTCTTTTCTGAATTTGCTCCAGTTTGTTGATGTCTTTTTTAAAATGTGGTGCCCAAAACTGGACACAATATTCTAGATGAGGTCTGACCAAAGAGGAGTAGAGGGAAATAATGACTTCACATGATCTAGACTGTATGCTTCTGTTAATACATCCTAGAATTGCATTTGCCTTTTTTGCTGCTGCATCACACTGTTGACTCATATTCAGTCTGTGATCTATTAGTATACCCAAGTCTTTTTCACATGTGCTGTTGCTTAGCCCTATTCCTCCCATTCTGTATATGCTTTTTTCATATGACATAAGAGTCATCACACGACCCTCTGCTCACATCAGCGATGCTGGGGCCATTACTACTGTACATAGCGGGACTCCGTTAAATATTAAGTGGGCATTTAAGAAACCTTATTATTTATAGGGCCACAAGTAGGGTAACTACAGGGTGGCAGTCAGTGGTGAGGTGGCTGTCAGTCAGTACTGGGGTGAGGTTACACCCGCTACTCTCTATTCAGAGCGTTGACTGAAACCGTGCCAGAGCAACCCCTGTGACTGGAAGAGCAAGGCTGCCAGGAGGAATAAAGCTAATTTCCTACCTGCAGAGGGGCTCTCAGTGTGGGCGTCGCAAGGTGTCAGAACGCTCTTAACAACTATAGTGTGTATTGGAAGAGCAGTGGGGACATGATTATAAGTATAGGGGAACTCTGGGAGACATCATAATGTATGTGCGGGAGCTGCGGGCCCATCATACTGTATATAAGGGAGCTGTGAAATCATCATACGGTGGATCTAATCCTTAGAAACAGGGAGGAAATGGTTGAGGAGATAAAAGAGGCTGGGACCCTAGGAGGTAGTGACCATGCTATTTTAGAATTTTGGATAACTAGAGGAGGAAGACCTGTGAAGACTCAGACTCAAGGTTAGATTTCAGAAAGGCAGATTTTAAGGGATTCAGAAAGAGAATTGGAGGGATCCAATGGCTGGATATCCTTAAAGACAAAAATGTCCAGGAAGGATGGGAAATCTTGAAAAATAAAATTCTCAAAGCACAATTGTTAACAATTCCGAAAAGAGGGAAGAATAGGAAGCATTTAAGGAAGCCAGGATGGATGAACACAGAACTTAAGCACATGCTAAAAAGGAAGAAAAAAATGTTTATAAAGTGGAAAGAGGGAAGCATATCTAAAGAAGAATATAATGCTGTCTGCAGAACCTGCAGGGCACAAATCAGATTATCTAAAGCTGACAATGCATTGAGGCTTGCAAGAGATGTCAAAAGCAATAATAAAGGATTTTGGGGATATGTCAAAAGTAAAAGAAAAGTCAAAGATAAAGGATTTTGGGGATATGTCAAAAGTAAAAGAAAAGTCAAAGATGCTATAGGATTTTTACAGGATGAAAATGATGAAATGGTAAGACAGGATGTTGAGAAGGCCGAACTTTTAAATTACTATTTTGCATGTTTTCTCTCAGAAAGGAAATGTAACATCAACTGTTATTCACTGTCCTATTAAGGGAAAAGAAGAATCCAGGATATCTATAAACAGAAATATAGTAAGGAAACACTTAGCTAACCTAAATGAATTCAAGTCTCCAGGTCCAGATGAATTACACCCCAGAGTACTGAAGGAGATAGCAGAAGAAATTTTTGAACCCCTCTCCATAATCTTTGAAAATTCTTGGAGAACAGGAGAAGTCCCAGAAGACTGGAGAAGAGCAAATGTTGTTCCTATCTTCAAAAAGGGGAAGAAGGTGGACCCAGGCAACTATAGGCCGGTGAGTCTGACTTCTATACCAGGAAAGATCTTTGAGCAAATTATTAAACAACATGTATGTCAGTACCTGGATAAGAATGAAGTGATTAAACAGAGTCAGCATGGGTTTGTAACTAATAAGTCATGTCAGACTAACTTAATTTCCTTCTATGACGGAATCACTGATTGGGTGGATCAAGGAAATGCTGTAGATATAGTACGTCTTGACTTCAGCAAAGCATTTGACAAAGTATCTCATACAATCCTTATTGAAAAAATGACTAAGTATGGAATGGACAAGGCAACTGTTAGGTGGATTCATAACTGGCTTAGTGATCGGACCCAAAGAGTGGTCGTAAATGGCTGCACATCCAGCTGGAAGAATGTCTCAAGTGGGGTACCACAGGGCTCTGTCCTGGGCCCTGTATTGTTCAACATCTTTATCAACGATTTAGATGAAGGAATTGAGGGTAAACTGATTAAATTTGCTGATGACACAAAGCTAGGAGGGATAGCTAATACTAGAGAAGATCGAGAGAGGATTCAAAAAGATATAAATAAACTGGAGAAGTGGGCAGCAACTAACAGAATGGTTTTTAACAGGGAAAAATGCAAAGTACTACATCTGGGCAATAAAAATGAAAAAAGCATATACAGAATGGGAGGAATAGGGCTAAGCAACAGCACATGTGAAAAAGACTTGGGTATACTAATAGATCACAGACTGAATATGAGTCAGTGTGATGCAGCAGTAAAAAAGGCAAATGCAATTCTAGGATGTATCAACAGAAGCATACAGTCTAGATCATGTGAAGTCATTATTTCCCTCTACTCCTCTTTGGTCAGACCTCATCTGGAATATTGTGTCCTGTTTTGGGCACCACATTTTAAAAAAGACATCAACAAACTGGAGCAAGTTCAGAAAAGAGCGACCAGAATGGTGACCGGTTTGCAAACCCTATCTTATGAGGAAAGGTTGCAGGATTTGGGAATGTTTAGTTTGCAAAAGAGAAGACTGAGAGGAGACTTAATAGCTGTCTACAAATATCTAAAGGGCTGTCACATTGTAGAAGGATCAACTTTATTCTCATTTGCCTAAGGAAAGACTAGAAGCAATGGGATGAAACTGAATGGGAGGAGACACAGATTAGATATTAGAAAAAACTTTTTGACAGTTAGAGTGATCAATGAATGGAACAAGCTGCCACAAGAAGTGGTGAGTTCTGCTTCAATGGATGTCTTCAAACAGAGGCTGGACAGACATCTGACTGGGATGATTTAGCGAATCCTGCTTTGAGCAGGGGGTTGGACCAGATGGCCCAGGAGGTCCCTTCCAACTCTGCGATTCTATGATTCTATGTATAGGGAAGCTGTGGGATCATCATACTGTGTATAGGGGAGCTGCAGGCCCATCATACTGTATATAAGGGAGCTGTGGGATCATCATACTGTGTATTGGGGAGCTGTGGGATCAACAGACTGTTTATAGGAGAGCTGTGGGATCAGCATACGGTGTATAGGGGAGCTGTGGGATCATCACACCTATATAGGGGAGCTATGGGCCCAGCATACTGTATATAGAGGAACTGTACTTGGGGAACTCAGGGGACATTATTAAATGTTAAGTGGGCACTTAAACTTTATTGTTATAGGGGCTCTCAGTATTCTGACCATCAAAGTTGCACATGGAGTACTATTACTTTCTTGGGACAAAATTTGGAGGGCATATGCAAAGGAAATTAATATTTTCTAGGGGGCAATTTTACCATCTAGAGAGCAGAAAGGAGGCAATATTACGATGTAAGGGGCAGAGTGGTGGTATTACTATGTGAGACAGTAAGAGGAGCTCTGTTTTTGTACCACGCAGCAGGTGCAGTAATAGGGACACATACGGAAGCAGCAGCTCAGTATTGGGGTATCGGCAGGATGAGGAGTTTGTGCAGGTTGGGAATACATTTGCACATGGAAACACGAGAAGCAATGGGATGAAACTGAAAGGGAGAAGATACAGATTAGATAAAACTTTTTTGACAGTGAGTGTGATCAATGAGTAGATCAGGCTGCCATGAGAGGTGGTGAGTTCTCAGTCAATGGAATTGTTCACACAGAGGCTGGACAGACATCTGTCTGAGATGGTTGAGTGAATCCTGCTTTGCTGCATTGAGCAGGAGGTTGAACATGATGACCCTGGAGGTCCCTTCCAGCTCGAACATTCTAGGATTTCATGATTCTACATGTGAACGGTGCTGGAAAAGTGAGAAGACAGATGTGTCTTTGTTGTAATCTCTGCAGATGAGTCCTGTTTGGGGAAGTCGACATGTCGGTCTGGGCCAGATGGAAAAGACGGAAAACGTGAATGACTCCACCAGAAAGAACGTCATCTGTAAGTCACCATCTATAACTGTGCAGTAATCTCTATGTAATAAAGGTGCAGGAGATGAGTATGTCACCACAGAATAGACGGACCAACAGTTAAAGGGAGGTTTATTTACAGGGGATAACACTGACAAGATTAACAGTGCAAATATGAATATTATGAGAACGAGTTAAGCAAGCAGACAAAAAGCATCAACAGTATTAAACAGTATAAAGGGTAGTTTTCCTATGGAGGAACTTATCAGTCTGAAGGGGTCTTGACTGAAGGGTCACTCTTCTCCCACGTTGGCGCCGAATCACCAGCAGCGCTTGTAGTCTGTAGTAATCTGTATCCTGTGTCTTTAACAATGTCCAACCGAGATATGAAGGGTTACTGCGGCAGTCATAGGGATATGAGACAAACAATATCCCCTCTGCTCCGAGTCCTTCTCTCCAACTCCACAGCGGTACTTTGTAACCGGAATCAGGGGCTCTGCATTAACACAAGGGTCACCAGAACTTCGTACGTGGAAGTCTCTCTAAGCAGGTCACAGCCCTGTCACTGGGCGCAATCTCTTTGCAGGGGACAGTCTTATCACAGAGCGCAGTCTCTTTGCAGGGAAAAGTCTTAGCACAGGGATGAGTGCGCAACCTTCCTGACACTGCAGTACCCGGCTTCATGTACTCACAGTCTGCAGTCTTTGTGCGTGGTCTCTCTGTCTCTGGCTGTTGTAACGGAGACCTCTCACCCGGTCTGTGTCAGGGTCCTCCCCTGTCTCCTGTCTGTGCTGCTCTGAGGAAAACCTGCGCACTTTTCCCGCTCTCAGCTCTCCTCCCTTCCTGTTCCTGGCTGCTGAACAGACTGCTTTTTTGTCCCCCAGGAGAACCTGCTGCCCTGCTCAATGGTTCCAGGCACGGAGCAGAGAAAGCAACTCTCTCTCGGCTCTTCCTGCACTTCACCCCCTTACAGCTACATGTCCTGCAGGACTGGTACCTACCACTATATGTCACCATAAGGCGGTAATATCAGTGCTGGTCTTTGTATAAACTTTTATTTTCAATAACAGTGCGGTCATCTCCTGAGGTTCCCCTATACTACCATAATTATAATCATGATAACCTGGTTAGGGGCCAGAGGCGGACACAGACAGAAAGGCCCCTGTGCAAGAACAATATATGATCGATCCCTTTGCAGCCCGAGAGCTCCTAAAAATATAAAATTGCACCTTTTTTGGAGGTAGAAATGGCCCACTTACCGCTTGTGCCCATGTGCAGCCGCCCAGGTTGCTCCAATGATATGTCCTACTGTTAGGGGCCCACTCAGATGTTTTGCCCCCCCCCCCCCCACCTGAGCTGACCCCTAGCTACGTCTCTGTGCTATATACAAAAATATAACTACTATAATACTGCCCCTATGTGCAAGAATATAACTACTATAATACTGCTCCTATGTACAAGAATATAACTACTATAATACTGCCACTATGTACAAGAACATAACTACTATAATACTGCTCCTATGTACAAGAATATAACTACTATAATACTGCACCTATGTACAAGAATATAACTACTATAATACTGCTCCTATGTACAAGAATATAACAACTATAATACTGCCCCTATGTACAAGAATATAACTACTATAATACTGCTCCTATGTACAAGAATATAACTACTATAATACTGCCCCTATGTACAAGAATATAACTACAATAATACTGCACCTATGTACAAGAATATAACTACTATAATACTGCTCCTATGTACAAGAATATAACTACTATAATACTGCCCCTATGTACAAGAATATAACTACTATAATACTGCCCCTATGTACAAGAATATAGCTACTATAATACTGCCCCTATGTACAAGAATATAACTACTATAATACTGCCCCCTATGTACAAGAATATAACTACTATAATACTGCTACTATATACAAGAATATAACTACTATAATACTGCCCCTATGTACAAGAATATAACTACTATAATACTGTCCCTATGTACAAGAATATAACTACTATAATACTGCGCCTATGTACAAGAATATAGCTACTATAATACTGCTCCTATGTATAAGAATATAACTACTATAATACTGCCCCTGTGTACAAGAATATAACTACTATAATACTGCCCCTATGTACAAGAATATAACTACTATAATACTGCTCCTATGTACAAGAATATAACTACTATAATACTGCTCCCCATGTACAAGAATATAACTACTATAATACTGTCCCCTATGTACAAGAATATAACTACTATAATACTACCCCTATGTACAAGAATATAACTACTATAATACTGCCACTATGTACAAGAATATAACTACTATAATACTGCTCCTATGTACAAGAATATAACTACTATAATACTACTCCTATGTACAAGAATATAACTACTATAATGCTGCCTCCTATGTACAAGAATATAACTACTATAATACTGCCCCTGTGTACAAGAATATAACTACTATAATACTGTCCCCTATGTACAAGAATACAACTACTATAATACTGCCCCTATGTACAAGAATATAACTACTATAATACTGCTCCCTATGTACAAGAATATAACTACTATAATACTGCTCCTATGTACAAGAATATAACTACTATAATACTGCTCCCTATGTACAAGAATATAACTACTATAATACTGCCCCCTATGTACAGGAATATAACTACTATAATACTGCCCCTATGTACAAGAATATAACAACTATGATACTGCCCCTATGTACAAGAATATAGCTACTATAATACTGCTCCTATGTATAAGAATATAACTACTATAATACTGCCCCGTGTACAAGAATATAACTACTATAATACTGCCCCTATGTACAAGAATATAACTACTATAATACTGCTCCTATGTACAAGAATATAACTACTATAATACTGCTCCCCATGTACAAGAATATAACTACTATAATACTGTCCCCTATGTACAAGAATATAACTACTATAATACTACCCCTATGTACAAGAATATAACTACTATAATACTGCCACTATGTACAAGAATATAACTACTATAATACTGCTCCTATGTACAAGAATATAACTACTATAATACTGCTCCTATGTACAAGAATATAACTACTATAATGCTGCCTCCTATGTACAAGAATATAACTACTATAATACTGCCCCTGTGTACAAGAATATAACTACTATAATACTGTCCCCTATGTACAAGAATATAACTACTATAATACTGCCCCTATGTACAAGAATATAACTACTATAATACTGCTCCCTATGTACAAGAATATAACTACTATAATACTGCCCCCTATGTACAAGAATATAACTACTATAATACTGCCTCCTATGTACAGGAATATAGCTACTATAATACTGCTCCTATGTACAAGAATATAACTACTATAATACTGCCCCTGTGTACAAGAATATAACTACTATAATACTGCCCCTATGTACAAGAATATAACTACTATAATGCTGCCCCCTATGTACAAGAATATAACTACTATAATACTGCTCCTATGTATGAGAATATAGCTACTATAATACTGCTCCTATGTACAAGAATATAGCTACTATAATACTGCTCCCTATGTACAAGAATATAACTACTATAATACTGCCCCCTATGTACAAGAATATAACTACTATAATACTGCCACCTATGTACAAGAATATAACTACTATAATACTGCCCCTATATACAAGAATATAACTACTATAATACTGCTCCTATGTACAAGAATATAACTACTATAATACTGCCCCCTATGTACAAGAATATAACTACTATAATACTGCCCCCTATGTACAAGAATATAACTACTATAATACTGCCCATATGTACAAGAATATAACTACTATAATACTGCCCCTATGTACAAGAATATAACTACTATAATACTGCCCCCTATGTACAAGAATATAACTACTATAATACTGCCTCCTTTGTACAGGAATATAGCTACTATAATACTGCTCCTATGTACAAGAATATAACTACTATAATACTGCCCCTGTGTACAAGAATATAACTACTATAATACTGCCCCTATGTACAAGAATATAACTACTATAATACTGCCCCTATGTACAAGAATATAGCTACTATAATACTGCCCCTATGTACAAGAATATAACTACTATAATACTGCCCCTATGTACAAGAATATAACTACTATAATACTGCCCCCTATGTACAAGAATATAACTACTATAATACTGCTACTATATACAAGAATATAACTACTATAATACTGCCCCTATGTACAAGAATATAACAACTATAATACTGCCCCTATGTACAAGAATATAGCTACTATAATGCTGCTCCTATGTATAAGAATATAACTACTATAATACTGCCCCTGTGTACAAGAATATAACTACTATAATACTGCCCCTATGTACTAGAATATAACTACTATAATACTGCTCCTATGTACAAGAATATAACTACTATAATACTGCTCCCCATGTACAAGAATATAACTACTATAATACTGTCCCCTATGTACAAGAATATAACTACTATAATACTGCCACTATGTACAAGAATATAACTACTATAATACTGCTCCTATGTACAAGAATATAACTACTATAATACTGCTCCTATGTACAAGAATATAACTACTATAATGCTGCCTCCTATGTACAAGAATATAACTACTATAATACTGCCCCTGTGTACAAGAATATAACTACTGTAATACTGTCCCCTATGTACAAGAATATAACTACTATAATACTGCCTCTATGTACAAGAATATAACTACTATAACACTGCTCCCTATGTACAAGAATATAACTACTATAATACTGCTCCTATGTACAAGAATATAACTACTATAATACTGCTCCCTATGTACAAGAATATAACTACTATAATACTGCTCCCTATGTACAAGAATATAACTACTATAATACTGCCCCCTATGTACAAGAATATAACTACTATAATACTGCCACCTATGTACAAGAATATAACTACTATAATACTGCCCCTGTGTACAAGAATATAACTACTATAATTCTGCTCCCTATGTACAAGAATATAACTACTGTAATACTGCTCCCTATATACAAGAATATAACTACTATAATACTGCTCCTATGTTCAAGAATATAACTACTATAATACTGCTCCTATGTAGAAGAATATAACTACTATAATACTGCCCCCTATGAACAAGAATATAACTACTATAATACTGCCCCATATGTACAAGAATATAACTACTATAATACTGCCCCTATGTACAAGAATATAACTACTATAATACTGCTTTTATGTACAAGAATATAACTACTATAATACTGCACTCTATGTACAAGAATATAACTACTATAATACTGCTCCTATGTACAAGAATATAACTACTATAATACTGCACTCTATGTACAAGAATATAACTACTATAATACTGCCCCTGTGTACAAGAATATAACTACTATAATACTGCCCCTATGTACAAGAATATAACTACTATAATGCTGCCCCCTATGTACAAGAATATAACTACTATAATGCTGCTCCTATGTACAAGAATATAACTACTATAATACTGCTCCCTATGTACAAGAATATAACTACTATAATACTGCTCCTATGTACAAGAATATAACTACTATAATACTGCCACCTATGTACAAGAATATAACTACTATAATACTGCCCCTGTGTACAAGAATATAACTACTATAATTCTGCTCCCTATGTACAAGAATATAACTACTGTAATACTGCTCCCTATATACAAGAATATATCTACTATAATACTGCTCCTATGTACAAGAATATAACTACTATAATACTGCTCCTATGTAGAAGAATATAACTACTATAATACTGCCCCTGTGTACAAGAATATAACTACTATAATACTGCCCCTGTGCACAAGAATATAACTACTATAATTCTGCTCCCTATGTACAAGAATATAACTACTGTAATACTGCTCCCTATATACAAGAATATAACTACTATAATACTGCTCCTATGTACAAGAATATAACTACTATAATACTGCTCCTATGTAGAAGAATATAACTACTATAATACTGCCCCCTATGTACAAGAATATAACTACTATAATACTGCCCCCTATGTACAAGAATATAACTACTATAATACTGCCCCTATGTACAAGAATATAACTACTATAATGCTGCCCCCTATGTACAAGAATATAACTACTATAATACTGCTCCTATGTACAAGAATATAACTACTATAATACTGCCCCCTATGTACAAGAATATAACTACTATAATACTGATCCTATGTACAAGAATATAACTACTATAATACTGCTCCTATGTACAAGAATATAACTACTATAATACTGCACTCTATGTACAAGAATATAACTACTATAATACTGCTCCTATGTACAAGAATATAACTACTATAATACTGCACTCTATGTACAAGAATATAACTACTATAATACTACTCCTGTGTACAAGAATATAACTACTATAATACTGCTCCTATGTACAAGAATATAACTACTATAATACTTGCCATATGTACAAGAATATAACTACTATAATACTGCTCCTATGTACAAGAATATAACTACTATAATACTGCCCCTGTGTACAAGAATATAACTACTATAATACTGCCCCTATGTACAAGAATACAATTACTATAATACTGCTCCTATGTACAAGAATATAACTACTATAATACTGCTCCTATGTACAAGAATATAACTACTATAATACTTGCCATATGTACAAGAATATAACTACTATAATACTGCTCCTATGTACAAGAATATAACTACTATAATACTGCTCCTATGTATGAGAATATAGCTACTATAATACTGCTCCTATGTACAAGAATATAACTACTATAATACTGCCCCCTATGTACAAGAATATAACTACTATAATACTGCCACCTATGTACAAGAATATAACTACTATAATACTGCCCTTATATACAAGAATATAACTACTATAATACTGCTCCTATGTACAAGAATATAACTACTATAATACTGCCCCCTATGTACAAGAATATAACTACTATAATACTGCCCCCTATGTACAAGAATATAACTACTATAATACTGCCCATATGTACAAGAATATAACTACTATAATACTGCCCCCTATGTACAAGAATATAACTACTATAATACTGCCCCCTATGTACAAGAATATAACTACTATAATACTGCCTCCTATGTACAGGAATATAGCTACTATAATACTGCTCCTATGTACAAGAATATAACTACTATAATACTGCCCCTGTGTACAAGAATATAACTACTACAATACTGCCCCTATGTACAAGAATATAACTACTATAATACTGCCTCCTATGTACAGGAATATAGCTACTATAATACTGCTCCTATGTACTAGAATATAACTACTATAATACTGCTCCTATGTACAAGAATATAACTACTATAATACTGCTCCCCATGTACTAGAATATAACTACTATAATACTGTCCCCTATGTACAAGAATATAACTACTATAATACTACCCCTATGTACAAGAATATAACTACTATAATACTGCCACTATGTACAAGAATATAACTACTATAATACTGCTCCTATGTACAAGAATATAACTACTATAATGCTGCCTCCTATGTACAAGAATATAACTACTATAATACTGCCCCTGTGTACAAGAATATAACTACTATAATACTGTCCCCTATGTACAAGAATATAACTACTATAATACTGCCCCTATGTACAAGAATATAACTACTATAATACTGCTCCCTATGTACAAGAATATAACTACTATAATACTGCTCCTATGTACAAGAATATAACTACTATAATACTGCTCCCTATGTACAAGAATATAACTACTATAATACTGCTCCTATGTACAAGAATATAACTACTATAATACTGCCCCCTATGTACAAGAATATAACTACTATAATACTGCCCCCTATGTACAAGAATATAACTACTATAATACTGCCCATATGTACAATAATATAACTACTATAATACTGCCCCCTATGTACAAGAATATAACTACTATAATACTGCCCCCTATGTACAAGAATATAACTACTATAATACTGCCTCCTATGTACAGGAATATAGCTACTATAATACTGCTCCTGTGTACAAGAATATAACTACTATAATACTGCTCCTATGTACAAGAATATAACTACTATAATACTTGCCATATGTACAAGAATATAACTACTATAATACTGCTCCTATGTACAAGAATATAACTACTATAATACTGCTCCTATGTATGAGAATATAGCTACTATAATACTGCTCCTATGTACAAGAATATAACTACTATAATACTGCCCCCTATGTACAAGAATATAACTACTATAATACTGCCACCTATGTACAAGAATATAACTACTATAATACTGCCCCTATATACAAGAATATAACTACTATAATACTGCTCCTATGTACAAGAATATAACTACTATAATACTGCCCCCTATGTACAAGAATATAACTACTATAATACTGCCCCCTATGTACAAGAATATAACTACTATAATACTGCCCATATGTACAATAATATAACTACTATAATACTGCCCCCTATGTACAAGAATATAACTACTATAATACTGCCCCCTATGTACAAGAATATAACTACTATAATACTGCCTCCTATGTACAGGAATATAGCTACTATAATACTGCTCCTGTGTACAAGAATATAACTACTATAATACTGCTCCTATGTATAAGAATATAACTACTATAATACTTGCCATATGTACAAGAATATAACTACTATAATACTGCTCCTATGTACAAGAATATAACTACTATAATACTGCCCCTGTGTACAAGAATATAACTACTATAATACTGCCCCTATGTACAAGAATATAATTACTATAATACTGCTCCTATGTACAAGAATATAACTACTATAATACTGCTCCTATGTACAAGAATATAACTACTATAATACTTGCCATATGTACAAGAATATAACTACTATAATACTGCTCCTATGTACAAGAATATAACTACTATAATACTGCCCCTGTGTACAAGAATATAACTACTATAATACTGCTCCTATGTACAAGAATATAACTACTATAATACTGCTCCCTATCTACAAGAATATAACTACTATAATACTGCTCCTATGTACAAGAATATAACTACTATAATACTGACCCTGTGTACAAGAATATAACTACTATAATACTGCTCCTATGTACAAGAATATAACTACTATAATACTGCTCCCTATCTACAAGAATATAACTACTATAATACTGCTCCTATGTACAAGAATATAACTACTATAATACTGCCCCTGTGTACAAGAATATAACTACTATAATACTGCCCCCTATGTACAAGAATATAACTACTATAATACTGCCCCCTATGTACAAGAATATAACTACTATAATACTGCCCTCTATGTACAAGAATATAACTACTATAATACTGCCCCTATGTACAGGAATATAACTACTATAATGCTGCCCCCTATGTACAAGAATATAACTACTATAATACTGCCCTCTATGTACAAGAATATAACTACTATAATACTGCCCCTATGTACAAGAATATAACTACTATAATACTGCCCCCTATGTACAAGAATATAACTACTATAATACTGCCCCCTATGTACAAGAATATAACTACTATAATACTGCCCTCTATGTACAAGAATATAATTACTATAATACTGCCCCTATGTACAGGAATATAACTACTATAATGCTGCCCCCTATGTACAAGAATATAACTACTATAATACTTCCCTCTATGTACAAGAATATAACTACTATAATACTGCCCCTACGTACAAGAATATAACTACTATAATACTGCCCCCTATGTACAAGAATATAACTACTATAATACTGCTCCTATGTACAAGAATATAACTACTGTAATACTGCCCCTTATGAACAAGAATATAACTACTATAATACTGCTCCTATGTACAAGAATATAACTACTATAATACTGCCCCCTATGTACAAGAATATAACTACTATAATACTGCTCCTATGTATAAGAATATAACTACTGTAATACTGCCCCTTATGAACAAGAATATAACTACTATAATACTGCTCCTATGTACAAGAATATAGCTACTATAATACTGCCCCTGTGTACAAGAATATAACTACTATAATACTGCCCCTGTGTACAAGAATATAGCTACTATAATACTGCCCCTGTGTACAAGAATATAACTACTATAATACTGCCCTCTATGTACAAGAATATAACTACTATAATACTGCCCCTGTGTACAAGAATATAACTACTATAATACTGCTCCTATGTACAAGAATATAAGTACTATAATACTGCTCCCTATCTACAAGAATATAACTACTATAATACTGCTCCTATGTACAAGAATATAACTACTATAATACTGCCCCTGTGTACAAGAATATAACTACTATAATAATGCTCCTATGTACAAGAATATAACTACTATAATACTGCCCCCTATCTACAAGAATATAACTACTATAATACTGCTCCTATGTACAAGAATATAACTACTATAATACAGCCCCTATGTACAAGAATATAACTACTATAATACTGTTCTTATGTACAAGAATATAACTACTATAATACTGCCCCTGTGTACAAGAATATAACTACGATAATACTGCCCCCTATGTACAAGAATATAACTACTATAATACTGCCCCCTATGTACAAGAATATAACTACTATAATACTGCCCTCTATGTACAAGAATATAACTACTATAATACTGCCACTATGTACAAGAATATAACTACTATAATACTGCCCCCTATGTACAAGAATATAACTACTATAATACTGCCCCTATGTACAAGAATATAACTACTATAATACTGCCCTCTATGTACAAGAATATAACTACTATAATACTGCCCCTATGTACAGGAATATAACTACTATAATGCTGCCCCCTATGTACAAGAATATAACTACTATAATACTGCCCTCTATGTACAAGAATATAACTACTATAATACTGCCCCTATGTACAAGAATATAACTACTATAATACTGCCCCCTATGTACAAGAATATAACTACTATAATACTGCTCCTATGTACAAGAATATAACTACTGTAATACTGCCCCTTATGAACAAGAATATAACTACTATAATACTGCTCCTATGTACAAGAATATAACTACTATAATACTGCCCCCTATGTACAAGAATATAACTACTATAATACTGCTCCTATGTACAAGAATATAACTACTGTAATACTGCCCCTTATGAACAAGAATATAACTACTATAATACTGCTCCTATGTACAAGAATATAGCTACTATAATACTGCCCCTGTGTACAAGAATATAACTACTATAATACTGCCCCTGTGTACAAGAATATAGCTACTATAATACTGCCCCTGTGTACAAGAATATAACTACTATAATACTGCTCCTATGTACAAGAATATAAGTACTATAGTACTGCTCCCTATGTACAAGAATATAACTACTATAATACTGCTCCTATGTACAAGAATATAACTACTATAATACTGCCCCTGTGTACAAGAATATAACTACTATAATACTGCTCCTATGTACAAGAATATAACTACTATAATACTGCCCCCTATCTACAAGAATATAACTACTATAATACTGCTCCTATGTACAAGAATATAACTACTATAATACTGCCCCTGTGTACAAGAATATAACTACTATAATACTGCCCCTATGTACAGGAATATAACTACTATAATGCTGCCCCCTATGTACAAGAATATAACTACTATAATACTGCCCTCTATGTACAAGAATATAACTACTATAATACTGCCCCTATGTAGAAGAATATAACTACTATAATACTGCCCCCTATGTACAAGAATATAACTACTATAATACTGCTCCTATGTACAAGAATATAACTACTGTAATACTGCCCCTTATGAACAAGAATATAACTACTATAATACTGCTCCTATGTACAAGAATATAACTACTATAATACTGCCCCTATGTACAAGAATATAACTTCTATAATACTGCTCCTATGTACAAGAATATAACTACTATAATACTGCCCCCTATGTACAAGAATATAACTACTATAATACTGCACCTATGTACAAGAATATAACTACTGTAATACTGCTCCTATGTACAAGAATATAACTACTATAATACTGCCCCCTATGTACAAGAATATAACTACTATAATACTGCTCCTATGTACAAGAATATAACTAATGTAATACTGCTCCTATGTACAAGAATATAACTACTATAATACTGCCCCCTATGTACAAGAATATAACTACTATAATACTGCCCCCTATGTACAAGAATATAACTACTATAATACTGCTCCTATGTACCAGAATATAACTACTATAATACTGCTCCTATGTACAAGAATATAACTACTATAATACTGCCCCTTATGAACAAGAATATAACTACTATAATACTGCTCCTATGTACAAGAATATAGCTACTATAATACTGCTCCTATGTACAAGAATATAACTACTATAATACTGCTCCTATGTACAAGAATATAACTACTATAATACTGCCCCTGTGTACAAGAATATAACTACTATAATACTGCTCCTATGTACAAGAATATAACTACTATAATACTGCTCCTATGTACAAGAATATAACTACTATAATACTGCCCCCTATGTACAAGAATATAACTACTATAATACTGCTCCTATGTACAAGAATATAACTACTGTAATACTGCTCCTATGTACAAGAATATAACTACTGTAATACTGCTCCTATGTACAAGAATATAACTACTATAATACTGCCCCTATGTACAAGAATATAACTACTATAATACTGCTCCTATGTACAAGAATATAACTACTGTAATACTGCTCCTATGTACAAGAATATAACTACTATAATACTGCCCCCTATGTACAAGAATATAACTACTATAATACTGCCCCTATGTACAAGAATATAACTACTATAATACTGCTCCTATGTACCAGAATATAACTACTATAATACTGCTCCTATGTACAAGAATATAACTACTATAATACTGCCCCTTATGAACAAGAATATAACTACTATAATACTGCTCCTATATACAAGAATATAGCTACTATAATACTGCTCCTATGTACAAGAATATAACTAGTATAATACTGCTCCTATGTACAAGAATATAACTACTATAATACTGCCCCTGTGTACAAGAATATAACGACTATAATACTGCTCCTATGTACAAGAATATAACTACTATAATACTGCTCCTATGTACAAGAATATAACTACTATAATACTGCCCCTATGTACAAGAATATAACTACTATAATACTGCACCTATGTACAAGAATATAACTACTATATTACTGCCCCTGTGTACAAGAATATAACTACTATAATACTGCTCCTATGTACAAGAATATAACTACTATAATACTGCTCCTATGTACAAGAATATAACTACTATAATACTGCCCCTGTGTACAAGAATATAACTACTATAATATTGCTCCTATATACAAGAATATAACTACTATAATACTGCTCCTATGTACAAGAATATAACTACTATAATACTGCCCCCTATGTACAAGAATATAACTACTATAATACTGCACCTATGTACAAGAATATAACTACTATAATACTGCTCCTATGTACAAGAATATAACTACTATAATACTGCTCCTATGTACAAGAATATAGCTACTATAATACCGCCGCTGTGTACAAGAATATAACTACTATAATACTGCTCCTATGTACAAGAATATAACTACTATAATACTGCCCCCTATGTATAAGAATATAACTACTATAATACTGCACCTATGTACAAGAATATAACTACTATAATACTGCCCCTGTGTACAAGAATATAACTACTATAATACTGCTCCTATGTACAAGAATATAACTACTATAATACTGCTCCTATGTACAAGAATATAACTACTATAATACTGCTCCTATGTACAAGAATATAGCTACTATAATACCGCCTCTGTGTACAAGAATATAACTACTATAATACTGCTCCTATGTACAAGAATATAACTACTATAATACTGCCCCTGTGTACAAGAATATAACTACTATAACACTGCCCCCTATGTACAAGAATATAACTACTATAATACTGCCCCTATGTACAAGAATATAACTACTATAATACTGCTCCTATGTACAAGAATATAACTACTATAATACTGCTCCTATGTACAAGAATATAACTACTATAATACTGCTCCTATGTACAAGCATATAACTGCTATAATACTGCTCCTATGTACAAGAATATAATTACTATAATACTGCCCCTATGTACAAGAATATAACTACTATAATACTGCCCCTATGTACAAGAATATAACTACTATAATACTGCCCCTATGTACAAGAATATAACTACTATAATACCGCCCCTGTGTACAAGAATATAACTACTATAATACTGCTCCTATGTACAAGAATATAACTACTATAATACTGCTCCTATGTACAAGAATATAGCTACTATAATACCGCCGCTGTGTACAAGAATATAACTACTATAATACTGCTCCTATGTACAAGAATATAACTACTATAATACTGCCCCCTATGTACAAGAATATAACTACTATAATATTGCACCTATGTACAAGAATATAACTACTATAATACTGCTCCTATGTACAAGAATATAACTACTATAATACTGCTCCTATGTACAAGAATATAGCTACTATAATACCGCCGCTGTGTACAAGAATATAACTACTATAATACTGCTCCTATGTACAAGAATATAACTACTATAATACTGCCCCCTATGTACAAGAATATAACTACTATAATACTGCACCTATGTACAAGAATATAACTACTATAATACTGTCCCTGTGTACAAGAATATAACTACTATAATACTGCTCCTATGTACAAGAATATAACTACTATAATACTGCTCCTATGTACAAGAATATAGCTACTATAATACCGCCGCTGTGTACAAGAATATAACTACTATAATACTGCTCCTATGTACAAGAATATAACTACTATAATACTGCCCCCTATGTACAAGAATATAACTACTATAATACTGCACCTATGTACAAGAATATAACTACTATAATACTGCCCCTGTGTACAAGAATATAACTACTATAATACTGCTCCTATGTACAAGAATATAACTACTATAATACTGCTCCTATGTACAAGAATATAGCTACTATAATACCGCCTCTGTGTACAAGAATATAACTACTATAATACTGCTCCTATGTACAAGAATATAACTACTATAATACCGCCCCTGTGTACAAGAATATAACTACTATAACACTGCCCCCTATGTACAAGAATATAACTACTATAATACTGCCCCTATGTACAAGAATATAACTACTATAATACTGCTCCTATGTACAAGAATATAACTACTATAATACTGCTCCTATGTACAAGAATATAACTACTATAATACTGCTCCTATGTACAAGCATATAACTGCTATAATACTGCTCCTATGTACAAGAATATAATTACTATAATACTGCCCCTATGTACAAGAATATAACTACTATAATACTGCCCCTATGTACAAGAATATAACTACTATAATACTGCCCCTATGTACAAGAATATAACTACTATAATACCGCCCCTGTGTACAAGAATATAACTACTATAATACTGCTCCTATGTACAAGAATATAACTACTATAATACTGCTCCTATGTACAAGAATATAGCTACTATAATACCGCCGCTGTGTACAAGAATATAACTACTATAATACTGCTCCTATGTACAAGAATATAACTACTATAATACTGCCCCCTATGTACAAGAATATAACTACTATAATACTGCACCTATGTACAAGAATATAACTACTATAATACTGCTCCTATGTACAAGAATATAACTACTATAATACTGCTCCTATGTACAAGAATATAGCTACTATAATACCGCCGCTGTGTACAAGAATATAACTACTATAATACTGCTCCTATGTACAAGAATATAACTACTATAATACTGCCCCCTATGTACAAGAATATAACTATTATAATACTGCACCTATGTACAAGAATATAACTACTATAATACTGCCCCTGTGTACAAGAATATAACTACTATAATACTGCTCCTATGTTCAAGAATATAACTACTATAATACTGCTCCTATGTACAAGAATATAGCTACTATAATACCGCCTCTGTGTACAAGAATATAACTACTATAATACTGCTCCTATGTACAAGAATATAACTACTATAATACCGCCCCTGTGTACAAGAATATAACTACTATAACACTGCCCCCTATGTACAAGAATATAACTACTATAATACTGCCCCTATGTACAAGAATATAACTACTATAATACTGCTCCTATGTACAAGAATATAACTACTATAATACTGCTCCTATGTACAAGAATATAACTACTATAATACTGCTCCTATGTACAAGCATATAACTGCTATAATATTGCTCCTATGTACAAGAATATAATTACTATAATACTGCTCCTATGTACAAGAATATAGCTACTATAATACTGCCCCTATCTACAAGAATATAACTACTATAATACTGCCTCCTATGTACAAGAATATAACTACTATAATACTGCCCCTATGTACAAGAATATAACTACTATAATACTGCCCCTAAGTACAAGAATATAACTACTATGATACTGCTCCTATGTAGAAGAATATAACTACTATAATACTGCCCCTATGTACAAGAATATAACTACTATAATACTGCTCCTATGTACAAGAATATAACTACTATAATGCTGCTCCTATGTACAAGAATATAACTACTATAATACTGCCCCCTATGTACAAGAATATAACTACTATAATACTGCTCCTATGTACAAGAATATAACTACTATAATACTGCTCCTATGTACAAGAATACAACTACTATAATACTGCCCACTATGTACAAGAATATAACTACTATAATACTGCTCCTATGTACAATAATATAACTACTATAATACTGCCTATGTACAAGAATATAACTACTATAATACTGCTCCTATGTACAAGAATATAACTACTATAATACTGCTCCTATGTACAAGAATATAACTACTATAGTACTGCTCCTATGTACAGGATTATAACTACTATAATACTGCTCCTATATACAAGAATATAACTACTATAATACTGCCCCTATGTACAAGAATATAGCTACTATAATACTGCCCCTATCTACAAGAATATAACTACTATAATACTGCCTCCTATGTACAAGAATATAACTACTATAATACTGCCCCTATGTACAAGAATATAACTACTATAATACTGCCCCCTATGTACAAGAATATAACTACTATAATACTGCTCCTATGTACAAGCATATAACTACTATAATACTGCCTCCTATGTACAAGAATATAACTACTATAATACTGCCCCTATGTACAAGAATATAACTACTATAATACTGCTCCTATGTACAAGAATATAACTACTATAATACTGCTCCTATGTACAAGCATATAACTGCTATAATACTGCTCCTATGTACAAGAATATAATTACTATAATACTGCTCCTATGTACAAGAATATAGCTACTATAATACTGCCCCTATCTACAAGAATATAACTACTATAATACTGCCCCCTATGTACAAGAATATAACTACTATAATACTGCTCCTATGTACAAGAATATAACTACTATAATACTGCTCCTATGTACAAGAATACAACTACTATAATACTGCCCACTATGTACAAGAATATAACTACTATAATACTGCTCCTATGTACAATAATATAACTACTATAATACTGCCTATGTATAAGAATATAACTACTATAATACTGCTCCTATGTACAAGAATATAACTACTATAATACTGCTCCTATGTACAAGAATATAACTACTATAGTACTGCTCCTATGTACAGGATTATAACTACTATAATACTGCTCCTATGTACAAGAATACAACTACTATAATACTGCCCCTATGTACAAGAATATAGCTACTATAATACTGCCCCTATCTACAAGAATATAACTACTATAATACTGCCTCCTATGTACAAGAATATAACTACTATAATACTGCCCCTATGTACAAGAATATAACTACTATAATACTGCCCCCTATGTACAAGAATATAACTACTATAATACTGCTCCTATGTACAAGAATATAACTACTATAATACTGCTCCTATGTACAAGAATATAACTACTATAATACTGCCCCCTATGTACAAGAATATAACTACTATAATACTGCTCCTATGTACAAGAATATAACTACTATAATACTGCTCCTATGTACAAGAATATAACTACTATAATACTGCCCCCTATGTACAAGAATATAACTACTATAATACTGCCCCTATGTACAAGAATATAAGTACTATAATACTGCCCCCTATGTACAAGAATATAACTACTATAATACTGCCCCTATGTACAAGAATATAACTACTATAATACCGCCCCTATGGTCATGTGTTTGGCCCTGACTAGCTCTTGAGCTCCGGAGTCATCAGTGCATGTGCCTGGAGCGGTGTATAAGTGAGGAGTATTAGATTGTGTTCCTCTCCCATTCACAGAATATGGCTGAGCTGCGTTGCCCTCGTATCTTCTCACGCCGCCTCCTCCAGGGTATAAATTGAGTTGACGAGGGAAGCTTGCAGTGCGTCTTGCTCGAATAAACTCTCCATTACATTACAAAGTCACAGCATGTTCTGCCTGGCTGGCTCATAGGATTTCATTACCTGGCCCGGTGTCTCTGGGCACGTGTCACACATAATTCTGCTTCCTGCACTCCGTGTCACAGACATTTTATACTCTTTATTGCTCACGTAAAATGTGGAGAGTGAAGGCAGAGTGAACCCCATACCGTTGGATCAGCCCCACCGCTAACCATGCTTATTATCACATTCTAAAGTTCTTGACATCTCCTGGTGCCGGACTAATGACAGCCTGCCATGGTCTAACTACCGGTGAGAGGGATTCTGGGTAATGACATGCAAATAAGTACAAAGACAATCAACCTGGGTATTAATGCTGACTGTGAGCTAAAGACAGGCGGGTGAATACGCCGAGGGGGCTGCCGGGAACATGCCGTGGAGAGAGATCCAGAAAGTCAGCTGGTACCACATATGGGAGGCTGAGATACACAGCTCAGCACACAGTATAGCACATGAAAAGGCTGACATACACAGCCTATTACACAGTACCACACATGGAAGGGTGACATACATAGCTCAGCACACAGTATAGCACATGAAAAGGCTGACATACACAGCCTATTACACAGTACCACACATGGAAGGGTGACATACATAGCTCAGCACACAGTATAGCACATGAAAAGGCTGACATACACAGCCTATTACACAGTACCACACATGGAAGGGTGACATACATAGCTCAGCACACAGTATAGCACATGAAAAGGCTGACATACACAGCCTATTACACAGTACCACACATGGAAGGGTGACATACATAGCTCAGCACACAGTATAGCACATGAAAAGGCTGACATACACAGCCTATTACACAGTACCACACATGGAAGGGTGACATACATAGCTCAGCACACAGTATAGCACATGAAAAGGCTGACATACACAGCCTATTACACAGTACCACACATGGAAGGGTGACATACATAGCTCAGCACACAGTATAGCACATGAAAAGGCTGACATACACAGCCTATTACACAGTACCACACATGGAAGGGTGACATACACAGCTCAGCACACAGTATAGCACATGAAAAGGCTGACATACACAGCCTATTACACAGTACCACACATGGAAGGGTGACATACACAGCTCAGCAGACAGTATAGCACATGAAAAGGCTGACATACACAGCCTATTACACAGTACCACACATGGAAGGGTGACATACATAGCTCAGCACACAGTATAGCACATGAAAAGGCTGACATACACAGCCTATTACACAGTACCACACATGGAAGGGTGACATACATAGCTCAGCACACAGTATAGCACATGAAAAGGCTGACATACACAGCCTATTACACAGTACCACACATGGAAGGGTGACATACATAGCTCAGCACACAGTATAGCACATGAAAAGGCTGACATACACAGCCTATTACACAGTACCACACATGGAAGGGTGACATACATAGCTCAGCACACAGTATAGCACATGAAAAGGCTGACATACACAGCCTATTACACAGTACCACACATGGAAGGGTGACATACATAGCTCAGCACACAGTATTACACATGAAAGGCTGACATACACAGCCTATTACACAGTACCACACATGGAAGGGTGACATACATAGCTCAGCACACAGTATAGCACATGAAAAGGCTGACATACACAGCCTATTACACAGTACCACACATGGAAGGGTGACATACATAGCTCAGCACACAGTATTACACATGAAAAGGCTGACATACATAGCCTATTACACAGTACCACACATGGAAGGGTGACATACACAGCTCAGCACACAGTATAGCACATGAAAAGGCTGACATACACAGCCTATTACACAGTACCACACATGGAAGGGTGACATACATAGCTCAGCACACAGTATTACACATGAAAAGGCTGACATACATAGCCTATTACACAGTACCACACATGGAAGGGTGACATACATAGCTCAGCACACAGTATAGCACATGAAAAGGCTGACATACACAGCCTATTACACAGTACCACACATGGAAGGGTGACATACATAGCTCAGCACACAGTATAGCACATGAAAAGGCTGACATACACAGCCTATTACACAGTACCACACATGGAAGGGTGACATACATAGCTCAGCACACAGTATAGCACATGAAAAGGCTGACATACACAGCCTATTACACAGTACCACACATGGAAGGGTGACATACACAGCTCAGCACACAGTATAGCACATGAAAAGGCTGACATACACAGCCTATTACACAGTACCACACATGGAAGGGTGACATACATAGCTCAGCACACAGTATAGCACATGAAAAGGCTGACATACACAGCCTATTACACAGTACCACACATGGAAGGGTGACATACATAGCTCAGCACACAGTATTACACATGAAAGGCTGACATACACAGCCTATTACACAGTACCACACATGGAAGGGTGACATACATAGCTCAGCACACAGTATTACACATGAAAGGCTGACATACACAGCCTATTACACAGTACCACACATGGAAGGGTGACATACACAGCTCAGCACACAGTATTACACATGAAAGGCTGACATACACAGCCTATTACACAGTACCACACATGGAAGGGTGACATACACAGCTCAGCACACAGTATTACACATGAAAAGGCTGACATACACAGCCTATTACACAGTACCACACATGGAAGGGTGACATACACAGCTCAGCACACAGTATAGCACATGAAAAGGCTGACATACACAGCCTATTACACAGTACCACACATGGAAGGGTGACATACATAGCTCAGCACACAGTATAGCACATGAAAAGGCTGACATACACAGCCTATTACACAGTACCACACATGGAAGGGTGACATACATAGCTCAGCACACAGTATTACACATGAAAGGCTGACATACACAGCCTATTACACAGTACCACACATGGAAGGGTGACATACATAGCTCAGCACACAGTATAGCACATGAAAAGGCTGACATACACAGCCTATTACACAGTACCACACATGGAAGGGTGACATACATAGCTCAGCACACAGTATTATACATGAAAGGCTGACATACACAGCCTATTAGACAGTACCACACATGGAAGGGTGACATACGTAGCTCAGCACACAGTATAGCACATGAAAAGGCTGACATACACAGCCTATTACACAGTACCACACATGGAAGGGTGACATACACAGCTCAGCACACAGTATTACACATGAAAAGGCTGACATACACAGCCTATTACACAGTACCACACATGGAAGGGTGACATACACAGCTCAGCACACAGTATAGCACATGAAAAGGCTGACATACACAGCGTATTACACAGTACCACACATGGAAGGGTGACATACATAGCTCAGCACACAGTATAGCACATGAAAAGGCTGACATACACAGCCTATTACACAGTACCACACATGGAAGGGTGACATACATAGCTCAGCACACAGTATTACACATGAAAAGGCTGACATACACAGCCTATTACACAGTACCACACATGGAAGGGTGACATACACAGCTCAGCACACAGTATAGCACATGAAAAGGCTGACATACACAGCCTATTACACAGTACCACACATGGAAGGGTGACATTCATAGCTCAGCACACAGTATAGCACATGAAAAGGCTGACATACACAGCCTATTACACAGTACCACACATGGAAGGGTGACATACATAGCTCAGCACACAGTATTACACATGAAAGGCTGACATACACAGCCTATTACACAGTACCACACATGGAAGGGTGACATACATAGCTCAGCACACAGTATAGCACATGAAAAGGCTGACATACACAGCCTATTACACAGTACCACACATGGAAGGGTGACATACATAGCTCAGCACACAGTATTACACATGAAAGGCTGACATACACAGCCTATTACACAGTACCACACATGGAAGGGTGACATACGTAGCTCAGCACACAGTATAGCACATGAAAAGGCTGACATACACAGCCTATTACACAGTACCACACATGGAAGGGTGACATACACAGCTCAGCACACAGTATTACACATGAAAAGGCTGACATACACAGCCTATTACACAGTACCACACATGGAAGGGTGACATACACAGCTCAGCACACAGTATAGCACATGAAAAGGCTGACATACACAGCGTATTACACAGTACCACACATGGAAGGGTGACATACATAGCTCAGCACACAGTATAGCACATGAAAAGGCTGACCTACACAGCCTATTACACAGTACCACACATGGAAGGGTGACATACATAGCTCAGCACACAGTATAGCACATGAAAAGGCTGACATACACAGCCTATTACACAGTACCACACATGGAAGGGTGACATACACAGCTCAGCACACAGTATAGCACATGAAAAGGCTGACATACACAGCCTATTACACAGTACCACACATGGAAGGGTGACATACACAGCTCAGCACACAGTATAGCACATGAAAAGGCTGACATACACAGCCTATTACACAGTACCACACATGGAAGGGTGACATACATAGCTCAGCACACAGTATAGCACATGAAAAGGCTGACATACACAGCCTATTACACAGTACCACACATGGAAGGGTGACATACATAGCTCAGCACACAGTATAGCACATGAAAAGGCTGACATACACAGCCTATTACACAGTACCACACATGGAAGGGTGACATACATAGCTCAGCACACAGTATAGCACATGAAAAGGCTGACATACACAGCCTATTACACAGTACCACACATGGAAGGGTGACATACATAGCTCAGCACACAGTATAGCACATGAAAAGGCTGACATACACAGCCTATTACACAGTACCACACATGGAAGGGTGACATACATAGCTCAGCACACAGTATAGCACATGAAAAGGCTGACATACACAGCCTATTACACAGTACCACACATGGAAGGGTGACATACATAGCTCAGCACACAGTATTACACATGAAAGGCTGAAAAAGGCAGCCTATTACACAGTACCACACATGGAAGGGTGACATACCCAGCTCAGCACACAGTATAGCACATGAAAAGGCTGACATACACAGCCTATTACACAGTACCACACATGGAAGGGTGACATACATAGCTCAGCACACAGTATAGCACATGAAAAGGCTGACATACACAGCCTATTACACAGTACCACACATGGAAGGGTGACATACACAGCTCAGCACACAGTATAGCACATGAAAAGGCTGACATACACAGCCTATTACACAGTACCACACATGGAAGGGTGACATACACAGCTCAGCACACAGTATAGCACATGAAAAGGCTGACATACACAGCCTATTACACAGTACCACACATGGAAGGGTGACATACATAGCTCAGCACACAGTATTACACATGAAAGGCTGACATACACAGCCTATTACACAGTACCACACATGGAAGGGTGACATACATAGCTCAGCACACAGTATAGCACATGAAAAGGCTGACATACACAGCCTATTACACAGTACCACACATGGAAGGGTGACATACATAGCTCAGCACACAGTATAGCACATGAAAAGGCTGACATACACAGCCTATTACACAGTACCACACATGGAAGGGTGACATACATAGCTCAGCACACAGTATAGCACATGAAAAGGCTGACATACACAGCCTATTACACAGTACCACACATGGAAGGGTGACATACATAGCTCAGCACACAGTATTACACATGAAAGGCTGAAAAAGGCAGCCTATTACACAGTACCACACATGGAAGGGTGACATACACAGCTCAGCACACAGTATAGCACATGAAAAGGCTGACATACACAGCCTATTACACAGTACCACACATGGAAGGGTGACATACATAGCTCAGCACACAGTATAGCACATGAAAAGGCTGACATACACAGCCTATTACACAGTACCACACATGGAAGGGTGACATACATAGCTCAGCACACAGTATTACACATGAAAGGCTGAAAAAGGCAGCCTATTACACAGTACCACACATGGAAGGGTGACATACACAGCTCAGCACACAGTATAGCACATGAAAAGGCTGACATACACAGCCTATTACACAGTACCACACATGGAAGGGTGACATACATAGCTCAGCACACAGTATAGCACATGAAAAGGCTGACATACACAGCCTATTACACAGTACCACACATGGAAGGGTGACATACATAGCTCAGCACACAGTATAGCACATGAAAAGGCTGACATACACAGCCTATTACACAGTACCACACATGGAAGGGTGACATACATAGCTCAGCACACAGTATTACACATGAAAGGCTGAAAAAGGCAGCCTATTACACAGTACCACACATGGAAGGGTGACATACACAGCTCAGCACACAGTATAGCACATGAAAAGGCTGACATACACAGCCTATTACACAGTACCACACATGGAAGGGTGACATACATAGCTCAGCACACAGTATAGCACATGAAAAGGCTGACATACACAGCCTATTACACAGTACCACACATGGAAGGGTGACATACACAGCTCAGCACACAGTATAGCACATGAAAAGGCTGACATACACAGCCTATTACACAGTACCACACATGGAAGGGTGACATACATAGCTCAGCACACAGTATAGCACATGAAAAGGCTGACATACACAGCCTATTACACAGTACCACACATGGAAGGGTGACATACATAGCTCAGCACACAGTATAGCACATGAAAAGGCTGACATACACAGCCTATTACACAGTACCACACATGGAAGGGTGACATACATAGCTCAGCACACAGTATAGCACATGAAAAGGCTGACATACACAGCCTATTACACAGTACCACACATGGAAGGGTGACATACATAGCTCAGCACACAGTATTACACATGAAAGGCTGAAAAAGGCAGCCTATTACACAGTACCACACATGGAAGGGTGACATACATAGCTCAGCACACAGTATAGCACATGAAAAGGCTGACATACACAGCCTATTACACAGTACCACACATGGAAGGGTGACATACATAGCTCAGCACACAGTATAGCACATGAAAAGGCTGACATACACAGCCTATTACACAGTACCACACATGGAAGGGTGACATACATAGCTCAGCACACAGTATAGCACATGAAAAGGCTGACATACACAGCCTATTACACAGTACCACACATGGAAGGGTGACATACATAGCTCAGCACACAGTATTACACATGAAAGGCTGAAAAAGGCAGCCTATTACACAGTACCACACACGAACGGTGACATACACAGCTCATTGCACAGTATCACACATAATCAGCTTAGATACACGCTCATGCCTCTCCTTTTTCCCCTTCCCATGGAGAGCCTCTTCAGAGGAGGCAAGAGACGATTTCTCCTCGGCAGTTGCCTGTGTCCTCAAACGTTATGGCTGATACATTGGGAGGCAGCCAAGACTCTCAGCTATTCCTATGTCATTTTTTAAAGGGACCCTGGGAACATCCAATACCCCACAGGCGACCATTCCCACAGCTTTCCAATCCAGCGTCGAGGCCAGGGTATGGGGGCTGTAGGTCGAGCGTTGCAGCCGGCGCTCAGACAGACCCAGTTCATTCTTTCTCACGGCCTGAAGAGCAGGGTCACGCTTTTCCTATGATGGAATAATTTCTCAGAAAATGCCTCTTTTTTGGGAACTGAGAAGATCGTACGCCACTGAGTCTCGGTGGCGGTAGCGTGGTGACACATGGGGGGGACTAGTTCATGTTTATGTAGGCGACAAGATAGAAAAAGGAGAATTTATATTGGGAAGCGAACACGTTATTAGTCACTTTCTGGGATTATGGGAATGGCAGTCTGTCAGGGAGGGAGGACGAGAGCAGATTCTTGGGTGCCAACAAGGCAGCTCATTTCTAAGTGGCATTTCATGATGAGCAGTGGCGCCTCAATGAAAAAACAAGGCTGCGGGCCTTGAAGGATCCTCGATGCTCCAATATTTTCGACCTGCTGTTCTCAGATCCTGGAGGAAGTGTCTGGGTTATTTGTTGGCTGGGTACATCCAAAGCCCGGTAATAAGGACCATTTTCTTGTCAAACATCATGTTTCTGGGTCCGGATGACATGTGTCTGAAGCGCGGCATTAAATTATGTCCAGTCCTGGGAGGAAACTGTACGGATATCGGTGAGGAAAGAAGCTCTTGGTGCCTCACATGCTCTTACCACACATGGATGGACTCATACCGAGTGAAAGGGATAATTTTTTACCTCAGATGCAGCGGAGCGGCCATTTTATATGACATCTTTTATACACATTGGAGGGAACCATTTTGTATGACATCATCACTCCTATATAGAAAAAGTGGCCATTTTGTAGGATATGGTCATTCATACACAAGGGAGGTGACCATTTTGTATGCCCTGGGACACAGAAGAAGATGTGGTGGATCGGGAGTAGCCTTTTTGGGAGACATCACTCAGATACAGCATCAATGGGCATTTTGCTTTGACATCAGAAAACATTTCACTCATGTGCATTTATTGATGAAAATGACTTTCTTTAGCGATACGGATAAGGACAGGCACTCTTGCTCATTCCAAACACAATTTACCACTATTCTGAACCTGAAACGCGTTGCGTCTTTTAACATTAAATCCTTTGTCATTTTCTCACCAGCCGCAGTTAAATATGTTTGTTGTTTTTTTTATTACATTTTCTGGCTGGAGACAATTGGATATCGGTTAATTAGCCCCTAAGGCCCGGCGCCTCATCTTCAGAGCCCTTTTATCGATGGAGATTATATGTCTTCCCCTCTAATTGGTCAAGAAGCCGCCATCGGGAATATGACGTCCAGCCGGCGTCAAGGGACAGTGTCTGAATAGATTTTAGATTATCCGCTCAATTTACAAAGATTTTATCTCCCTTCCCCCTGCCCCTTATTATCTCAATGTCCTGCTAGGCGATTAAATTAATCCCTCTTATGTATTCCCGAAGAGAATGGAGGAATCAATATGGCCTCCCGGATTATCCACAGAACAGATCGAAGCAGGAAAATATCGGTAAGTTAAGACTGAAAGACATTTCATTAGAGAACTGAGCAAAATCTTGGAAGTTCTTGCTCATTACAAGGCTGTTAGAAGAGAATTGTCCATGTTGTATCTAGCAACCAATCAGAGCTCAGCTTTTATTTTTTAAACTTCATTGGAAAAATGAAAGCTAAGCTATGACTGGCTGCTATGGGCAACAAATACCATTTTACATGCCTTTCAAACTTTTTAAGGAGTTAACCTGAACACCATTAAAACTTTCTGGAAAGGAATGTTTTGGAAGGTTTCTCAAGAGCTGAGAAGCTGGTCACAGAGCCTCAGGGGGTATGATGTGGACATGTAGGGGGTCGTGATGATAAAAAAAATCCAGGACTGATCCTGTGGCATCGTATGTCTGTCCTTGAAGTATGTATCCCACCAGAAACCACATTACAACAGCCAAGATGACGCAGTGAGTGTATTAGGCCGGGGTCAGTCTTGCGATAAACTCGGACGAATATGGGATGAACATAGAAATACATGCAACTGAACGCTCCGATCCCAGTGCTGGTAGCAGTGCATTGACGTGCAAGACTCGTCCGAGTTTCTCACACGTCTGGCCCCGGGCTTAAAGTGGTTATCCGTTACTGGAAGAATCTGTCAATGGAGCAAGAATGCTGCATAAATGTAAAAAAGTCTATACTCACCCTCTGAATCAGCACCGTTAGTCCGCTCTCAGCCTGGATTCAGTTCATTGGCTGCTGAATCTGCTGCCTCCTAGTGACCAGGACTTCAATAGAACACCTTGAGATTGGTGGGTATGTAGTTGGCCAAACTTCACCAATCATTTTTATATGACATACAGTGGCATGTAAAAGTTTGCGCACCCCTGGTCAAAATTACTGTTATTGTGAACATTTGAGCAAGTTAAGCAATCCTTTTTTGCATTTTCAAAAATTACAAAAAGGAAAATGGGCTGATGCAAAAGTTTGGGCACCCTTGGTGATTTATGTGCTCAGATAACTCACATGACCAAGGTTTCAGGCCTTAATTAGTTTTTCAGGGGTATGGCTTATTCACTATCATCGTTAGGAAGGGCCAGGTGATGCAAAATTCCCAGCCTCCTCTAACCTTGTGCCAAAAAGCAGCAGCCATAGATTCATCTGAGAAGCTACCTAGCACTTTGAAAATAAAAATGGTGGAGGCCCACAAAGCAGGAGAAGGCTACAAGAAGAAAGGAAAGCATTTTCAACTTGCCCTTTCCTCAGTTCGAAATGTAATTTAGAAATGGCAGTTAACAGAACAGTGGAGATCAAGATAAGGTCTGGAAGACCAAGCTAAATTTCAGTGAGAGCTGCTTGTAGTATTGTTAGAGAGCCAAATCAGAACCCCCGCTTGACTGCAAAAGACATTCAGAAAGATTTAGCAGACTCTGGAATTCTGTGATACATTGTTCTACTGTTCAGATACGCCTGCACAAATATGGCCTTCGCGGGAGAGTCATCAGTAAAAAAACCTCTCCTGAGTCAGACATATACAAAAGAATATGTGAACAAGCCAGATGCATTTTGGAAACAAGTCCTGTGGAATGATGAGGTTAAAATAGAACTCTTTGGCCACAGTGTTCAAAGGTGTGTGTAGAAAAAAAAGGCACAGAATTTCAGGAAAAGAACATCTCGCCAACCATCCATGGGAGTGGATCAGCTAGGTTTTGGGGTTGTGTTGCGGCCAATGTCACGGGGAACAGTTCATGGGTAGAGGAAAGAATGGATTCAATGAAATTTCAACAAATTCTTGAATCAAGCATATCATCTGTAGAAAGGCTGAAGTTGAAAAAAAGATGGCTTCTACACATGGATAATGATCCTAAACACTTGACAAAATCCACAATAGACGACCTCAAAATTGGATAAAAAGGAGTTAATGAGACACTAGCACTAGATACAATAGAAAACTGCCCAGCTGCCTGGTTTGGTAAACGACTAGCACCTGTTGCTTGAAAGTTAAAAAAGTCCAAAGGGGGCTTTGGGCAGATTAAGGTGTGCACATACAGTATAAGGTGAGAGCGGTGTTCAGTCGCATAAGTAATTGCTCAGTAGATTGGTATAACATGTGTAATTCATGAATAATATATGTAAATATGTGTGACAAGACAATCTTGGAAGATTAAGGGTTTTTTTTTACCTGTTGTTAAGATGCGTTTCGTTTGCTGTCTTTGGTTCTTGGGAGAGGTGAGAAAAAGAGCCGTGTTACACTAGTCCTGTTGCTGGTGTCACTCTGTGGAAGATGCGTGACGCCCGTTGCCTCCGATCCTAGGAGCAATGGGAGAAGGTGCCGTGATGCACAAATCCTGTTGTCGGATACCGAGGGATCGCAGGGTATCAAGCTGGACCAGGAGGTGAGTACTCACTGTGTGGAGTAGGTAAGACGATCAAACTTATACTATATGTGCATACCTTAATCTGCCTGAAGCACCGCTTGGAGTTCTTCAACTTTTTAGACCTCAAAATAGGAGAGGACGCAAGACGACCCAGGAATCTCAGAACTGGAGGAATTCTCCAAGGAAGGATGGATGAAAATCTCTCAAGAAGACCCTTGTCTGGCTTCAAAACTCGTTTACAAGCTGTGACACTTGCAAAAGGGGTACTAGGTACTAACCATGCAGGGTTTCCCAAACTTTTGCATTGGCCCATTTTCCTTTTTGTAATTTTTAAAATGTAAAAAATTACAATATACAGATTTTTTCCCTTAAATATACAGTAATATAAATGTGTCATCTTTAACTTTAGGCCTTTTAGAGATCATTTCATCTTCAACTTTGTACTGTATTGTACAGAATATTGTACAGTTTCACTTGTCCTTCGCTAGGGGGACTTGTCAGGGAGTCACAAAAACACTGAACTTTCGGAAGGCAAAGTTTGACCAGCTAAGAGATGCCCTTAATCAGGTTGACTTAGACAGCGTCCTCAGAAATAAAAATACAGATAATAAATGGGAAATGTTTAAGAACATCCTAAATAGACTAATAAATGGGAAATGTTTAAGAACATCCTAAATAGACACTGTAAGCGGTTTATACCTTGTGGGAATAAAAGAACTAGAAATAGGAAAAACCCAATGTGGCTAAACAAAGAAGTAAGAGGGGCAATTAACAGTAAAAAGAAAGCATTTAAACTACTAAAGCAGGATGGCACCGTTGAAGCTCGAAAAAACTATAGGGAGAAAAATACTTTAGCTAAAAAATTAAAAAGGAAACAGAGAAGCACATTGCTAAGGAGAGTAAAACTAATCCCAAACTGTTCTTCAACTATATCAATGGTAAAAGAATCAAAAGTGAAAGTGTAGGCCCCTTAAAAAATTGTGAGGAAAGAATGGTTGTGGATGATGAGGAAAAAGCTAATAAATTAAACACCTTCTTCTCCACGGTATTCATGGTGGAAAATAAAATGCTAGGTGAAATGCAGAGAGACAAAGAAAATCCTATATTAAGGGTCACCAATCTAACCCAAGAAGAGATGCGAAACTGGCTAAATAAGATTAAAATAGATAAATCTCTGGGTCCGGATGGCATACACCCACGAGTACTAAGAGAACTAAGTAATGTAATAGACAAACCATTATTTCTTATATTTAGGGACTCTATAGCGACGGGGTCTGTTTCACAGGACTGGCGCATAGCAAATGTGGTACCAATATTCAAAAAGGGCTCTAAAGTGAACCTGGAAATTATAGGCCAGTAAAGTCTAACCTCTATTGTTGGTAAAATATTTAAAAGGTTTCTGAGGGATGTTATTCTGGATTATCTCAGTGAGAATAACTGTTTAACTCCATATCAGCATGGGTTTATGAGGAATCGCTCCTGTCAAACCAGGGACAGGGGTCGGTGTTGGGACCTATTCTCTTCAACATATTTATTAACGACCTGGTATAAGGTTTACACAGTAAAATATCGATATTTGCAGATGATACAAAACTATGTAAAGCAGTCAATACAAGAGAAGATAGTATTCTGCTACAGATGGATCTGGATAAGTTGGAAACTTGGACCGAAAGGTGGCAGATGCGGTTTAAGATTGATAAATGTAAGGTTATACACATGGAAAGAAGGAATCAATATCATCAGTACACACTGAACGGGAAACCACTGAGTAAATCTGACATGGAGACGGACTTGGGGATCCTAGTTAATGATAAATTTACCTGGAACAGTCAGTGCCAGTCCGCGGCTGCCAAGGAAAAAAGGATCACGGGGTGCATTAAAAGAGGTCTGGATACACATGATGAGAACATTATACTGACTCTGTACAAATCCCTGGTAAGACCGCACATGGAGTACTGAGTACAGTTTTGGGCATCGGTGCTGAGGAAGGATATAATGGAACTAGAGCGAGTACAAAGAAGGCAACAAAATTAATAAAGAGAGATTAGCAAAATTAGGATTATTTAGTCTGGAAAAAAGACGACTGAGGAGTGATCTAATAACCATGTATAAGTATATAAGGGGACAATACTAATATCTCTCTTAAGATCTGTTTATATCAAGGAATGTGATGGTCACAAGGGGGCATTCTCTGTGTCTGGAGGAGAGAAGGTTTTTCCACCAACATAGAAGAGGATTCTTTACTGTTAGGCTATGTGCACACGTCCGGAATTCCCGTGGAAATTTCAGCAGGAATTCTGCAACCCCTGCCGTGGGAAATACGTGAGAATTCCACATGCATAATTCTTGCGAAAAACTAGTGTTTTACGAGCGTAATTAGCTTGCAGAATGATAGCGTTTTCCAAGCGATCTGTAGCATCACTTGAAGAACTGATTGACAGGTTGGTCACACTCGTCAAACATAGGGTTTGACGAGTGTGACCAACTTTTTACTACTGAGGCTGCCTATGCAGTGTCAGTAGTAAATATGTATAAAGTTTAAAATAATAAAAAAATAAAAAATCGTGATATTCTCACCTTCCGGCGTCCCATGCAGCGTCCTCAGGCCTCAGCGATGCTCCTGCGAACTCCGGTTCCCAGCGATGCATGCGACAATAATCTTTGATGACGTAGCATCTCTCGAGACCGCTACGTCATCAAAGGTCATTGTCGCATGCATCGCTGGGAACGGGACTTGCCGGGAGCATCGCTGAGGACTGGGAACGCTGCGGGGGACGCCGGAAGGTGAGAATATCACAATTTTTTATTTTAATTCTATTTTTAACAGAGATATGGTACCCAAGACCTGGAGGAGAGTCTCCTCTCCTCCAGACCCTGGGTACCACCCGAACATTTTCCGCTTACTTTGCGCATGGTGGGCATAGCCACATGCGGAAAGTAAGCAGAACAATGCATTCCTATATGTGCGGAATCCCCGCGGTGTGCACATAGCCTCAGGACAGTGAGAATCTGGAATTCCTTGCCTGAGGAGGTGGTGATGGCGAACTCAGTAGAGGGGTTCAGGAGAGGCCTGGATGTCTTCCTGGAGCGTAACAATATTGTATCTCACAGTTATTAGGTTCTTTAGAAGGACGTAGATCTGGGGATTTATTCTGACAGAATATAAGCTGAATTGGATGGACAAATGTCCTTTTTTCGGCCTTGCTAACTATGTTACTGTGTTACTATGTAACTTGCTTAACTGTTCACAATATCAATAATTATGACCAGGGGTGCCCAAACTTTTGCATGCCACTGTTCACTATAGATATGACTTATAATTCTGGTCCTTTACGGACAACATTATGGTGGATTAAACTAATACTGACCCACAAAATATCTGAAGACGGAGGCGTACAGCGACTCAGGAAGGAAAAAAAATAGAGAGAAATGATGGCAGTGAGAAAGCTTTCACACCCCAATTAATTACTATGTCACATTCCTAAGCTGAAAATACCTGTATATATTTCATAACCACCTTACCTCCTTCAAATTTAAGGGAAGCTTTCTGGGTATAAGTGCACATCTTGTCTTATTATAGGAATCTAGAAATCTCATTACAGATAGAAGTGAGGCCGGGTAACTGCGGCTACTGATTACTTATCACTAATGATCCCGCTGAGACTTCTACCTATAGTACAAGCTGTCCTCGGCTGGTGAAAATAATAACTCAGTCCCTTGTGCTTGAAACGCGCCGCTGACAGCCTGTGAAAATAAAATAACTGGAATCTCATTATCCGATTTAATTCCTCTTTCATTAATAGGATACAGGATGGAAGGTCGTTGTGAGACAATTTCATTTTTACGTCGGGTGGGAGAAACTATAAATACACCTCCGTGGTGGGCGACGTCGGGGGCGCACGTCATATGGCTGTGGTGTCGTCTCCTGGTGGCGACTGCTTAAAGAAGAATTCATCACAGCCTTAATGCATAAACTTATAGATCCGCATAATCCCCTTGTACCCCGCACCGATGTAGTAACAACCCATTGATAAAAATAGCCTGTTAATCCCTTCGCCACTCTATACTCTTAACGCTTCCTTGTGTCTCATGCCGTGAGTGCTGCAAGGTACTGTCAAACTTCTGCCTTCATGCCAGTCTGCACAAACTGAAGCAAGCAGCGGTTTACACCCCCCCAATTAATGACCTTCTATGCCTCTCCCATGGCATAAGCTGGCAACCTGTTGCGTTTGATTCATTTGACAGTTTTTGACCTTACAGGTATCCTGAAACGCGTGGTGTGCATGGGCATCATACAGTAGAAAGGACCATGCAGCCTGTTCTTAAGGGAATGTCCTTCAGCACTCCCTTGGTATTTGGACGAAGTCACACTGAGGCTAGAGACGGATCTAAGGGCTCCGTACTGAGACCCTGCCAAGCATCAATCTTACAAAATAACATAATGCGCTAAATGTGCCGCCTTGTTTTGCTGACTGCAGAGCATCTGCACGCTGGCTGTGTGTTTTGCTAACCTATCCAGCCTCCAGGCATATATTATAATGTGTGCCACTGCTCTCCAGTCAGCTGGATGGGAACATGATGGGCAGGAGAGATTATTATGGAGAGGTTTCCTCTGTAATGTGTCCTTCTGATAATTTGGCACATATGGTGCCAATGGGATGCCAGATTATGGTACCGCAATTTTCCATATCAAAGCATTTCAACTATTCCCTGACGATAATGGGGGGCTTTTTTCAATTTGAGAATATTCTTGCGAGCACACTTTCTACCATCAAGGTTGCACATACTAACGAGGTCATATAGCTGCTATGGGGCTCCTAATTACAGGGGACCCCACATTTGTTTGTTTCATTCCCTACTCTAATAAAGGGTTGAAAAATTGCATAGGGTTTCTTTCTCGATTAATAATGAGGTGGATAGAGGCAAACAATACTACTTTCTCAGGTGGTAAGGGATATAGAGATAAGAAATGGCATCAAAAAAGAGGCTCAGGGGCCCCAATTCCTCTATACACAACACTATGGAGTCTTGTATATTGTATGTAGAGCCATATGTTAAGAATAAAGGGTCCAGTAGTCAAACTAAAATGGAAGTCTACACTTGAGAGGCGATAGTCCCTTGGTATTCTTTCTGGATGGGCACCAGCTTTTTACACCAGATTCCATGCATAGCCAAATCCTTCTCCATAGCCCACCTGGGATTATAGGTCTGGGGTGGGGCAAAGATGGGAGGTCATATCAGGAACGTAAATCTAAGGTGAAGGAAGAAGGGAGGTCCTGCTGGTACTGTAGATCTACAGTGGAGCAAGAAGATGGACTGTAAGTCTAGGTTGAAGCAAGAAGGTAAGTCTCCTTGACAAAGTAGGTCTAGAGCAGGGGTCCCCAACCTGTAGCTCGGGAGCCACATGTGGCTCGCGGTCCCATGGATTGTGGCTCGTGGCTGTCTGCCAGCTTGGTGCATTAGCACCAAGGTCTAGCAAACAGGTATGAGGAGCATGTCTCAAAATATCTGAGTAACCCTGCACAGAAGAGCAGATCTGGATGCACATATACTGGTCTTAGGGGTTTAGAGATGTTTTAGGTATGGTACGCTGGAGGATGGTACTACCTGTTAGACGAGGTTCTTGAAGCCGGATGTGACAGTGTGTTGGGAGTCCTTGATGGGAGAATACGGACCTGGGGCATTGTGGGGACCCCTGGATCTCAGTGTACTGCTTTGGAGTGATTTCTGTGGAAAAGCTTTGGTTATCATTATACCCGTAATGGGGGCATTGGTTGACACTATACTTTGAGGGGGATGGGAGCAGAATGTTGCTCGTGACCCCATCTCAGAGCTTAATGTGGCTCGTGACCCTCTCTCTAAGCTGAATGTGGCTCTCAAGGTCAAAAAGGTTGGGAACCGCTGGTCTAGAGTGAAGAAAGTAGGAAGGTCTTCCTGAGATCATAGGTATAAGATGAAGCAAGAAGGGAGGTCCTGCTACGTCTGAAGGTCTAGGGTTAAGCAAGAAGGGAGGTTCTGCTGGATCTGCAAGTCTAGGGTGACGCAGAAAGGGACTTCCAGCCTTGATTGTACGTTTAGGGTGCAGCAGAAAGAGAGAGTATTTTCCCGCCATCACAGGGTGGATTTTCTGTATCAGCGAGAGCCGGCTTCACATATAATTTATCGCCAGATTACAAGATGTAACTTACAGCCCAGACACAATAAACAAGCGCCACTTTACACGGTGCTAGAATTTATAATTAATCCCCTCTAGGCAAGCAAGGGTTATTTATGGTTGACGAACAGGAGGATCGGCTCCAACAGTAAAGTACATAAGGTGTAAATCCATCAATTTCCAGAGATCTCCCCAGGGTGTAGAGATTAGTCATAGGGCTACTGCAACTAATAGGGGAAATAAATGAGGTGGCCGAGAAGAGCTGAGGAGATGAAGGGCACAGCCTGGTGGAGTGGGCAGTCATACTGTAGAGATGATGTTGTATAGGTGGAGAGCCTTCCTCTCTGTGGATGAGACAAGATATCTAGATAAAGGCGATGCGATGAACAAGACGTGCATTGATTGCTCTCAGCTGTCACTCAGGCCTTGGACAGCTGTCTCGTGTCTCTATGTAGATACAATGGGCCATGGTGGACACTGCTTTTGTTTCCCCTGTAGTATTCTCAGGCCCATCAGTGGCTTTTGTATCCAGGTGTCACCTTGTGCAGGACCAGACATTCATTGTATCTCAACCGTCTTGCCTTCCTGCAGTTGTGGAGGACAATAATGATAGTGAAGTAAATGGGAGAGAGAGATCTACGGTAATTGGGTTTTTGTGTTGTAGTCATGAAGGTGAACCAGGTCTTGTAGAAGACACCGCTTGCTATGACGATGGCAACCACTGAGTTATCCTAATGACTTGTAGTAGTAGATAGCAAATGTGTTGTACTACTGTCTTCTAGTAAAGGTAAAGTTGTGTGAAAAAGTGTTTTCTCCCTTCCTGATTTCCTATTCTTTTGCATGTTTGTCAGACTTAAATGTTTCAGACCACGAATGCAAATATTAGACAAAGATAATACAAGTAACACAATATGCAGTGTTTAAATTAAGGTCTTTATTATTAAGGGAAAGAAAAATCCAAACCTACAGGGCCCTGTGTGAAATACTGATCCCCCCCCCCCCCTTAAAACATAAATTAACTTTTATAAAAACTTAGTTCCAGCTCACCCAGTTGCTCTATGCTCATCCATCTGGATCTCAGACACTGGCCTCACATCAAGGATAATAGAAAAAATTGGAGTCCGGCACAACAGGACTGGATTTTCCTTTTCTTTTTTAAAAGCAATTATAGTGCATACAAAAGAAAATTTTCATGGTCGACATGACCCAGTCTGCAAAGATGAGTGGGCCAAAATTCCTCCAAAGCGTTGTAAAAGACTCATTGCCAGTTATCGCAAATGCTTGATTGCAGTTGTCACTGCTAAGGGTAGCCCAACCAGTTATTAGGTTTAGGGGGGTAATCACTTTTTCACACAGGGCATTGTAGCTTTAGATTTCTATTTCACTGAATAACAAAGACCTTCATTTACAAAACTGCATGTTGTGATTACTTGTGTTATCTTTGTCTAATACTTACATTTGTTTGGTGATCTGAAAAATGTAATTGTGACAAACATGCAAAAAAATAGCCCGCTTCCTGATTTCCTATCACTTTTTCACTCAACTGTAGATGACCATCAGGGCTGGCGTTAGGGTCAGGCAGACCAGGCAGCTGCCTAGGGCCCCCGCTCCCCCGGGGGCCCCCAGCTAGCGGCACATCATGCAGGCGCTATGGGCCCCTGTGAGGCAGGGGGGCCGCCTGCCCCCAGCGCTGACTCCCCCCGCCGACACATTGAACTATACCGGCGTCATAAACGCCAGTACAGTTCACAGCAATGATGGAGGAGAGCGTCAGCTGATGCTCCCTCTCCCATCATTCCCCGCTCTGCCTCTGACACAGCGGGTGCGTGATGACGTCATCGCACACTCACTGTCTGCCAGGCAGAGCAGGAGACAGGAGCCAGGAACAGTGCGGGCACGAGGAGAAGGTGAGGAGTGTGATTTGTGATTTTTTTTTTAAATATATCAGTGTGAGGACTGGACTGATGTATACCATGTGGTGTGTTGGGCTATATACTATGCTGGGCTATATACCATGTGGTGCTGAGCTATATACCATGTGGTGTGCTGGGCTATATACTATGCTGGGCTATATACCATGTGGTGCTGGGCTGTATACCATGTGGTGTGCTGGGCTATATACTATGCTGGGCTATATACCATGTGTGGCTGGGCTATATACTATCATGGGCTATATCCCATGTGGTGCTGGCCATATACCATGTGGTGTGCTTGGCTATATACTATGTGGTACTGGGCTATATACCATGATGGGCTATATACCATGCTGGGCTATATACCATGTGGTGCTGGGCTATATACCATGTGGTGCTGGTCTACATACCATGTGGTGCTGGGCTATTTACCATGCTGGGTTATATACCATGTGGTGTGCTGGGCTATATACCATGTGGTGTGCTGGGCTATATACCATGTGGTGTGCTGGGCTATATACCATGCTGGGCTATATACCATGCTGTGCTATATACCATCGTGGTACTGTGCTATATACCATGGTGGGCTGTGCTATATACTGTGTGGGGCTGTGCTATATACTGTGTGGTGCTGTGCTATATACCATGTGGTGCTGTGCTATATACCGTGTGGTACTGTGCTATATACCATGTGGGGCTGTGCTATATACCGTGTGGTATTGTGCTATATACCATGGTGGGCTATATGCCATATGGGGCTGGGCTATATACCATGTGGGGCTGTGCTATTTACTATGCGGCTGTGTTATATACCAAGGGGGGGTACATTTTACATTATATTCTATGGGGGAGGCTGTGTTATATAATATGGGGAGTTACATTATATTCTATGGGGAGGTGGACTGTATTATATTCTATTTGGGGCTACATTATATTCTATGGGGGGCTGTATTATATTTATTATATTCTATGGGGGGGTGATTGCATCACACTCTGAGGGGGCTACATTATACTATATGAGGAGGCTACATTGTATTCTATGGGGGGGCTAGATTATTATTTATTATCATAACGCCATTTATTCCATGGTGCCTTACATGTGAGGAGGGGTATACATATTACATACAAGTACAGTAATCTTAAACAATACAAGTCACAACTGGTACAGGATGAGAGAGGACCCTGCCCGCGAGGGCTCACAATCTACAAGGGATGGGTGAGGATACAGTAGGCGAGGGTAGAGCTGGTCGTGCAGCGGTTTGGTGGATCGGTGGTTACTGCAGGTTGTAGTCTTTTTGGAAGAGATACGTCTTCAGGTTCTTTTTGAAGGTTTCTATGGTAGGCGAGAGTCTGATATGTTGTGGTAGAGAGTTCCAGAGTAGGGGGGATGTGCGGGAGAAATCTTGTATGCGATTGTGGGAAGAGGAGATAAGAGTGGAGTACAGGAGGAGATCTTGTGAGGATCGAAGGTTTCGTGCAGGTAAGTACTGGGAGACGAGGTCACAGATGTATGGAGGACTCAGGTTGTGGATGGCTTTGTATATCATGGTTAGGGTTTTGAACTGGAGTCTTTGGGTAATGGGGAGCCATTGCAGGGATTGACAGAGGGGAGAGGCCGGAGAATAGCGGGGGGACAGGTGGATTAGTCGGGCAGCAGAGTTTAGAATAGATTCGAGGGGTGCGAGAGTGTTAGAGGGGAGGCCACAGAGCAGGAGTTTGCAGTAGTCAAGGTGGGAGATGATGAGGGCATGGACTAGGGTTTTTGCAGATTCTTGGTTGAGGAATGAACGGATCCGTGAAATATTTTTGAGTTGAAGTCGGCAGGAAGTGGAAAGGGCTTGGATATGTGATTTGAAAGAGAGATCAGTGTCAAAGATAACCCGGAGGCAGTGAGCTTGTGGGACTGGAGAGAGTGGGCAGCCATTTACTTTAATGGATAGGTCCGTTGAGGGGGGGATCACGTGAGATGAGGGAAAGATGATTAATTCTGTTTTGTCCATATTAAGTTTTAGAAACCTAGCGGAGAAGAAGGATGAAATAGCAGACAGACATTGAGGGATTCTGTTTAGTAGGGAGGTGATATCTGGTCCAGAGATGTAGATCTGTGTGTCATCAGCATAGAGGTGATACTGAAAGCCATGAGATTCTATGAGCTGTCCGAGGCCGAAGGTGTAAATGGAGAAGAGCCGGGGCCCTAGAACTGAACCTTGCGGGACTCCGACGGATAGGGGGCGCGGTGAGGAGGTGGTGTGCGAGTGGGAGACGCTGAATGTCCGGTCTGTTAGGTATTACGCAATCCAAGATAGGGCCAAGTCTGTGATACCAAGAGATGAGAAGGTCTGTAGTAATAGGGAATGGTCCACTGTGTCAAAGGCAGAGGACAGGTCCAGGAGGAGGAGGACAGAGTAGAGTCGCTTGGCTTTCGCGGCTAGTAGGTCATTGGTGACCTTAGTTAGGGCAGTTTCAGTGGAGTGGTGTGGCCAGAAGCCTGATTGTAATCGGTCAAGGAGGGAGCAAGAAGAGAGGTGGGAGCACAGTTCAAGATGGACGTGTTGTTCCAGTAGTTTTGAGGCATAGGGGAGAAGTGATATAGGGCGATAGCTAGATACAGAGGATGGGTCAAGAGAGGGTTTTTTGAGGATAGGTGTGATTGAGGCATGTTTAAAGCTTGAGGGGAAAACACCAGTTGTTAGTGATAGGTTGAAGAGGTGGGTTAGGGTTGGGATGAAGACTGTGGTCAGGTTTGGGATGAAGTGGGATGGGATCGGGTCAAGTGCACAGGTAGTGAGATATGATCTTGAGAGTAGAGTGGAGAGTCGATCTTCTGTAATGGTGGAGAAGTTGGTTTTGGAGAAGGAGGGCAGGGCAGTTAGGAGGAAGGGCACTGGGGGTTGTTGACCAAAACTGTCTCTGAGATTATATTGTAGGGGGGCTTTATTATACTTTATGAGGGGGCTACATTATATTCTATAGGGGCTGCATTATACTATATGAGGAGGGCTACATTGTATTCTATGGAGGGGCTGTATTATATTTATTATATTCTATGGGGGGTGATTGCATCATACTCTGTGGGGGCTACATTATACTATATGAGGAGGCTACATTGTATTCTATGGGGGGCTAGATTATATTGTAGGGGGGCTTTATTATACTTTATGAGGGGGCTACATTATATTCTATGGGGGCTGCATTATACTCTATGAGGGGGTTGCCATATAGTCTATGGAGGGGCTGCATTATATTCTATGGGGGTTTACATTATATTCTGTGGAGTGGCTGCATTATACTCTGTGGGGTAGCTGCATAATGCTCTAAGGGGTGGCTGCATTATACTATAAGGGGGCTGCATTATATTCTATGGGGGTTACATTATATTGTATGGCGGGGCTGCATTATACTCTGTGGGGTGGCTACATTATGCTACATGTGGGCTGCATTATACTGTATCGAGGACTATGGGGAATACATTATATGAAGAACTATGGGGTGCATTATACTATGGGAAGTGAATTGTACTACATGGATGACTATGGTGGTGCATTATACTATATGGAAAACTATAAGGAGTATATTATACTATATGGAGGACTATGGGGAGTGTATTATACTATATGGAGGACTATGGGGCACATTATATTACATGGAGGACTATAGGGAGTGTATTATACAATATGGAGAACTATGGGGGACATTATATTATATGGAGGACTATGGGGTGTAAACTGTAGATGTGCTGCTGATAACATGATACTGTATGGGGACAGATTGATCCATTAGTGATTGTTCTGTCCCCATCATTCTTTCTCAGATGGTGGAAAGAGGCTGGGAAACAAGTGATGAACGACTTCAATATTGTTGATCACACTCATTTTGTGGCCTGAACTCAGCGCATGTAAATACAACCGAAATGCTTCTGTGTGATGTGCAATATGTTAGCATTTGGGGCCTCATTTTAAACTTTGCCTAGGGCCCCACTTTGCTTAGAACCAGCCCTGGTTGACCATAGTGTTAATTTATTGACTTCAACTAGAGGCTGGTGGCCATAGTGATATGTTAGTGACTTATAGTAGAGGTATCCAAGTGACTTATAGTATATGTGGGTGGCCATAGTGTTAGTCTATTGTCTCCTAGTAGGAGAGGGTGACAATAGTCATATCCTAGTGACTTCTATATGTGGATGGGCATACTGATATGCTAGTGACTTCTATAATTTCTAATAGTAAAACTACATAACAAATGAGTTACCATAATGACTTATCCTACTGACTTGTAGTAGAGGTAGGTTTCCACAGTGCTAGCCTAGCGAATTCTTGCAACTGAGATAGGAAACCAATGCGTTACTTTAATGACTTGTAATACTGGGGTGTGAATATAGTTTTACCCTAGTTACATCTAGTAATAAAGATCTGACTTACACTAATGACTTTTAGCAGTACAGATAGGAAATTGATTTTTTTAGAGACTTTGTAGTAGTAGAGGTAGGTAACCAATGAGTTATTGTAGGGCTTTCTAGTAGGAAACCAGTGTGATTTCCCTTTGATGTCTAGTACATTTAGGTAAGGAATAAGTAATTTTAGTAACTTGTAGTAAAGTTAACTAGCTAATATGTTATCCACATACATCATAGACCACTGACCACTTTAGGGCCATCTAGGCCTCTGAGGTGTTGGTAGTTAGACGACATCACTAACTCAAGACCCAGGAGCAAAGTGTCTACAGGTTTTAGCAACCACTGGTCCCTCAGACCTGACTGCCAGTTCTGCAGGTCAGTTCTAATCCTTCATACATAAAATATTCTCCGATATTTAGGCCTGAGAAGAGGACTGTAAGCCGGGGAAGCAGGTATTTGTAATGCCTCTCATATGGTGATCGCTTTCTACAGAGCAGCTTAATGCTATTTTCCAGGTTTCAATTCCGACCAGTTACATGGATTTTAATACTTCTTTCCAACAGGGCCTGTAAATATCAGCACGTCCTCAGTAATAATAGATGCAGGCCGAGAGATTTAGATATGCAGGAAAACTTGCTCCAGGCCTGGTATATTATCTAAAGTCTGTAACAGCTTCTAATGGGTCTAGCTTAAGGCTATTACTCACTAATACTCCCTCATCCACCCGGAGAAAATGTTAGCCACCTGAGCAATCTCTCTGTAGACACCCCCGCATACCCCGTCGTTCCCTCGGGGGATCGCTCATCAACCAATTATGAAGTCAACTCCGCCATCTCGAAGGAGATCTTCTGCAGAAATGGCAGGACGCGGATTCTCTGCATCTCCGGGAAGATTGTTATTTTTCTGTACATAAAGCGTTTTCCCCCCAATTTTCTAAACAGAAATAGCGGAGGTAATCAGGTCACATTCTGGCAGTTTGATTACAGAATATGCTTATTCGTACTGATGCCCGGGCTTATCAACACCCTCGTGGTTTGCGCTGTCTGCCTGGAAAGCCTTGTAATCATGCTTGTGCCAGTGTCACACATCACAATCGTCTCGGAGAAGGGCATGCTGCTGTTAAGAGATATTTTAAGCCTTTAATGCTTTTGGGTTATTTACAATTTTATTAGCTGGTTTTGTATATGGCATTTTATATCAACTTTATGTTATTCTGTTATTCTGTTTGGGCTAGTGCCACCCACACACAGTAGGGGCCTAATGCAAAATCTGAATAGTTTAGGTCATACTTGCCAAATATCCCTGAACGTCCATAAGGCTTCCCTAAAAAGGTGAGACCTGTTTGACTTCTGAAAGAGTTGGCGTATGCCAAAGCCTCTCGAAACTGCCTGGAAAGTAGCACTACTGGAAGGTTTCTTCTGAGAGATCAGAAGGAAAACCAATGTCCAAACATATATTCAGGGGTTCGCGAATAACAAAATGGAGGAGTGTGGTCTTAAAAAGGTGGCAAAGTTAAAGGAAATTTTTGGCAACACACTTCCCGAATCACACTTGGGTAAATCTGGGAAGGTCAACTCTAAAGACCTTCCTACAATTTATCCAGGACTGAAATAGTACGGAGTCTTCCCCACAGTCCCCTGAACTGGGGTTGGAACTTAATTGCCTGATCCTTTTGCTTGGTGAGAAGATATGTTGAGCACTATGTCAATACATGGGAGAGATTGCTGCTATCTAATATGTATGGCCAGCCTTAAAATTGGTCCCTAAACACTATGGAATATGAATTGATCTGGATTTTTTTTTGGGTCTGAGTGCTATTGTTTTATTTATGAAAGACAAGTGCCATTGCTTTATGCCCAAAGTCGAGGCTGGTGGCTGGCACTTGGAAAACTAAGGAAGATCCCAATGCCCACTTGGTGTCAAGGGGTCCTAGCAGATGTTGGCTAAGCAGGAGTAAAACAGGAGCCCACTGGAAATTGAGGCCAAAACACACATGGAGCTGGCCCTGCTCCTGTGAATTTATCAACATGTCAGTAAGTAGAAGTGGGGGCATTTAGGTCTTGCCCCCCAGAAAAACCCACTTTAGGTGAAATTTTTGGAAAGCCTGAACCTTTTCTTAATAAGACATGCCGAAATTTGCATGTACGAGGGGCTGCTGATAAGTCTTTGGCTTTACTCAGAAAGTAATGAGATAGGAAGATGAAACTTTACATTTATTCCACATACACTCCACTGATGTCAAGAGACTTCTTACATCGGTATTTCAAGTTCTGTAAGCCTTGCAAAAGGAAGGATTTCGGTTGTGCCTCAAACCAGGCATCCGTAACAGCCATGGCATCAGAAATAGTGTGAAATTTGGTACCGTTGAGGTGTTTCTTCAGGTTTGGAAACAGATGATAGTCGGAGGGAGCTAGATCTGGTGAATAAGGTGGGTAGTCAGCTTCACCAGTTTTGCTTTGGTCGCTTGTGCAGTGTGAGCAGAGGCGTTGTCTTACAGGAACAAGATTCCTTTGGACAGCTTGCCGCGCCTTCTGGCCTTCAGAGCTACCTTCAATTGGTCCAAAAGTTCAATGTAATACCTTGCATTGATGGTGGAACCCTTAGACTCCGCCATTTTGTTTTCCCGTGTACGTAGAACACTGTTGCCATAAGCTAAAAACACAAAATTTTGAAAACATACTGTATATTAGACACATAAGGCTTTCATGTGATGTAACATTCATTACTATAGAAACAAAAAAAGATCACAAAGCCAAGACTTATCAGCAGCCCCTCGTATATCTTCTAAAAATTCAAGACCGTCCCAGAATCAGGGGACTTTTGGCACCTCTGCCCCTGTTTTATGTAGAACTAGCTGAAGAGCCCGGCGTTGCCTGGACATAGTAACCAACTGTGGTTAGTTATAACAAATTATAATGATTATATTGCACATAAAAACATTTCACATCATATATTCAACGCTACAGATTTGCAACACAAATTAACTAAACGATTACCCAAGTATTGATAGTATTTTATTTTCAACTCATTCAAGATTTATGGTTTTTCCTTTTGGTGCAAAGATGAACAGATTTTTGGCAGTTCCAACTCTTGAACAAACCACGTAAAGTGGACCATGAGAAAAGCATGGAGATTGCAAATCGATCCCTACTACTTTCAAGGACTGTCCCTGAGCATTGTTAATGGACATTGCAAATAGCAGTTGATCTGGAAACTGGAGGCGTTTAAAATCTAAAAACAAATCAGATGGAATGAGTGGAATTCTTAGAATGAAAATGTCCTCTCCTTTGGCACATCCTGTTTCTGAGCTGTGTATCTAACCTTATCCTGTGTGATACTTTCTGCTGAGCTGTGTATTTAATCCTATCGTGTGTTACTGACTGCTCAACCGTGTATCTAATCCTATCCTGTGTGATACTGACTGCTGAGCCGTATATCTAACCCTATCCTGTGTGATACTTTCTGCTGAGCTGTGTATTTAATCCTATCATGTGTTACTGACTGCTCAGCCGTGTATCTAATCCTATCCTGTGTGATACTGACTGCTGAGCCGTGTATCTAATCCTATCCTGTATGATAGTGACTGCAGAGCCGTGTATCTAATCCTATTCTGTGTGATACTGTCTGCTGAGCCGTGTATCTAATACTATTCTGTGTGATACTGTGTGCTGAGCGGTGTATCTAATCCTATCCTGTGTGATACTGTCTGCTGAGCCATGTATCTATTCCTATCCTGTGTGATACTGACTACTGAGCTGTGTATCTAATCCTATCCTGTGTGATACTGACTGCTGAGCCATGTGTCTAATCCTATCCTGTGTGATACTGTCCACTGAGCTGTGTATCTAATCCTATCCTGTGTGATACTGACTGCTGAGCCGTGTATCTAATCCTATCCTGTGATACTGACTGCTGAGCCATGTGTCTAATCCTCTCCTGTGTGATACTGACTGCTGAGCTGTGTATCTAATCCTACCCTGTGTGATACTGACTGCTGAGCCGTGTATCTAATCCTATCCTGTGTGATACTGACTGCTGAGCCGTATATCTAACCCTATCCTGTGTGATACTTTCTGCTGAGCTGTGTATTTAATCCTATCGTGTGTTACTGACTGCTCAACCGTGTATCTAATCCTATCCTGTGTGATACTGACTGCTGAGCCGTATATCTAACCCTATCCTGTGTGATACTTTCTGCTGAGCTGTGTATTTAATCCTATCATGTGTTACTGACTGCTCAGCCGTGTATCTAATCCTATCCTGTGTGATACTGACTGCTGAGCCGTGTATCTAATCCTATCCTGTATGATAGTGACTGCAGAGCCGTGTATCTAATCCTATTCTGTGTGATACTGTCTGCTGAGCCGTGTATCTAATACTATTCTGTGTGATACTGTGTGCTGAGCGGTGTATCTAATCCTATCCTGTGTGATACTGTCTGCTGAGCCATGTATCTATTCCTATCCTGTGTGATACTGACTACTGAGCTGTGTATCTAATCCTATCCTGTGTGATACTGACTGCTGAGCCATGTGTCTAATCCTATCCTGTGTGATACTGTCCACTGAGCTGTGTATCTAATCCTATCCTGTGTGATACTGACTGCTGAGCCGTGTATCTAATCCTATCCTGTGATACTGACTGCTGAGCCATGTGTCTAATCCTCTCCTGTGTGATACTGACTGCTGAGCTGTGTATCTAATCCTACCCTGTGTGATACTGACTGCTGAGCCGTGTATCTAATCCTATCCTGTGTGATACTTACTGCTGAGCAGTGTATATAATCCTATCCTGTGTGATACCGTCTGCTGAGCCGTGTATCTAACCCTATCCTGTGTGATACTGACTGCTGAGCCGTGTATCTAATCCTATCAATTGTGTTACTGACTGCTCAGCCGTGTATCTAATCCTATCCTGTGTGATACTGACTGCTGAGCCGTGTATCTAATCCTATTCTGTGTGATACTGACTGCTGAGCAGTGTATATAATTCTATCCTGTGTGATACCGTCTGCTGAGCCGTGTATCTAACCCTATCCTGTGTGATACTATCTGCTGAGCCGTGTATCTAATACTATTCTGTGTGATACTGTCCGCTGAGCTGTGTATCTAATCCTATCCTGTGTGATACTGACTGCTGAGCCGTGTATCTAATCCTATCCTGTGTAATACTGCCTGCTGAGCCGTGTATCTATTCCTATCCTGTGTGATACTAACTACTGAGCTGTGTATCTAATCTTATCCTGTGTGATACTGACTGCTGAGCTGTGTATCTAATCCTATCCTGTGTGATACTGACTGCTGAGCCGTGTATCTAATCCTATCCTGTGTGATACTGACTGCTGAGCCATGTGTCTAATCCTCTCCTGTGTGATACCGTCTGCTGAGCCGTGTATCTAATCCTATCCTGTGTGATACTGACTGCTGAGCCGTGTATCTAATCCTATCCTGTGTAATAGTGTCTGCTGAGCCGTGTATCTATTCCTATCCTGTGTGATACTGACTACTGAGCTGTGTATCTAATCTTATCCTGTGTGATACTGACTGCTGAGCTGTGTATCTAATCCTATCCTGTGTGATACTGACTGCTGAGCCGTGTATCTAATCCTATCCTGTGTGATTCTGACTGCTGAGCAGTGTATATAATCCTATCCTGTGTGATACTGACTGCTGAGCTGTGTATCTAATCTTATCCTGTGTGATACTGACTGCTGAGCCGTGTATCTAATCCTATCCTGTGTGATTCTGACTGCTGAGCAGTGTATATAATCCTATCCTGTGTGATACCGTCTGCTGAGCCGTGTATCTAACCCTATCCTGTGTGTTACTGTCTGCTGAGCTGTGTATCTAATCCTATCCTGTGTGATACTGGGCTCCCCCTGCAGTCTGTGTCAGAGGGTGGTCTGTGTTGGTACGGTAATAAATGTTGTTATTTCCAGCTTTACAGAAGGACGATAACACCATAAAAATGATAAGAATAATAGGCAAAATTGTTTGGTGAATTGGAACGCGCGGGGTTAAAATTTCGCCTCAAAACATAGCTTAGGACGCTCTCGGGGTCCAGACGTGTGACTGTGCAAAATGTTGTGGCTGTAGGTGTGACGGTGCGGATGCCAATCCCAGACATACACATACACACACACACACACACACTCAGCTTTATATATTAGATGATTGATCAGAACATTTGATCACCATCTCATGTCAATGCCAAACGTAGCAGTCCTAGTCCTTACATGATGACTGATTGCTTGTGTTATTACCCTCTTAAGAGTCCTAGTTTATTATGTCTTGACTTGATATTATCTAATTAAAGGAATTGTACCAGAGCAAAAAAAAAAAAAGATCAGTCTCAAAAAATGTACAAGTTATAAGTAAGGCCTAGAGGTATTAATGTAGGACCATGAGGTAATAAGTTTAAGGACTATACAATAAGTCCGTCTTGATAACAGCAGCACCATCTAGAGGATGGGATGTCTCATTACAGCTGAGGTTCTACAGTGAACTACTGGTTGTCGCAGATTTAGAGTGAGTATATAATTGGAGACCATGGTGGCTGCAGCCTGACAACCAGAGCTGCAAAAAAAAAAAAGAACAAAATAAGCCTTAAATGATAGTCTCATAGTCTAGACGCAAAGACGTGCGTTGATCAATCAGACTGGCGTGCACAGAATACAGATGGAGGCCAGGGCTCCAGCAATCTCCACATACATCATAGCTGCTGGAAGTGTAAAGGTCAGGCTGTTTGTGATGCAAGCCATGGCCAGCCTAGGAGTCTAGGGATGGAGTGGGACACGTGCTGCAGATGATCTGTATTATCTGAAGGCGCATAAGATGCAGGAGCCCCTCTGTGCAGGCTAAGGCTAGGCAAAAATTGGACAAGTTTGAAGCTGGGTCTGTTCTCATCAGCCGTGCGCCTGCTCACAAGTTATGATCATATTACGGGTTAGACTGGGCAAAACAATGAGGATTTTATTCATCTTTAATCTTAATATGCCTTCACTTAACCCTCCGTCAGGCGCAATAGATCTGACAGGCACACAGTAATTAGTTTCACTTCTCTCTCCTTGCCCACTTATCAGAAAACCCCACCCCTCCTAGTTATCTCCTGACTCTACAGGCTCTGTGAAACCTGATATCACAGTGACTCAGCAGACCTTCTAGTGAGCAGATATCAACACTTTGGCTTCTCAGGCACATTGCGCCTGATTTCAACACAAATTGAAAGGTTAGTATTTTCTTTTTTTATTCATCACGATTGTGTATTTAGCTTGTTTTATGAAGGATTAATGCTAAGTTAGTGTACATAAGTACTGTTTTCTTAGACAAAAGGAGGGTGGCTTCTAAGGCACATTGCGCCCTAACACATACTCTTTCTCTCTTGCTTCAGATTTTCTGCTGCAATGGCCAGAAAACAGTATGATTCATCTAAACTCCTTCATTTAGAAGAAATGAAGATTTTTTTGTTAAAAGATGATGAGGAAGAACCAGCAGTAACTGAGGATTTAGAGGAATCTAGTGACATTTCATCTGAAGATGAGGTAGCAGAATGTAACACTGATTCTGGAACAGAGCAGGATGGTGATGACACTGATACAGAGGAAACAGACACAGATCTAGCTTATTATTTGGGCAAAGATAAAAATACAAAGTGGAACAAAAAGGCACCCAAGAACAAACAGCGCAGAGAATCCCACAATATTATTACACACCTTCCTGGAGTTATTGGAAGTGCTAGAAAAGCTAAAACTGCAGTGGAATGTTGGAGTAATCTAATTACAGATAGCATGTTGGAAACTATTGTTCGGTTCACTAACCAGTATATTGACACAATCAAAGAGCAATTCTCCAGAGAGAGGGACATCAAAAACACTGATGTGATTGAACTCAAGGCATTTATTGGCTTGTTATACCTAGCTGGTGCTTTCAGAGCAAATAGGCAAAGTTTGGAGGAGCTGTGGGGGACAGACGGTGATGGCATCGAAAAATTCAGCCTTGTGATGAATCTGAAACGATTCAAAGTCCTGATCCGTTGCCTCCGTTTCGATGATCGAAGTACCCGGACAGAACGAAAAGGTTATGACCGGCTTGCACCAATTCGGGACATATTTCAACAATTTATTATGAATTGTCAAAAAAGCTATTGCCCGGGGCAAAACCTCACTATTGATGAGATGCTTCCAGGTTTCCGTGGAAGATGTGGTTTTCGGCAATATATACCATCAAAGCCAAACAAATATGGAATTAAAATTTTTTGCCATGGTTGATGCAAGGATGATGTACACTATGAACATGGAAGTTTATTGTGGAAGACAGCCACCAGGTCCTTTCAATGTGAGCAACAAGCCTAGTGATGTGGTAAAGAGAATTGCTGAGCCAATGTTTGGATCTGGTCGAAATATCACTGCTGACAACTGGTTTACTGACTTTGATCTGATTGATTTTTTAAAAACGAAAAAGCTGTCATATGTGGGAACTGTTAGAAAAAACAAAAGGCAATTGCCGCCTGATTTTCTATATACAAAAGGCAAACAACAGTATAGCACTATGTTTGGGTTCAGTAATGGAAAGATTTTAGTTTCTTACATCCCACGCGAGAGGAAAAATGTGATTTTGGTCTCTTCATTACATAATGATTACACCATTGATCCAGAGTCTGGGGAGCTAAGGAAACCAGAAATCATAACTTTTTATAATTTGACCAAAAGCGGCGTTGACACTGCTGACCAAATGTGTGGCAATTTCAATGTAAGTCGAAATACCAAATGCTGGCCGATGGTAATCTTCTTTACAATGCTAAATGTGGGTGGCATCAACTCACAAGTAATTTACCTCAGTAATGAACTTAAACAAATGCGCAGAAGAATGTACCTAAAACAATTGGCTAATGAACTGGTGAGTGGAGAGCTAAGCCTAAGAAGTACAAAGACGGTTGGAATGCCCCTTGCCCTGCAACACCGGTTGAAGAGATATCGTCCCAAGGACGTTCCAGAACAAACACCGACTCTACCACCATCTAAAAGACGCAGTTGTACTACCTGCTCATTTGTATCTGGTTTCAGAAGGCTTTCTAAATATGACTGCAAAATATGTAAAGAATCAATCTGCCTTTCCCATGCAACTTTCGTCTGCCAGCCTTGCTTTTCTAAGTGTACCTGTGCTGCTTCTGCTGCAATTGAAACCACTGAAGATGAGTAGAAAATAATTAAGTAACACCTAAGTGCAATATCCTTTAAGTTTTTTTCCATAATTTTATATTTAAGCAATAGTTAAGTAAAGATAACTGGAGCCTATTTGGCGGTACTACCGAAAAGTGGTACTTTAAGTTTTAATAAGTTTATGGTTAATAAATGTTTTTTTTTTGCATCTGATTTGGTGTAATCTCTTTTAATACATTCCTATGAAGGTCACTGACTACTTCTATAGTCCTGAAATTGAAATATGTAGCTACTATAGGTGGTTTTCTGACCTGTGCTTGTCAGGCACATTGCGCATGAACTGAGGAGAATCTATATTGCGCCTGACGGAGGGTTAAAACCAGGGAAGTGATGACTAGCCTGTGCAGAGAAGGGTCAGCTTCTGGGAAGGGTTTGGTGGCCTACTAATGTAGCTATGCTGTGACTTCCTGCTGGGAGAGGGACAGAGAGGGCTGCTCTGTTCACCGTCTGTTCTCCATGTTGTACAATTGTCTGCACATCTGATATTAGTTATATCAGGCATGACTGTTTTTTTATCTGTTGTAAATGCCGCTGTTCTCCTGAATCCGGCCACGTTTTTCTTTTGTTCCAGTGCCTGTTTGTTTCTATGATATGGCCCCCTCTTCCTTGTATATAAATCTATTTTTTTAGATATACTAGGTGTGGTTTACAAGATTATGCCCACAGAGAAAACTTGAGGATGACAGCCAACTGGCTAAAACCACTAGATTTATTTACAGAAAAGAGGGGGTCATATCTTAAGGAACAAAAGGAAAGCATTGAGGAGAAAAGGGGCATTTATACCAAGTAAAAGAAAATTCCATATTTATGGTGAGTGATAGGTTCTCTTAATTGCCTGATCTTGGCAGCGTCAACGTATACAGTTGGATAAAATTCCCTTAAAATATATACATATACATTCTTTAATTGGGATGTGAGGACACATGCTGTGACTTTCGCTGGGAGAGGGGCAGAGAGAGCTGCTTTTCCAGTATCAAGTCTCCGTACTCTCTTCATACTAGGTATGACTCTGGTTGTCTACAGACCACTTTTATGTAAGATTTATATGCTTTCCATTTTGATAGTGCCACCTGCAGACTATGGTGTTCAGACGAGTCAGCCACAAGATACTAGTTTGGAACATGCAATCGTTAACGATGCCTTAATTAATAAAACGTCCTTAAGACTGAAAATATCCAACTGGCTTTTACTGAATTCTTCAAGCGTGGCAGTCCATGACTCCTGGGCAGCTCCAGTGATGGTATATGTGCATCCAGCAGCACTTTATCAGGGAGTGGGAAGGAAGGGCAGGTGCTGGCGGCAACACTTCCATCTATTCCTGGCAGCCGCTTCCCACATACACCTGTTACTAATTGGTTAATTTGTGTAATTAAGCTCAGCTGCACATTAATTCTACCATTTACTTGCTAAAGTTCACAAGCCCCTGGCTTGCATCTGCTCCCCGCACCCCCACCCGTCTCGCTAATTGGGTAGATCTGAAGGGAGCTGGGGGGTTAATGTGATTTATGTCCCTAATGAATATGGGAGCTGTTGTTGTCCATGGAGATGACATTGACCAAAGTCAAGTGCAAGTGGCGCCCTGACAATCACAGGAGACCTGTAGGTACTTAAACCTGGAAATGCTGTATTTAAGCCTGCCATGTGTCATACCTTCTGCTGAGCTACTGCATCCAATTTTATCATAGTGGTGTATCAAAGTCTTTGATGTATGACACACAGTTCTGGTCCTGTTCATTCGGACTGTTGTAGTAGGGCAGTTCTGATGTATGGGATAGTGGACATAGGTGAAGTGTCAGTGGATTCATGAGACAGCGCTCCCTTTTCCCCTTGACTTTGGCTGTCTCGTCCCATTTTATATGAGCTTCCTTCCCCTCTCTAGACTGATACTACAATCCCCTGTGGTCCCATGGGAAACTTATCTGGACCTGCGGCTTCCTGACCTGCAGGCTACACCCTAATCCTGGTCAATGTTTGCAAAACCTCTTGTACTGCAGTGCTGATAACTGAGGGCATGTGCAGTGGGCTTCTTCCAGATTGTCCAAAACAGATTAAATGGACACTTGAACTACAGCGGTTATGGAAAGTATTAAAACCCTTTACATTTTTCACTCTTTGTTTCATTGCAGCCATTTGGTAAATTTAAAAAAGTTAATTTTTTCTCAGTAATGTACACTCTGCACCCCATCTTGATGGAAAAAAAAAACAGAAATGTAGAAAGTTTTGCAAATTTATTAAAAAAAAGAAAAACTGAAATATCACATGGCCATAAGTATTCAGATCCTTTGCTCAGTATTGAGTAGAAGAACCCTTTTGAGCTAGTTAGTACAGCCATGAGTCTTCTTGGGAATGATGCAACAAGTTTTTCACACCTGGATTTGGGGATCCTCTGCCATTCTTCCTTGCAGATCCTCTCCAGTTCCGTCAGGTTGGATGGTGAACGTTGGTGGACAGCCATTTTCAGGACTCTCCATTGATGCTCAATTGGATTTAGGTCAGGACTCTGGCTGGGCCAGTCAAGAATGGTCACAGAGTTGTTCTGAAGCCACTCCTTTATTATTTTAGCTGTGTGCTTAAGGTCATTGTCTTGTTGGAAGGTGAACCTTCTGCCAAGTCTGAGGTCCAGAGCACTCTGGAAGAGGTTTTCATCCAGGATCTCTCTGTACTTGGCTGCATTCATGTTTCCTTCAATTGCAACCAGTCGTCCTGTCCCTGCAGCTGAAAAACACCCCCATAGCATGATGCTGCCACCACCATGTTTCACTGTTGGGATTGTATTGGGCAAGTGATGAGCAGTGCCTGGTTTTCTCCACACATACCGCTTAGCATTATCACCAAAAAGTTCTATCTTTGTCTCATCAGACCAGAGACTCTTATTTCTCATAGTCTGGGAGTCCTTCATGTGTTTGGTCTGACATACACTGTGAGGTCTTATATAGAAGGGTGTGTGCCTTTACAAATCAAATCCAATCAGTTTAATTAAACACATCTGGACTCCAATGAAGGAGTAGAACCATCTCAAGGAGGATCACAAGGAAATGGATAGCATGTGACTTAAATATGAGTGTCTGAGCAAAGGGTCTGAATACTTATGACCATGTGATATTTCAGTTTCTCTTTTTTAATAAATTTGCAAAAGTTTCTACATTTCAGTTTTTTTCAGTCAAGATGGGGTGCAGAGTGTACATTAATGAGAAAAAAATGAGCTTTTTTGAATTTATCAAATGGCTGCAATGAAACAAAGAGTGAAAAATTTAAAGGGGTCTGAAAACTTTCCGTACCCATTGTAAATGAGAAATCAAAGTATACACACCTACTTCTCCAGAAAACTCACACAGCTCATAAAATAGGAAATATAGATGTTGGTCTCAGTTTTCCACTTAAATGGGAATTATGACTAATCTTCCTAACTGGTACATGTTGTAGATCTCATCCTGTTGTTTAAAATAAGGGTTTTGGCATCACTGCCAAATATTTTATACAAAAGTTACGGCATTATAAAAATCAATGGTTTGAGCGGATTAGCCCTCACCGCAGGCTGAGTTACGAGACTGCTGTAAACAGAAACACCTCTCTGCTGCCACACTGGTGAGAAAAGGTACTGTAAGTAAAAAAAAAAAAAAAAATAGATATTTTATTTAGTCACCATAGAGAACTATCTAAATTTCTGGGTTACAGGTTATCAGTCTCGATAACGGTTACATGAAAATCACAGAGTTTGCCGTTTTTATCTCTCGCTTGGGGCGGTGTCCTTCCTTTCTGTAATTAAGACCGTTCATCAATACTAAGAAACAAAAACACGAGAAATTGATAGTTCATCAGCTCATTAGGTGCTAGAACTTGCACTCTTTTCCTGTTTCGATGTGGTCGGGAAGCTGGGTTAATATTTTGGGAGGTGACTTGGTTTCCTGATTGGGTTAAGAGAGAGTTTTATGACAATAGTGCAGGAAGCGGGTGTGATTTATATGCCAGGACTGTTTTGTGTGACTTGAGAACTCCATCAGCTCGGAATTACAATTCTGAATTCGAGAGGGATTGGAGCTGAGGCGTATGCGCTGTCACGCTCTGCTGTCGTTGAAGGACAGCACAACCCCATCGGCTTTCTTTTATAGGTAAAACTGATTAGCATAATCCCGATCCCAATGCAGAATATGGAATCTGGCATCGACTCAGGTTGAATCCTCAGCGCAGTCTTTATTTGGTAGGGGATTTGGCCTCTTAAAGGATGCTAAACCTCATAAAATAGTACAAGAAACAACAGGGTCCAGACCCTGGACTGGAGGTAAGGTGTACAAGACACATATACTATTGGTCAAACTTCCTCCGAATTCACTGACATTATTACATCACTGTTATTGGGTATTATTTCAAATAAATAATGTGATAAAACCAACTTAAATTATTAAAATACATTTAGTAGACTAAGTTCCGAATGTCTACATTTTCCAAAGTTGCTATCTTATTGGGAGCATGATATCTCATTCCTCTACTAGTTGTGCTGATGGTGTGCTTACAGTACACACCACCTTACTTGTGCCATGAACAGCCACTTCAATGGCTATAACCTATCCTACTACCTCCTCAGACAGGTTTCATCGGACATTCGCTTCATCAAGACTATAGAGTCTTATAGCTACAAGCTGTACCCTTGGTGAAGCTGGATTAATGGCTAAACATGTTGAAAGGGCTTGTTTATTTCCTGTTATAATTGCTTCATCATCAGGTGTATGGGGGTTTAAATCTATGCCCCTAAACTCTGAATGAAGCCAGATTAATAGTGAACCATGTCTGGGGGGAGGAGAAGGCTTGTATGATTGGTTTTAACAAGCTATAAACCCCTGTACTCCTGATGATGCCAGATTAACAAAGAAACACATGAGAGAGTAGATATAGAGAGGGGATGTGTAACACGCATTAACAATTGTGGTGGATGTCTCTAGCACAAGTAGGGTGGTGAATACTGAGGAATCTTCATCAACACAATAGGAGATTTGATGAATATTGCAGCTCACGCTGCGGAAAAGGTGCGGATTCATCCGCGCGGATTTTGTACAATCCGCAGGTGAAACCGCAGGTCAAAAGACCTGCGGTTTTACCTGCGGATTGCTCTGCGGTTTTGCCCTGCGGTTTTTCATCTCCTCAATGGAGGAGATGGCAAACCGCAGGAGAATCCGCAGAAAGAATTGACATGTCAATTCTTTCTGCGGATTGAAAACCGCAGATAATCCGCGCGGAAAATTCCGCACCGTCTGCACTGCGGTTTTTGATTCCCATAGGGAATCATTGTACTGTACACCGCAGCAGAAACTGCTGCGGGTCCGCAGCGGCCAAAACCGCTGCGGAACCGCAGCAAAATCCGCAGCGTGTGCACACAGCCTAACAAGCTTTAAGCCCCTCTACACCTCATGAAGCCAAATTAAACAGTGAAACACATCAAGTGGCTTATGTGATGGATTTTAACAATTATAGTGTCTGTTCCTGGCACAAGATACTGCAGACATACCATCAACGCACCTTTTGCAGGAATAGGAGAGTTGAAGAAATGTATAGCTATAAGCTATACACATCTGTAAGCCTGATGAAGCCCGATTAATGGCGAAACATGTCAGGGAGTTTAAGTGATAGATTTTAGTGATTGAACAGCAGTCACTGGCTCAAGTAAGGTGGTGTGTACTACACCATCAACACACCTTTTGCAGCAATATGAGATTTGAGAAATAGTCCTCTCAAATAAACAAAAATATTGGAAAATCCACACATTATGGACTCCGTTTTGGTCTTATCACATAATTCAATGTAAATCATACCTATTTTAAGTGATGAAGCAATATTTCCTGTGGGTATGGTGAAAGAAAGGGTACATCTATCTGTCCATTTGTAAAATTTACATGTATTTTGTCACAGTCCTTGACACCGATTGTGTGCCCATTGCTGTTCCCATATTTCAGATTTACTTTCCCTTCATAGTGAAGCGAGATCCTGAGTCAGATGAGGCCAGACTGAATCACTGTGTTCACCCCCTCCACTCTGTAATGTTTTTTTTTTTTTTACGTGAAACCCCAAGAGTCCTTTCGAAGGCAGACATAAAAATTGCTTTTGCACCACAAGCTGGAAATTAATTCTCCCTCCCCCAAAGATCCTTCATCCTGAGTAAGTAAATAAATAAATAAAAGGCTACTAAAAATCAATATAGCGATAACTGACTAATGGCTTATTAGTCCTGACACACAGCAGGTGAGGGATGCCGGGGAGCGGCTGAGCACCGAACTCTCCGATGCTGTGGAGGCTGAGCACTTGCCTTTGGCCGAATAACAGACACATAGCGGGGGAGAGAGTGAGGGAACAAACAGATAATCTATAGGAAATAAATGTTCCGTAGACACCAGGTATTGTATTCAACTGAAGGCATAATAATATCATTAACATTACAGCGGCAATTCAGGTCCGTGCATCACTGCTGCTCGGGAGTAATATTGTCATTAATGCAAAGCTAGTCAGTAGTCTGTTACAACGTCTTCTCCGGAATGAAAAAAGTTCTCATCTCTGGCATGACAATGCCCTTAGATTAACCCTATACAGCACTCACACTGCATCCAGGGTATAGAGCTGCTCACTATAGTGACCTCTCCCCAGTGATGTATATACAGTGATATCACTGCTCTATGTCCTGGTGGTCTGGGTGTAGTACTGATCACTATAGTGACCTCTCCCCAGTGATGTATATACAGTGATATCACCGCTCTATGTCCTGGTGGTCTGGGTGTAGTACTGATCACTATAGTGACCTCTCCCCAGTGATGTATATACAGTGATATCACCGCTCTATGTCCTGGTGGTCTGGGTGTAGTACTGATCACTATAGTGACCTCTCCCCAGTGATGTATATACAGTGATATCACCGCTCTATGTCCTGGTGGTCTGGGTGTAGTACTGATCACTATAGTGACCTCTCCTCAGTGATGTATACACAGTGGTATCACCGCTCTATGTCCTGGTGGTCAGGGTGTAGTACTGATCACTATAGTGACCTCTCCCCAGTGATGTATATACAGTGATAGCACCGCTCTATGTCCTGGTGGTCAGGGTGTAGTACTGATCACTATACTGACCTCTCCCCAGTGATGTATATACAGTGATATCACCGCTCTATGTCCTGGTGGTCAGGGTGTAGTACTGATCACTATAGTGACCTCTCCCCAGTGATGTATACACAGTGGTATCACTGCTCTATGTCCTGGTGGTCTAGGTGTAGTACTGATCACTATAGTGACCTCTCCCCAGTGATGTATATACAGTGATATCACCGCTCTATGTCCTGGTGGTCATGGTGTAGTACTGATCACTATAGTGACCTCTCCCCAGTGATGTATACACAGTGGTATCACTGCTCTATGTCCTGGTGGTCTAGGTGTAGTACTGACCAGTAAACTCACCAGTGATATAAGTGATCTGTATACCAGACCCTCCTTCCTACGTTGTGTGCTGACTGATGTCGTGTATGACGTGAGGTTCTCAGGCGCGAAGGAGCCGTACATTGTACTAAAACATAATGGATGTCTGGAGGACAATGAGGGCCGGTAATAAGAGAACAAGCCATTGTTCCCGCGAGTGTCATATGAGTCTGATATCAAAGGAAGCAACGAATGAGACCCGTCCTCTTTATAAGACGCTCTTGTCTGTGGCTTTTTCGGCCGCTTTCACCTTCATTCTTCTGACTAAACCCATTTAGGCTGGCAGGTCGGATCTGTCCGGTAGAAGAAAGAAGCCAGAAGTGACATTAACATGAAGCTGATAACCCATCACAATGTCAGATTGTCTAGAACGGTTCCCTAACAATAGTGTGGCATCGTAGGGGACGAGGACTACGCTTTCTTCTCGGCCCTGCCGTCGCCGGCCATCAGTGTGCTATAATAAATCCCGGGTCTAGTTTTCCTGCGCCCATGATGAGGCCTTCTTATTAGATCACTAGATTTACAGTCATTTGTCAAGTCCAAATCGCAGCAGAAAGGGAATGGCTGAATGTAATTGTCTCCTTGAATAATTCCATTATGGCCCACCAAGATTACCCACCACACCCCAACATCTGAACGCCCTCGAGTCACCATGGCAACCAGGCTCCGCAGGCCTCCTTCCTCGCAGGCCGCATCCATTAGGGCATGATAGGGCCTGCAGGCGTAATAATGAATGAAATATAAGCCGCCAGCATTCTGCTCCCCCTCCCCAGCTGCCTAGTGGGGGAGAACCAGTAAGCGATGGTGGTGGTGGTGGCGGGGTGTAAGATGAATGAATCTTTCTCATCTCTAACTTAATGAGAAATTTTAAATCAAATAATGAACATAAATTCATCAAACACTGACACCCGCCCCACACCCCACCACAGGCTTCCTGGAGCACTCGCAGCTCCGCAGCCTACTTCCCTTATATCATTCCTTGTCTTATCGGAGCCTCTTATAGATATACATCTACACACGGCTCGAAACGACGATGGCGGATGCTTCATTAGTCTTAATTTGCTGAAATGGTTGACACTTATATTTCCGCAAAAAGTGTTTATAAGTACTTCATATCAAGTGATTATCAACTGATGACTATACACAGCAATTATAGTAGTTCTTAAACATAGGAGCAGTACTCTTGTACACAGGGGCAGTATTATAGTAGTTATATTCTTGTACACAGGGGCAGTATTATAGTAGTTATATTCTTGTACACAGGGGCAGTATTATAGTAGTTATATTCTTGTACATATGGGGCAGTATTGTAGTAATTATATTCTTGTACATAGGAGCAGTATTATAGTAGTTATATTCTTGTACATATGGGCAGTATTATAGTAGTTATATTCTTGTACATATGGGCAGTATTATAGTAGTTATATTCTTGTACATATGGGCAGTATTATAGTAGTTATATTCTTGTACATAGGGGGCAGTATTGTAGTAGTTATATTCTTGTACATATGGGGCAGTATTGTAGTAGTTATATTCTTGTACATAGGAGCAGTATTATAGTAGTTATATTCTTGTACATCGGGACAGTATTATAGTAGTTATATTCTTGTACATAGGGGCAGTATTATAGTAGTTATATTCTTGTACATAGGAGCAGTATTATAGTAGTTATATTCTTGTACATATGGGCAGTATTATAGTAGTTATATTCTTGTACATAGGAGCAGTATTATAGTAGTTATATTCTTGTACATATGGGCAGTATTATAGTAGTTATATTCTTGTACATAGGGGGCAGTATTGTAGTAGTTATATTCTTGTACATATGGGGCAGTATTGTAGTAGTTATATTCTTGTACATAGGAGCAGTATTATAGTAGTTATATTCTTGTACATCGGGACAGTATTATAGTAGTTATATTCTTGTACATAGGGGCAGTATTATAGTAGTTATATTCTTGTACATATGGAGCAGTATTATAGTAGTTATATTCTTGTACATAGGGGCAGTATTATAGTAGTTATATTCTTGTACATAGGGGCAGTATTATAGTAGTTATATTCTTGTACATATGGAGCAGTATTATAGTAGTTATATTCTTGTACACAGGGGCAGTATTATAGTAGTTATATTCTTGTACATATGGGGCAGTATTGTAGTAGTTATATTCTTGTACATAGGAGCAGTATTATAGTAGTTATATTCTTGTACATATGGGCAGTATTATAGTAGTTATATTCTTGTACATAGGGGGCAGTATTGTAGTAGTTATATTCTTGTACATATGGGGCAGTATTGTAGTAGTTATATTCTTGTACATAGGAGCAGTATTATAGTAGTTATATTCTTGTACATCGGGACAGTATTATAGTAGTTATATTCTTGTACATAGGGGCAGTATTATAGTAGTTATATTCTTGTACATATGGAGCAGTATTATAGTAGTTATATTCTTGTACATAGGGGCAGTATTATAGTAGTTATATTCTTGTACATAGGGGCAGTATTATAGTAGTTATATTCTTGTACATATGGAGCAGTATTATAGTAGTTATATTCTTGTACATCGGGACAGTATTATAGTAGTTATATTCTTGTACATAGGGGCAGTATTATAGCAGTTATATTCTTGTACATATGGAGCAGTATTATAGTAGTTATATTCTTGTACATAGGGGCAGTATTATAGTAGTTATATTCTTGTACATAGGGGCAGTATTATAGTAGTTATATTCTTGTACATATGGAGCAGTATTATAGTAGTTATATTCTTGTACACAGGGGCAGTATTATAGTAGTTATATTCTTGTACATATGGGGCAGTATTGTAGTAGTTATATTCTTGTACATAGGAGCAGTATTATAGTAGTTATATTCTTGTACATATGGGCAGTATTATAGTAGTTATATTCTTGTACATAGGGGGCAGTATTGTAGTAGTTATATTCTTGTACATATGGGGCAGTATTGTAGTAGTTATATTCTTGTACATAGGAGCAGTATTATAGTAGTTATATTCTTGTACATCGGGACAGTATTATAGTAGTTATATTCTTGTACATAGGGGCAGTATTATAGTAGTTATATTCTTGTACATATGGAGCAGTATTATAGTAGTTATATTCTTGTACATAGGGGCAGTATTATAGTAGTTATATTCTTGTACATAGGGGCAGTATTATAGTAGTTATATTCTTGTACATATGGAGCAGTATTATAGTAGTTATATTCTTGTACACAGGGGCAGTATTATAGTAGTTATATTCTTGTACATATGGGGCAGTATTGTAGTAGTTATATTCTTGTACATAGGAGCAGTATTATAGTAGTTATATTCTTGTACATATGGGCAGTATTATAGTAGTTATATTCTTGTACATAGGGGGTAGTATTATAGTAGTTATATTCTTGTACATATGGGGCAGTATTGTAGTAGTTATATTCTTGTACATAGGAGCAGTATTATAGTAGTTATATTCTTGTACATCGGGACAGTATTATAGTAGTTATATTCTTGTACATAGGGGCAGTATTATAGTAGTTATATTCTTGTACATATGGAGCAGTATTATAGTAGTTATATTCTTGTACATAGGGGCAGTATTATAGTAGTTATATTCTTGTACATAGGGGGTAGTATTATAGTAGTTATATTCTTGTACATAGGAGCAGTATTATAGTAGTTATATTCTTGTACATAGGGGCAGTATTATAGTAGTTATATTCTTGTACATAGGGGCAGTATTATAGTAGTTATATTCTTGTACATAGGGGCAGTATTATAGTAGTTATATTCTTGTACATAGGAGCAGTATTATAGCAGTTATATTCTTGTACATAGGGGCAGTATTATAGTAGTTATATTCTTGTACATATGGGGCAGTATTGTAGTAGTTATATTCCTGTACATAGGAGCAGTATTATAGTAGTTATATTCTTGTACATAGGGGGTAGTATTATAGTAGTTATATTCTTGTACATAGGAGCAGTATTATAGTAGTTATATTCTTGTACTTAGGGGCAGTATTATAGTAGTTATATTCTTGTACATAGGGGGCAGTATTATAGTAGTTATATTCTTGTACATAGGGGCAGTATTATAGTAGTTATATTCTTGTACGTAGGGGCAGTATTATAGTAGTTATATTCTTGTACATAAGAGCAGTATTATAGTAGTTATATTCTTGTACATAGGGGGTAGTATTATAGTAGTTATATTCTTGTACATAGGAGCAGTATTATAGTAGTTATATTCTTGTACACAGGGGCAGTATTATAGTAGTTATATTGTTGTACATATGGGGCAGTATTGTAGTAGTTATATTCTTGTACATAGGAGCAGTATTATAGTAGTTATATTCTTGTACATCGGGACAGTATTATAGTAGTTATATTCTTGTACACAGGGGCAGTATTATAGTAGTTATATTCTTGTACATATGGGGCAGTATTGTAGTAGTTATATTCCTGTACATAGGAGCAGTATTATAGTAGTTATATTCTTGTACATAGGGGGTAGTATTATAGTAGTTATATTCTTGTACATAGGAGCAGTATTATAGTAGTTATATTCTTGTACATAGGGGCAGTATTATAGTAGTTATATTCTTGTACATAGGGGGCAGTATTATAGTAGTTATATTCTTGTACAAAGGGGCAGTATTATAGTAGTTATATTCTTGTACGTAGGGGCAGTATTATAGTAGTTATATTCTTGTACATAAGAGCAGTATTATAGTAGTTATATTCTTGTACGTAGGGGCAGTATTATAGTAGTTATATTCTTGTACATAGGGGCAGTATTATAGTCGTTATATTCTTGTACATAGGGGCAATTTTTATTATAAACCAAACATAAATACAATTATAATAAAACAAAAATCATCCAGTATTACAAAACACAAACCACTTAGGTAATATATACACAGCATTACATAATCAGATCATATTCATAAATAAATTAAAGTGTCCACACCTGGGGATAGAAAAAGAAAGTTAGAAAAAAAAACGTTGTGTTTCTCGGACTCCTTCCAACTTCCAGTGATTTTATCCACCGGAGTTCTGACATCACCTGATTGGCGGCAGCGGTGTGATCGAACAGCTCATTGTGCAGTGACACCCGGGTTCTCATGTGCCAGTGATAGTATTTGATGACACTGATTATAATGTACATCGTCTCTCTGTCGATGTTACTAACAGTGGAGGGGACATCATAGATTATGTCGGGATACTTTAGGGTCCGCAGTCTGGGGATTTTTAGATTAGCTGACACTTCCTCCCAGATCTTCCTCCCTCCCCAGCAATCACATATGAAGTGCTCCATAGTCTCCTCCTGCTGACAACCAAGGGGACAATTCCGATCAGAGACACACAGATGTTTCAGGTTCCCTCTGACAAAGAGCCGACTATGCAGTGAAAGCCAAGTGACATCAAACAGTTTAGGAGGTAGCCGTTTCCCGTTTAGGAACCTAAGGCTTTCCTGCAGGGTGGTGGTGACACAATCTCTCAGGGCCAGTGGAGAGTAGAAGAAAGTCCTACATACACGAGCATACAGGTCTCTTCTGGTATTGCTCTCAATGTAAGACCTCTCAAGTCCCCACCTCCTAACACACTTCAGTCCATAGTCCAGATACTGGGGGAGGTGGTCACCTGTCCATCTCCTCCTCTTGAGACTGCCGCCTCGCACCCAAGATTCTGCAAAAGGCAATATCCAGTACCTGATACTATTTACCCACAGGGAGCTACTGTTTGAGTCCATGTTCCCAAAATTCACCTTTAGAAACAAGGAGTCAAAGAAAACCCTTGGATTCAACATATCCAGCCCACCCTCTCTCCGCCGTAGGTACGTTATTCCCCTCTTTATTAGGTTCAACCTATTCCCCCACAAGAGCTGGAAGAACAGGCTGAAGAGCCTCGCTGAGAAAGATTCTGGCAAAGGGAAAGCGACAGAGACATACAAGAAAACGGGGACCAGGTACTTCTTCAACATTGTGACCCTTTCTCTGTAGGTCAGCCTCCAGTTCTTCCATCGCTGAACCTTTGCATTTCCGGTTTCCAATTTCTCCTCCCAATTTAGCATGGCATTATCATCCCTCCCAAATTTAACCCCTAGGATCTTAATATGGGTGGAGGCTTTGGAAAACTGCGGCAGATCAAAGCTGGGCTCAGTATCTAATGTCCACAGAGCTTGGCTCTTTTCAAGGTTAACCAGAGACCCGGAGGCCTCTGAGTAGCTTCTGATGGACGCAGATAACATCTGCACCTCACGAGGATTGGAGATCACCAGCATCACATCATCCGCATAGGCAACAACATTCAGAGGCGGGCAGTGGGGAACCGGCACCCCCTGAAAATCGCACTCCTGCAGTGACCTCATAAACGGGTCTAGGGCAAAAACATACAGGAGCGGACTCATTGGGCAGCCCTGTCTCACCCCCGCCCCAACTCCAAAAGTGTCACCCTGCCAACCATTAATCAGAGGAAAGCTCACCGCCTCTCTGTACAACGTCTTCAGCCAATCCACAAATTGTCCCGGAATACCGTACTTTGACAAAGTGGCCCACAGATAGTCATGATCAACCCTGTCAAAGGCTTTAGCCTGGTCCAGACTGACAACATATCTCCCACACCGCAGAGCTTTACATCTCTCAAACATCTCTCGTATCGAGATGACTGCTCCAGAGATGTTCCGCCCTTTTACTGTGCCAAACTGAGAGCCTACCAACAGTGCCGGGGACAAACAGACTCACCTAGAAAATAGGATCTTTGCCAGAATCTTCCTGTCCACATTCAAGAGGGCAATCGGCCTCCAGTTCTTGATGTCGCTCGGCTCTTTACCTTTAGACAGCAGAATTAACGAGGACACTCTCATGGATGGAGGCATCAGGTGATTTTCTAGACAATTTCTATACACATCCACAAGAATTGGAGCCAGGAGGTCTCTGAATTTCTTATAAAATTCTGCTGTTATACCATCTGGACCTGGTGCCTTCTTCAGATATAACTTATCAATAGCCTCCTTAACTTCCTCCACCGTTAATTCTGCTGTCAAAGGAGAAAAGTCCAGATCATTAGTATCAGGCACTGGAGTTGCCTCCAAGAATTGAGTCATCTTATCTTTATCCAAAACTTTCCTCTGAAACAAGTCAGCATAGTAAGCTCTCACCACCTCCAGGATACCCTCCCGTGAATCCTGCAATACACCCTGGGAGTCGGTGAGACCCGTGACCATTTTTTTGACCACCCTCTCCCTGCAATTCTCAAAGGGATCAGAGGCCCCTAAGGACCCATAATCCCGTTCAAGAACCAGGGAGGTATACCTGCTATACTGATACTGCTTTATCTCAGATTTCAGCCGGTCGATCTTCACTTTGTCATCCCCGCCCGCCGAATACAGTGACTCCAATTCTTTGCGCAGCTTTAGATACTGGCTGTACTTATTCCTCCCTTTATTAACTGACAGTCTCTTTAAGAGGGATCTGATATCCTCCTTGACGTCCTCCCACCAGTCAGTCATGGTGTCATAGAAGTCAACCCTGTCTAGATGAACCTGGATAAGGGAGAGAACACGACTCTGAACATAGACATCATCCAGGAGACTGGAATTGAGCTTCCACAACCCTCTACCAATGTCCGGACGGTTAGAGGAACCCAAAGAGAAGCACAAGGCGAGGTGATCAGAGTAAGGGACAACCTTCTCACTCAGGGTGCCGACAGCCTCAGTAGGACTGACAAAAGCAAAATCTATCCTACTGCTCCTGTTGGAACATGAATATGTGAATTTTGGCTGTCGCCCACCCTGTGTGAAAACGTCAGTCAGTCCTGCCTGCATTATGACGCTATGTAGGACCTTACCGTCCCTGGTCACTGCCCTGCCTGAGGAGCTGTCACCTGATGTCATTATGGCATTAAAGTCCCCCGCCATCACCACTGGAAGAGAAGTGAAGAGGTAAGGCTTGACGTCATTAAACAGCTGGATCCTGTCAGTCACTGTCTGTGGCCCATAGATGTTAATAAGCCGGAGTCGCCTCCCATGGATAGTGACTTCTAGGACCAGACATCTTCCCATGACCACCTCCGTCATCCTATGCACAGTCACATCATTGGTGTTAAACAGGACAGCGACCCCGGCATAAGGCTCCACAGCCAGTGACCAGAAAGAAGGACCGGACCGCCATTCCCTCTCAGCCTCTCTCATAAGCCCCAGAGATGTCAGTCGTGTCTCCTGCAGGAAGATGACATCTGTGTCCAGATATTTGAGATGTTCATACACCGCGTGTCTAGTTCTCCTCAGCTTAATGCTATTCACATTGCTCGAGGTCACTGTCAATGAGAACCCCGCCATCACAACACAATATAGTAGGAGCAAAGTAACAGCCATCATCATGAGTCAGAGATGTTCTGTCCACCACTGGTGTCCATGTCAGACACTACCTGAGGGTCCACAGATAAGGGCTTCCGCTTTGGCGGGGGATGGTCCTCTATGTCCCTGTCACACTCAGCATCAACTTTCCTCAACTCTTCCTCATAATCGTCACCATTGGAGTCAGATAAAACTCCATACTTGTTGGACACGACCATCACTCCTGCAGAATTCTGAACCTTCTTACTAGCAGTCTGACCAGTGTCATATTCTGCCTCAGGTTTACGGGAAGATGTGTTCTTTTTCTTCCTTTTATTATAATTAATGCTCCAGTCATCAGATACAGACAGTGATACTGAAGGGGGGGCTATCTGAGGCTGCTGGACCTGATGGACGACCTCCATGTTCCCCTCTGCACCCTGCTTCTCTGGTGCTGCCTGAGTGGACTCCTGGTGGGCATCTGAGTTGGTCAACATCTCTCCTGACATTAAATACTCCTCATGCGTCCCTGCCACCACATCCTCATCCTCCTGAGCCTCTGCCCCTGCCATCACTAACTCATCAGGGAAGACTGCAGATGTTGTGCCAGGCGTCTGGACAGTCCCTGTGAGGGTGGCCCATCCTACCACAGAGGTTGCACCTGACGTCCCGGCAGTCTGCAGCGACATGGCCGATTGCCCCACACAGACTGCACTTCACCACAGTACAGGCGTTAGCCAGATGACCTTTCCCACCACATCTGAAACACTTTCTGGGTTGCCCGGGATAATAACACCTTCCCTTCTCCCTCCCAATGAAGAAGGAGTTGGGTAAGTGGTCAGTGATGTTATTACAATGCCGCAATTTTACCAAGACCCGCCACCCCATTGTCCAGATACCATCCTCATCTCTGACCTTGGTGAGCCCAGAGACGAGGTCACAGTGTCTCCGGAGCCACACCTCGATGTCCTGTGGAGGAACGGCCTCATTTCAGAACGTGATGTTTACTGTGACTGTGTCCGGCCTGGAGATAGGAACCAACACAAACTTATTCCAGCCCTCAGCATCTCTGAACTTGGGGTAATTGGCCCAGAATCTATCCAGGTCAGACATGAGCTTGAAGCTGACCTCGTAGCCCTGCCTGTCCTGAAAATTAGACACTGCCAGTATCTCATTTGCCACAAACCCCATCTGGCCGCAGAGCAGCTCTCTCACCACATACCTGCGTTGTGGCAGATCCTCCTTGGCACCTATGTATTTAAACCGCACCACATTAATGCGTTTGAATGTCTGGCCGGTATACCTGGCGCTGGAAGTGAAGGATGGGGCGCCGCGGCTCCAGGCATTCCTGGGGGCACCTGCCGGGTCACACTGGGCTGACTGACAGGGAGAGGGCCTGCAGCAGGGGGGGCTGTCACACCTTGTGGACTAGATGGCAAAGGGGGATAATCACACATATCATGCACATTATCATGAGCAGCATCATTATCATCAGACAGTGCGACGTCCATTACAGAATGTGAAACCCCTCCAACCCCCGACCCCATGGGCACAGCATCACCAGCCCCAGTCTGTGCTTCAGCCTCAGCCTCATCAGCACAAACAGTCTCACATATACTGTCCTGCTCCTGTGTGGGGCATTCTGGGACCTGTGGTGCCTCTGCTGCAGTCTGAAGTGTATGCTCCTGTTCACACTGAGCTGCCTGCTGCTGCAGCTGTTTTCCCTCCTGGAAGCAGAAGAGGGCAGCCTGTAACACTGGCCGTGTCCGCTGCTGGGGGGTCCCATCCTGAACATCAGGGGTTCTGGCCTCTACAGCACAGTCCTGCTTATAGGAGGCGAACCGCTCGCGGTTCCTGTAGGTCTCTGCCAGGGGCCCCATGCTCTCCAGCACAGATTCAGTGTCCTGCACAACACTCGCCAGCTGTACACCCAGTGTGTTCAGTCTCAGGTCATACGCGTCATTACTGGCAGGATTAGTGGTCTTTAGGCTATAGATGAAGTCTACCTCCATTTGCAGCGCTTTTTTTTGCTGCTGTAACTCACCCAGTTTTCGGACAAGTCCCGGTATCTCATCCGCTAGCTGCAGCTCGGGTGCACGCGCCGGCCCCACAGGTTTAGTCTTGACCACGGGTACAGGGGTTTTGAACACAGTCTTGTGCGGGTCCACCACGGATGGTTTTGTGGCCCCTTGGCTGGATGCAGGCTCCGCAGCAGGTTTATCGCTGCCACCTGACTGTGACCGTGTGCGTCCTGGCCGCGCCATACTGCCATGTTGCTGTAGGTTTTCCTGCATTGTCTGCCTTTCCAAAGACGTCCGTCTCTGCCTGGAAGCTGGAGAGGTGATCTGCACAGCTGGGGCCGATCTCACCTGTGAACCAGGCAGGAGCTGCTTACTGACTGGGGAGCTACAAGGCTTCATATTGTGCTGGTTTCTATCACTCACTGACACTTTCCCTTCTTGCTTCTTTGTTGGAACTGGAGAAGGTTTTCCTCCCAAAACTGTAGTCAAAGCTTTCTCCTTCTTCACCGAACTGCTGCAGCTTTGACTCGCTGCATTCACTGGTCTCACAGCGGCTTTGGGATTAACATTCCCATTAGTAGAAGCCTGGGAGGCTAGTCCCAGTGTAGGCCGGGAAGCCTGGGCCTTGCCAGGGGAGCTTCCCCGCCCAGGGTGGCCCCTCCCTGGGCTTGCTCCAGACATCAGGAGAAACACTGACACACAACCTCACAGCTAGGAGGCAGTATTATAGTAGTTATATTCTTGTACATATGGGGCAGTATTATAGTAGTTATATTCTTGTACATAGAGGCAGTATTGTAGTAGTTATATTCTTGTACATAGGAGCAGTATTATAGTAGTTATATTCTTGTACATAGGAGCAGTATTATAGTAGTTATATTCTTGTACATCGGGACAGTATTATAGTAGTTATATTCTTGTACACAGGGGCAGTATTATAGTAGTTATATTCTTGTATATATGGGGCAGTATTGTAGTATTTATATTCCTGTACATAGGAACAGTACTCTTGTACATAGGGGCAGTATTATAGTAGTTATATTCTTGTACGTAGGGGCAGTATTATAGTAGTTATATTCTTGTACATAAGAGCAGTATTATAGTAGTTATATTCTTGTACGTAGGGGCAGTATTATAGTAGTTATATTCTTGTACATAGGGGCAGTATTATAGTAGTTATATACTTGTACATAGGGGCAGTATTATAGTAGTTATATTCTTGTACGTATGGGTAGTACTATAGTGGTTATATTCTTGTACATAGGAGCAGTATTATAGTAGTTGCATTCTTGTACGTAGGAGCAGTATTATAGTAGTTATATTCTTGTACATATGAGGCAGTATTATAGTAGTTATATACTTGTACATAGGAGCAGTATTATAGTAGTTATATTCTTGTACATAGGGGGCAGTATTATAGTAGTTATATTCTTGTACATAGGGGCAATATTATAGTAGTTATATTCTTGTACGTATGGGTAGTACTATAGTGGTTATATTCTTGTACATAGGAGCAGTATTATAGTAGTTATATTCTTGTACATAGGGGCAGTATTATAGTAGTTATATTCTTGTACATATGAGGCAGTATTATAGTAGTTATATACTTGTACATAGGAGCAGTATTATAGTAGTTATATTCTTGTACATAGGGGGCAGTATTATAGTAGTTATATTCTTGTACATAGGGGCAATATTATAGTAGTTATATTCTTGTACGTATGGGTAGTACTATAGTGGTTATATTCTTGTACATAGGAGCAGTATTATAGTAGTTATATTCTTGTACATAGGGGGCAGTATTATAGTAGTTATATTCTTGTACATAGGGGCAGCATTATAGTAGTTATATTCTTGTACATAGGGGGCAGTATTATAGTAGTTATATTCTTGTACGTATGGGTAGTACTATAGTGGTTATATTCTTGTACATAGGAGCAGTATTACAGTAGTTATACTCTTGTACATAGGGGGCAGTATTATAGTAGTTATAATCTTGTACATAGGGGCAGTATTATAGTATATTCTTGTATATAGGGGCAGTATTATAGTAGTTATATTCTTGTACTTAGGGGCAGTATTATAGTAGTTATATTCTTGTGCATAGGGGCAGTATTATAGTAGTTATATTCTTGTACATAGGGACAGTATTATAGTAGTTATATTCTTGTACATAGGAGCAGTATTATAGTAGTTATATTCTGGTATATAGGAGCAGTATTATAGTAGTTATATACTTGTACATAGGGGCAGTATTATAGTAGTTATATTCTTGTACGTATGGGTAGTACTATAGTGGTTATATTCTTGTACATAGGAGCAGTATTATAGTAGTTATATTCTTGTACATAGGGGCAGTATTATAGTATGTTCTTGTATATAGGGGGCAGTATTATAGTAGTTATATTCTTGTACATAGGGGCAGTATTATAGTATGTTCTTGTATATAGGGGGCAGTATTATAGTAGTTATATTCTTGTACATAGGGGATAGTATTATAGTAATTATATTCTTGTACATAGGGAGCAGTATTATAGTAGTTATATTCTTGTACATAGGGGGCAGTATTATAGAAGTTATATTCTTGTACATAGAGGCAGTATTATAGTAGTTATATTCTTGTACATAGGAGCAGTATTATAGTAGTTATATTCTTGTACATAGGGGCAGTATTATAGTAGTTATGCTCTTGTACATAGGGGCAGTATTATAGTATATTCTTTTATATAAGGGGCAGTATTATAGTAGTTATATTCTTGTACATAGGGGGCAGTATTATAGTAGTTATATTCTTGTACATAGGGGCAGTATTATAGTATATTCTTGTATATAGGGGCAGTATTATAGTAGTTATATTCTTGTACATAGGGGATAGTATTATAGTAGTTATATTCTTGTACATAGGGAGCAGTATTATAGTAGTTATATTCTTGTACATGGGGGCAGTATTATAGTATATTCTTGTATATAGGGGGCAGTATTATAGTAGTTATATTCTTGTACATAGGAGCTGTATTATAGCAGTTGTATTCTCTTATGCTGGTTTGTATAGATCTTTCAGTTTCCTTATTTTACCTCCAATATTTCAGACACACGGCTCCCAGATCTGATTGTGCCTCCAGCATACAGATGTAATATGTATAATAGTAGAAATCGCTTCTCTCAGCTAACGGACATATCACGGCCAGAAATGACAGCCTGCCATCCTGCTGTTTCCGGCACTAATAATAGGTATTGTATCAGCAGTTGAGCGTAATGTGCACAGCATATGAAACGGCCGTTAAGCGATAGCTTACATGAGACGCCACTCAGAAGAGGAACCAGCACAGAATTTCAGTGCACATGAAAAGAACTGATTAGGTAGATGTAGACCTTTTCTGGCTATGCTTTTGTCTCAATAAGATGCCCATACACTGACCTGATCTTGATCGTTACGGGTGGTTGGAGAAATATCAACCCATCCTTGAATATGTTCAATTGGTGTCCAGAAGTCCTGACTCTTGCAAGAGTTCCACAGTATCCAAAGTCAAGTTCACACTACCTAAGTAATCTCTCAGGCCTACATTTAGGTAATTAGTGTGCCGATTGCCGAACCACTATATGGTGGAGGAAACCTATGTCCCGAACAAGGGAAGGAGCCATGACGTAAGCAACCTAGCGAAGGAAGGTGAGCCACGGTTGCTCCTGTTTTCCCCACCAATCGTTGGGAAGGTTTTGGACCTAAAACTCTACTTTATGTTTTTGGCCATGGTGGTTTTTTCCATTGAGTCTATTATGGTCATGTAAGTTTTTGCGACTTCGTTCTACCTCAGTAATATCCCATTAGCAGAGGTCACCCAAGCTGCAATTTGCCCGGCAGTGAAGCCGCCATAGACTATAATCTCCTCACACACGATATAAATTGTACTTTTCGTCAAGCGACTTAATATAAAGACCCAGAGGAGCAGAGGAAGGAGGAGAAAGGCTTCAATTAAAACAAAATCAAATAAGAAACAATGGCTCCCGCCTCGGGGCAGCTCTCTAGAAATCAAATTATTTCTTCTTAGAGACAAAAATCCAGCAGAGCTCTAGGGAATGTAATAAAAGCTTCCCCCTGGAGCGGGACGGTGAAGCGGGGCTAGACGAGGGGCTTACAGCTCCACCATAAAGGGACTCTTGCTGCATTATAGCTTTTTTTATTATTAATTTCAGAGAAAGGACCCCGAGCCTCGTGTCACACTCCAAAAGACGTCTACATTTATCTTTCCTTAATTTTCCACAAGATATCACCGCGCACCATCAAAAAAACAGCACAAGGGAGGATGATAAATAGCCGCGGTAGACTGGAATATTACTGGCCACTGGACCACAAAATGGCTTCTTAATTGCAGAATAATATTTCTTTCAGAGTAGGAAAACGAGGTGTCTAGCTTTAAGGAAAGTTGGCAGACTGGTAAGTTCCTTCCCGACACATTGACGGCCATTTTGAAGTTGGTAAATTAAAGGGGCTGAGAGAAAACAGGGTGAACTGCAGAAATGCTTTTAATCTCCTGACTAGCACTGACGCTCAGGACACTCAGGTCTTTTCTGTGCCAATACTAATCTCTGTATTATTCTCATATCTTTGCACACTAGTTTTCTTCACTGCTGGGCTCTCACACACACTGTCAGTAGTTTATTCACTGTTTCATGGCTTTCACTCTCATTCTTTGTGGCTAGGTTGTGACATCCTTTTACTATGTAAATTCACCACAAAATGTCTGATGCACTCCCTGCCTCAGCTTTTATACAGGTCACGATAGTCTCTCCAATGGCTGTGCTATACCATGAGATGCGCCAGCTGCAAGGCATTATGGGAAAGCCCTGTTGAGGTCTGGTGATCCTTCTCTGGCCAATGCAATCTTCTGTAATGAATAAAATCACTACAGCCATTTTAGGCCATTCCTGTAAGGCAAATCCCAGGTTCAGTAAACTCCTAAAAATTCCACACAAATTTAATTTGCATCAAATTGATTCACGTATCTTTACGAGGTCCCTGTAGCCCAATTCTTTTTACTTCTGCCAACTGGCACTATATGAGGAAGTAGTTGCCCCCTTCAGGAATACTAGGAAAGTTTTCAGATATATGGTGGTCCTAGGTGTCCATTTTAATGCCTGTTCCACAATTTTATTCCCACCCTACCGTTTATGAGTCTGTTATGGTGACGCTGTCAGCTTGCAAATTCTAGGACAATTGAGAATAGGTAACTCTGACACATGGTCAGTGGCTATTTTAATGCTGGGTACTCATTCCAAGCTCTATCTTAGGTTCAGAAACCGTTGTAAGATATAGGATTCTCCTACACAAGGTAGGTGGCCATTTCAATGCCAGGAAACTTCTACAATTTACTATGGGGAGGGGAAGAGAGCAAAACAGGGAAGGATAATGAATTTCCAAGCGTACAAACCAGACAACAGTCGCTAATAAACTCCTCCAGCTCTCCTTCTCAAAACCAACTCCTCCCACTCCAATGTCATGCAGCAAATGCTAACTCTGACAAGTGCTTGGTAATCGAGCCCAGATTTTATAAGGAAAAGGAGTAGCTAACCGAGCACAGCTGAAAGTAGGAGTTTTCCAATATAGCTGATTAACCCCTGTTCTGCTGGAAGAAATAAACGTGTTTAATACACTGGAGAAGTGCCTCTTCTCAGCGTAGTAGGAGCAACCAGATGCTGCGGTCTTCTGGCTCCGCTCCGCTGCGGTAACCCCGTGACAGTGGTGTTGTGACACGGGGTGTCCACTGTCCAATCTGCGTTGCAGTTACTATCTCCGCCTTGAGACAGCCAATCAGGCTGCAGCTGATCCTTGACTCTCTCTTCATGTTCAATCCGTATGAAGACGGAGTTAGTGATACCAGCTCTGATTGGGCACTAGGGTCATGTGTCACAACACCGCAGGAGAGCTCCGGGACCGCGAGTGCCGCTACAGCTGGAACAGAGCCAGCTTGAGAGGCGAGTATAGGTGTTTTTATTTTCTAGGGGCCAAACATTTACTTTAACCCTTTCTTGCTGCAATCATTTATCCGGCTATCCTCTACATTTTAATGTAAGTGTCATTTCATCCACTCTCTTCTCCAAAGTATCATGCACTGTGACAATGCTACAAACTCTCAGGAAATGAGAGCGTGAGAAAGATTTTTTTTGAATGTGAGGGATGGTTACTCGAAAATAATAAAAGATTGAGTTAAAGCTGAAACGCGTCACATTTCTATGCTGAAGGATATGGAATGAAGTCTACAACTTCTACATACTTACTAGTGCGTGCAGGTCTTTATCTACTGTTTGACATGGGATGCCAAGCCTAGACACACCACCATCTACTCTGGGGGCCAATTGGATGTGATAATTCATACATCCCTTATAAAAAGATTCCTCCTCTTTTTTTTAGAGGTTGTAGTCACACATGAGAGTGTGGGATACATGACCATGATAAGTGATAGTATTAAGGAGACTACACGACAACGCCATGACCCTCCAAGGCTGCATTATCAATGGTCCTTCCTCCACTGGGCGTAGAACGGACAACACTTCTCTCTATGAATGTTATTCCTATAGAGCAGAGATTTTGTCCATGTAGTAATCCTTGGAAATATCTGGAGTGAGACTTAGGATGTGCTGATGAACCGAGTGCAAATATGATGAAATATGGCCGTGATTAAGAAAGCATCGACTTTAGCCCTGAGGCTATATGTAATGTAGGTATAATGAGCTTCCCCCTCCCAGGTGGGCTATTACCAGAGCCATCCTCAGCGTACAGACAGGCTGTTGTAGAAGATACCAATGAAAACATGCTGCTAAATGGTTTAGAGAATCATCCATTTACACTGAGTGAGTGTGGGGAGGCCATCTAAAATCTGGAGTAGGGATATGGCCACCAGAAAAATATTCTGTAGTCCAAAAAGTGATTTTTTTTTCTTATGGCGCAGTAACAGATCTTATCCTGCAGGTGTCACAGTTACAACTGACTGTAGAAAAATAGCAAAAAAAAATAAGGCAAGACTAAATTGTCACCAGCCATGTTATCTATTGAGCAACATTAAGGGTTAACTAAAAGGGTTCAAATTATAATCTGTCTCTATCTACAAAGAAACAAACCTGACCAGCATCTCCTAACAGAAAAAGGAAATGTGAACAGGTGAAAGCTGTGTAACTGTCACATACAAAACCAAACACAACAGCCACTGTGTGCACCAAGATATATGCAAAACAAATTACTGCCCTATAGACTGTACTTATATACCACATTACTGCCATATAGACTATACTTATATACCTCATTACTGCCATATAGACTATACTTATATACCACATTACTGCCATATAGAGTGTACTTATATACTACATTACTGCCATACAGACTGTACTTATATACCACATTACTGCCATATAGACTGTACTTATATACGGCATTACTGCCATATAGACTATACTTACATACTGCATTACTGCCATATAGACTATACTTATATACCACATTACTGCCATATAGACTATACTTATATACTGCATTACTGCCATACAGACTGTACTTATATACCACATTACTGCCATATAGACTGTACTTATATACCACATTACTGCCATATAGACTATACTTATATACCACATTACTGCCATATAGACTTTACTTATATACCACATTACTGCCATATAGACTATACTTATATACCGCATTACTGCCATATAGACTATACTTATATACCCCATTACTGCCATATAGACTATACTTATATACCACATTACTGCCATATAGACTTTACTTATATACCACATTACTGCCATATAGACTGTACTTATATACCGCATTACTGCCATATAGACTGTACTTATATACCACATTACTGCCATATAGACTATACTTATATACCGCATTACTACCATATAGACTATACTTATATACCCCATTACTGCCATATAGACTATACTTATATACCACATTACTGCCATATAGACTTTACTTATATACCACATTACTGCCATATAGACTGTACTTATATACCGCATTACTGCCATATAGACTGTACTTATATACCACATTACTGCCACATAGACTATACTTATATACCACATTACTGCCATATAGACTTTACTTATATACCACATTACTGCCATATAGACTATACTTATATACCGCATTACTGCCATATAGACTATACTTATATACCACATTACTGCCATATAAACTATACTTATATACCACATTACTGCCATATAGACTATACTTATATACCACATTACTGCCATATAGACTTTACTTATATACCACATTACTGCCATATAGACTATACTTATATACCGCATTACTGCCATATAGACTATACTTATATACCGCATTACTGCCATATAGACTATACTTATATACCGCATTACTGCCATATAGACTATACTTATATACCACATTACTGCCTTGCAGACTGTACTTATATACCACATTACTGCCATATAGACTATACTTATATACCACATTACTGCCATATAGACTATACTTATATACCACATTAATGCCATATAGACTATACTTATATACCGCATTACTGCCATATAGACTGTACTTATATACCACATTACTGCCATATAGATGGTACTTATATACCGCATTACTGCCATATAGAGTGTACTTATATACTGCATTACTGCCATATAGACTATACTTATATACCACATTACTGCCATATAGACTGTACTTATATACCGCATTACTGCCATATAGACTATACTTATATACCACATTACTGCCGTATAGACTATACTTATATACCCCATTACTGCCATATAGACTGTACTTATATACTGCATTACTGCCATATAGACTGTACTTATATACCACATTACTGCCATATAGACTACACTTATATATAGCATTACTGCCATATAGACTGTACGTATATACTGCATTACTGCCATATAGACTATAGTTTTCAGCTCTTTCTACAGATTCTCGATTGGATTGAGGTCTGGACTTTGACTTGGCCACCCTAACACCTGGATACATTTATTTGTGAACCATTCCATTGTATATTTTGCTTTATGTTTGGGATCATTGTCTTGTTGGAAGAGAAATCTCCGTCCCAGTCTCAGGTCTTTTGCAGACTCCAACAGGTTTTCTTCAAGAATGGACCTTTATTTGGCTCTATCCATCTTCCCATCAATTTTAACCATCTTCCCTGTTCCTGCTGAAGAAAAGCAGGCCCAAACCATGATGCTGCCACCACCATGTTTGACAGTGGGGATGGTGTGTTCAGGGTGATGATCTGTGTTGCCTTTACGTCAAATATATCGTTTGGCATTGTTGCCAAAAAGCTTGATTTTGGTTTAATCTGAGCAGAGCACCTTCTTCTACATGTTTGGTGTGTCTCACAGGTGGCTTGTTGCAAACTTTAAACAACACTTTTTATGAATATCTTTGACAAATGGCTTTCTTCTTGCCACTTTTCCATAAAGGCCAGATTTGTGCAGTGTACGACTGATTGTTGTCATATGGACAGACTGTCCCACCTCAGCTGTAGATATCTGCAGTTCATCCAGAGTGATCATGGGCCTCTTGGCTGCATCTCTGATCAGTCTTCTCCTTGTTTGAGATGAAAGTTTACAGGGACGGCAGATTCTTGGTAGATTTGCAGTGGTATGATAATCCTTCCATTTCAATATGATCGCTTGCACAGTGCTCCTTGGGGTGTTTAAAGTTTTGGAAATCATTTTGTATCCAAATCCGCTTTCAAACTTCTCCACAAAAGTATCACGGACCTGCCTGTTGTGTTCCTTGGTCTTCAGGATGCTCTCTGTGCTTCAAACAGAATCATGAGACTGTCACAGAGCAGGTGCATTTATACAGAGACTTGATTACACACAGGTGGATTATATTTATCATCATTAGTCATTTAGGACAACATTGGATCATTCAGAGATCCACAATGAACTTCTGGAGTGAGTTTGCTGCACTGAAAGTAAAGGGGCTGAATAATATTGCACGCCCCACTTTTCAGTTTTTGAATTTCCACAAAAATTTAAAATAACCACTAAATTTTGTTCAACTTCACAATTGTGCAATACTGACATATAGACTGTACTTATATACCACATTACTGCCATATAGACTGTACTTATATACCGCATTACTGATATATAGACTGTACTTATATACCGCATTACTGCCATATAGACTAATAATAACACTGGTCAACAGCATTTTTGGTGCCAAAGATATTTCATCGAATTTAGGGTATTTTTGGGGTGCTGATTCTGAATATGTCATCAGTTTTGCCAGATTGGCTCAAGTTTTTGAGATTTTTGGTATCTTATTTATAGCACTTGTTGGTAAATGCGACGCATCATCTCATTAATTTCTTTGGATTAGTACTTGAACTGAGCAGTTCTCAATATAGTTTTGTGTTAATTAGTGTTCTAAAAGTTTGTTCATAGCTTGATTTTTGCACTAACTTTATGTTGTTGTCTGTTTTCCAGTGAAAAGCATGAACTCATCAAGAAGAAGTTGTCTTAACGATCCAGACTCATTCTGTTACATTTGTGGTGAATACACACTGCCAAAACATAGAAGAAACATAACAGACTTCGTAAAAAAAGTGTATTTTGCCTATTTTGGGGTTATGCTTGGGGACCAAGACAAGTTTTGGGCACCACACATAGTGTGCAAAGCATGTATCGAATTATTACGAAAATGGAGCAAAGGACAAAGAAAAAGCTTCAAATTTGGTGTTCCAATGGTGTGGAGAGAGCCAAAAAATCATCATGATGACTGTTATTTATGGTAAACACAGGTACAGGCACATCTTCACAATGAGGGACAGGCCTTCTTGCAGATTCCATGTTACTCCCATTTTCGTTTCTTATGCTTATTGAATCCTTGCACTTGCACTGCACAGAAATAACAGTCATCATGATGATTTTTTGGCTCTCTCCACACCATTGGAACACCAAATTTGAAGCTTTTTCTTTGTCCTTTGCTCCATTTTCGTAATAATTCGATACATGCTTTGCACACTATGTGTGGTGCCCAAAACTTGTCTTGGTCCCCAAGCATAACCCCAAAATAGGCAAAATACACTTTTTTTACGAAGTGTGTTATGTTTCTTCTATGTTTTGGCAGTGTATATTCACCACAAATGTAACAGAATGAGTCTGGATCGTTAAGACAACTTCTTCATGATGAGTTCATGCTTTTCACTGGAAAACAGACAACAACATAAAGTTAGTGCAAAAATCAAGCTATGAACAAACTTTTAGAACACTAATTAACACAAAACTATATTGAGAACTGCTCAGTTCAAGTACTAATCCAAAGAAATTAATGAGATGATGCGTCGCATTTACCAACAAGTGCTATAAATAAGATACCAAAAATCTCAAAAACTTGAGCCAATCTGGCAAAACTGATGACATATTCAGAATCAGCACCCCAAAAATACCCCAAATTCATTAAAATATTTTGGACACCAGAAAAAAAAATTTTTTTCGTTGACCTGTGTAATAATACTAATCTTTATATAGCGCCAATATATTCCGCAGCGCTTTACAGTTTAATAGTTTCAAACACAAGTCATAAGTAACAACGTTAACAATACAATAATTGCTTACAATCTACAATGAGGTGGGGGAGATACAAAGTACAGGTGTGTATTTACAGTGATGTATTTACAATGAAGGTCCAGCCATCTTGAGGGAATGGGGTATAGATAGAGATAGTGAGTGGGCCACACACACCCACACTCACACACAAAATGACTTTGATTAGGGAACGTGATAGGCCGCTCTGAACAAATGTGTTTTGAGAGAGCACCTAAAACTGTGCAAGTTGTGGATGGTCCTAATTTCTTAGGGTAGAGCATTACAGAGGATTGGCACAGCGCGGGAGAAGTCTTGGAGTTGGGAGGGGGAGGTACGGATTAGTGCAGAAGTTATTTTAAAGTCATTTTCAGAGCGCAGCAATCAGCTAGGCCGATAGACAGAAATGAGGGAGGAGATGTAAGGGGGTGCCGCACTGTGAAGAGCTTTGTGGGTGAGAACAAGTACTTTGAATTGGATCCTATAATGAATGGGTATCCAGTGTAACGACTGACGAAGAGCGGACACGTCCGAGTACCGATTAGCCAGATGGACGACCCTGGCTGCTGCATTAAGGATAGACTGGAGAGGGGAAAGTCGAGTAACGGGGAGGCCAATTAAAAGAGCGTTGCAGTAGTCCAGGCGGGAGTGCATCAAGGCGACAGCGAGGTTTTTTGTTTCCATGGTGAGAAAAGGGCGGATTCTAGAGACGTCCATAGGTGTAAGCGGCAAGAGTGGGCAAGAGATTGTATATGGGAGGTGAAGGAAAGATTGGTGTCAAACATAACACGCAGACACCATGCCTGCTGCCGGGGTGTTATTATGGTGCCACCCACGGAGAGGGAAATGTCAGATTTAGGGATGTTAGTAGGCAGCGGGAGCAGAAGAAGTTCAGTTTTGGAGAAGTTGAGCGGACATAATGTTGGGGACTGCGGACAGACAGTCACTGGCGTTCTGTAGTACAGCGGGGGTAAGGTCAGGGGATGATGTGTATAGTTGTGTGTCATCAGCATAAAGAGGGTACTGAAAGCCAAATCTTCTGATGGTCTGTCCAATTGGGGCCCTGTAGAGAAAGAAGAGAAAGGGGCCAAGGAATGAACCCTGCGGCACCCCAACAGCGAGAGGAAGAGGAGATGAAGTGGAGCCAGCGAAGAAAACAGTGAAGGAGCGGTCAGAAAGATCGGAAGAGAACCAGGAGATAGCAGTGTCCTTAATGCCTAGTGACTGGAGCCTAGAGAGTAGGAGATGGTGGTTAACAGTGTCGAAAGCTGCAGAAAGGTCGAGAAGAATGAGCAGAGTGGTCACCGTTACATTTTGCTGTCAGAAGGTCATTGGTCACTTTGATGAGTGCAGTTTCTGTCGAGTATAGGGGCGGGTAAGTCGGGAGTAGGCAAGAGGCTCCAAGAGTTTAGAGATGAAGGGGAGATTGAAGACTGGTCTGTAGTTATTTTTGCAAGATGGTTCGAGAGCGGGTTTCTTTAACCCCTTAATCCCATATGACGTACTATCCCGTCCATGTGCCCTGGGCTTAATTCCCAGGGACAGGATCGTACGTCATAGCGATCAGCGGCGCCCACGTGGTGAGCGCCGCTGATTGCGGCCGGGTGTCAGCTGATTATGACAGCTGACAACCGGCACAATGTGTCAGGGGCGGTCACGGACCGCCCTCGACACGTTAACCCCTTGCACACCGCGATCAAACACAATCGCGGTGTAACGGGGGTTAAATGGAAGCATCGGCAGAGAGGGGGCTCCCTCCGTGCTTCCCTGAGCCCCCCACGGCAGCGCAATGTGCAGCGCTGCTGCGGGGGGCTCCTTCCCTGCAGGCCCCCGAATCCAAGATGGCGACGGGGGCCTTCGGGGGCCTGTAGGAAGCCGAATTCTTCAGTGCCTGCAAAGCGCAGGCATGAGCAAGTCTGCTTCAATGCCTGTGACAGATCGCTGATCTGTCACAGTGATCTGTAATGTGACAGGTCAGCGATCTGTCACAGGACAGTGATGTCCCACCTGGGACAATGTAATAAAGTTAAAAAAAAAAAAGTGTTAAAATAATTTTAAAAAAATCGCCAAATAAATTAGAAAAAAAAAAAATATTCCCCCAATAAATTCATTTTTTGGAAATAAAAAAACCAAAACAATAAAAGTACACATATTTGGTATTGCCGCGTCCGTAACGACCTGCCCTATAAAATTGTCCCATTAGTTAACCCCTTTAGCGAACCCCTTAAAAAACAAAAATAAAAAACGAAGCAAAAAATATTTATTATCATACCGCCGAACAAAAAGTGCAATAACACGCGATCAAAAAGACGCATATAAATATCCATGGTACCACTGAAAACGTCATCTTGTCCCGCAAAAAAAGAGCCACCACACAGCATCATCAGAGAAAAAATAAAAAAGTTATAGCTCGCAGAATAAAGCGATGCAAAAATAATTATTTTTTATATAAAAGTTTTCATTGCATAAAAGCGCCAAAACATAAAACAAGACATAAATGAGGTATCGCTGTAACAATACTGACCCGAAGAATAAAACCGCTTTATCAATTTTATCGCACGCGGAACGGTGTAAACGCACCCCCCCCAAAAGAAATTCATGACCTGCTGGTTTTTGTTCATTCTGCGTCCCAAAAATCGGAATAAAAAGCGATCAAAAAATGTCACGTGCCCGAAAATGGTACGAATAAAAATATCAACTCGTCCCGCAAAAAATAAGACCTCACATCACTTGGTGGGTAAAAATACAGAAAAATTATAGCTCTCAATATGTGGTGATGCAAAAACTATTTTTACAATAAAAAGTGTCTTTTAGCGTGTGACAGCTGCCAAACATAAAAACCGCCATAAATAGTAAATCAAACCCCCCGTTATCACCCCCTTAGTTAGGGAAAAATAATAAAATTAAAAGAAAATGTATTTATTTCCATTTTCCCATTAGTGTTAGGGCTAGGGTTAGGGCCAGGGCTAGGGTTATGGCTAGGGTTAGGGCTGAGATTAGGGTTAGGGGTGTGTTGGGGTTAGGGTTGGAGTTAGAATTGGGGGGTTTCCACTGTTTGGGGACATCAGGTGCTCTCCAAATGCAACATGGCGTCTGATCTCAATTCCAGCCAATTCTAGGTTGAAAAAGTCAAATGGTGCTCCTTCCCTTCCAAGCTCTGCCATGTGCCCAAACAGTGTTTTACCCCCACATGTAGGGTATCAGCCTACTCAGGACAAATTGCAAAACATCTTTTGGGGTCCAATTTCTCCTGTTACCCTTAGGAAAATAAAAAATTGGGGGCAAAAATATCATTTTGTGGAAAAAAATGATTTTTTTATTTTCACGCCCGGGCGTTATAAACTTCTGTGAAGCACTTGGGGGTTCAAAGTGCTCACCACACATCTAGATAAGTTCCGTGGGGAGTCTAGTTTCCAAAATGGGGTCACTTGTGGGGAGTTTCAATAGTTTACGTACATCAGGGGCTCTCCAAACGCACATGACACCCGCAGACCATTCCATCAAAGTCTGCATTCCAAAACATCACTACTTCCCTTCCGAGACCCGACGTGTGCCCATACAGTAGTTTTCTCCCACATATGTGGTATCAGCGTACTCAGGACAAATTGGACAACAACTTTTGGGGTCCAGTTTCTCCTGTTACCCTTGGGAAAATAAAAAAATTGGGGACTAATTGATCATGTTTGTGGAAAAAATACGATTTTTTTATTTTCATGCCCGGTCATTATAAACTTCTGTGAAGCACTGGGGGGCTCAAAGTGCTCACCACACAACTAGATAAGTTCCTTAGGGGGTCTAGTTTCCAAAATGGGGTCATTTGTGGGGGGTTTCCACTGTTTAGGTACATCAGGGGCTCTCCAAAAGCAACATGACACCCGCAGACCATTCCATCAAAGTCTGCATTCCAAAACATCACTACTTCCCTTCGGAGACCCGACGTGTGCCCATACAGTAGTTTTCTCCCACATATGGGGTATCAGCGTACTCAGGACAAATTGGACAACAACTTTTGGGGTCCAATTTCTCCTGTTACCCTTAGGAAAATAAAAAAATTGGGGACTAATTGATCATGTTTGTGGAAAAAATACGATTTTTTTATTTTCATGCCCGGTCGTTATAAACTTCTGTGAAGCACTGGAGGGGTCAAAGTGCTCACCACACATCTAGATAAGTTCCTTGTGGGGTATAATTTCCAAAATGGTGTAATTTGTGGGGGGTTTCCACTGTTTTGGTACATCAGGGGCTCTCCAAACGCAACATGGTGTCCGATCTCAAATCCAGCCAAAAACGTCAAATGGTGCTGCTTCCATTCCGAGCTCTGCCATGCGCCCAAATAGTGGTCTACACCCACATATGGGGTATCAGCGTACTCAGGACAAATTGCACAATAACTTTTAGGGTCCTGTTACCCTTGGAAAAATAAGAATTGAGGGTGAAAAGATCATTTTTGTGGAAAAAATATGATTTTTTTAATTGTACAGCTGTATGTTATAAACTTCTGTGAAGCCCTTGGGGGTTCAAAGTTCTCACCACACATCTAGATAAGTTCCTTGGGGGGTCTAGTTTCCAAAATGGTGTCATTTGTGGGGGGTTTCCACTGTTTTGGTACATCAGGGGTTTTCCAATCGCGACATGGTGTCCGATCTCAATTCCAGCCAAAAACGTCAAATGGCGCTGCTTCCCTTCCGAGCTCTGCCATGCGATCAAATAGTGGTTTACCCCCACATGTGGGGTATCAGCGTACTCAGGACAAATTGCACAATAACTTTTAGGGTCCTGTTACCGTTGGAAAAATAAAAATTGGGGGTGAAAAGATCATTTTTGTGGAAAAAATATGATTTTTTAATTGTACCGCTGTACGTTATAAACTTCTGTGAAGCCCTTGTGGGTTCAAAGTTCTCACCACATATCTAGATAAGTTCCTTGGGGGTCTAGTTTCCAAAATGGGGTCACTTGTGGGGGGTTTCCACTGTTTAGGTACATCAGGGGCTCTCCAAACGTGACATGGCGTCCGATCTGAATTCCAGCCAATTTTGCATTGAAAAGTCAAATGGCGCTCCTTCCCTTCTGAGCTCAGCCATGCGCCGAAACAGTGGTTCCCCCCAACATATCAGGTATCAGTGCACTCAGGACAAATTGTACAATAACTTTTGCAGTCCAATTTCTCCTGTTACCCTTGTAAAATAAAAAAAATTGAACCTGAAGTATTTTTTTTGTGAAAAAAAAGTTAAATGTTCATTTTTTTTAAATATTCAAAAAATTCCTGTGACGCACCTAAAGGGTTAATAAACTTCTTGAATGTCGTTTTGAGCACCTTAAGGGGTGCAGTTTTTAGAATGGTGTCACTTTTGGGTATTTTCTATCATATAGACCCCTCAAAGTGGCTTCAAATGTGATGTGGTCCGTAAAAATAAAATGGTGTTGCAAAAATGAGAAATCGCTGGTCAATTTTTAACCCTTATAACTTCCTAACAAAAAAAAATTTTGGTTCCAAAATTGTGCTGATGTAAAGTAAACATGTGGGAAATGTTACTTATCAAGTTTTTTGTGTGCCATATCTCTGTGATTTCAGGGCATAAAAATTCAAAGGTGGAAAATTGCTAAATTTTCAAAATTTTCGCCAAATTTCCGTTTTTTTCACAAATAAACGCAAGTTATTTGAATGAAATTTTACCACTAACATGAAGTAAAATATGTCATGAGAAAACAATGTCAGAATCACCGGGATCCATGGAAGCGTTTCAGAGTTATTACCTCATAAAAGGACAGTGGTCAGAACTGTAAAAATTGGCCCGGTCATGAACGTGCAAACCACCCTTGGGTCTTAAGGGGTTAATAATGGAGTAATGATGGAGTGTTTGAAGGAGGATAGAAAAAAGCCCGAGGAGAGGGAGAAATTAAAGATTGTAGTTAGGCGAGTTGTGACGACTGGAGATGGAATGAGGCCGGTAGTGCATGTATTCGGACGAGAAGAAGAGAGGAGTCTGGAGACTTCTTCTGTGATGGGATCAGGGCCGGACTGGGACTAAAATTCAGCACTGGCATTTGAAGTTACACAGGCCCACTAGTCACATGGTGACTATATAATATCTTTGTACACTTGTAGATTACAAGAAGTGAAAGGAGATTAACACGACTATATAACATGTAGACAGAGCTGTGCCCAGTATTTCAGCTCAGTCCTATTGCTTTTAGGTACAGTACTCCTCCCAAAGCTCCGTCCCCTTTTGTACACACGATGACAGAATTCCTGGCAGAACTGCTATCCATTGGGCAACCAGACCCCCTGGTCATAGCTGCCCCTATCATACCTCCCAACTTTTGAAGAAGGGAAAGAGGGACAAAGACTGCGTGCAGCGCGCCGCTGCAAATTTGGGCCACGCCCGGCCACATCCATTTCGCAACTAGTCACACCCATGTCCGCGCCTGATCGCACCCATTTAGCACTGCTGATCACACTGACTGGTACTGAGGGCACAGTGGCTGGCATTATGGGCACACTGACTGGCACTAAGGAAGAGAGAAAACAGAGAGAGAGAAAAAAGAAAAAAGAGAGAGAAAGGAGAGCGAGAGAGAAAGAACAGAGAGAGAAAGAAAGAGGGGAAGGAAAGAAAGAAAGAACAGAGAGAGACAGAGAGAGAAAGAAAGAAGTAAAGAAAAGAAAAAAAGAACAGAGAGAAAGAAAAAGAAAGAAAGAGGGGAAAGAACAGAGAGAGGGAAAGAAAAAAGAAAGATTAGAGAGAAAGAAAGAACAGAGAGAGAGAAAGAAAATGAAGGAAAGACAGAACAGGGAATGAGAAAGAAAGAACAGAGAAAGAAAGAAAAAGAGAGAAAGAAATAAAGAAAGATTCTATAAAGATACTATAGCAGCCCGGCTCCCACTGTAGTGCCCACCTGAGCCTCCCTGTGCAGGACATATCATGATCTGCTCACATGGCCGACATCCCCGATTCCAAGGCGATCCTGCTGTCTGCACTGTCGGAGGAGGACACAGTGATGGATCTGAAGCATTCCTCGTTCCGTCAAAATCTCCTCAAGAAATTATCTAATTTCAGGTCAGCTTCCAGCACATCACTTCAGGTGGAACGTCATGTGTGTGTTTTAAAATGCTCTTCGGGGCTCTGCCATGTACTCCTGTGTCCATGGGAAAAGCCCGCTTTGTATGCTTCGTACACACTTGGCTCCGCTCCGTACATCCCGTACACATATGGCTCCACTCCGTACACACACGGCTCCTCTCCGTATACCCCATACACACGCGGCTCCGCTCCGTACACCAAGTACACACATGGCTTCGCTCCGTACACCAAGTACATACATGGCTCCGCTCCGTACACCTCGTACACGCGCGGCTCCGCTCCGTACACCTCGTACACACGCGGCTCCTCTCCGTACACCTCGTACATGCGCGGCTCCGCTCCGTACACCTTGTACTCGCGCGGCTCCGCTCCGTACACCACGTACTCGCGCGGCTCCGCTCCGTACACCTCGTACTCACGCGGCTCTGCTCCACACACCTCGTACTCGCGCTGCTCCGCTCCATACACCTCAGACACACGGCTCCGCTTCGTACACACGGCTCCGCTCTGTACACCTCGTACACGCGCGGCTCCGCTCCGTACACTTCGTACACACACGGCTCCGCTCCGTACACCTCGTACACACACGGCTCTGCTACAGGCTCTGCTACATCTACCCTGTAAACACCTCCTGACCCCACACATACTTACCTCATCCAGCACCATGACAGCACAGCAGAGTCTTGCAGACACCAAGAGGCAAGGCTGAGCACACTGGACCTGTGATGAGGTCACAGGAGGGGCGGAGTCAGGGGTCACATGATCGGGGTCTGGCGAAAGGCTCCTGATCACGTGACCCCTGACTCCTCCCCTCATGTGACCTCATCACAGGTCCTGTGAACAGAGAAGAGAGCAGGCCAGTGACGCTGTGAGTGGCTGCGGGGGGTAGGTCTCATGCTACGGCGAGGATGGGGTGCGTGGGGGGTGCGTAGCGGCTTATCTCCCTGCAGTGCGGGAGAGTTGGAAACTATAACCGCCGTGCCCGCAGAGGGCCGGTGGCAGGAGCAACAGCCAGGCCAGTGGCCGCATCAGCTGGCAAGCGGCCAGATGATCGGGTGCTGCCGCCCACGGCCCACATGACGGCGGCCCAGTGAGAAAATGCCCGGTTGGTTATATTACCAATCTGGGCCTGGATGGGATCAAAAGTGGAAGGTGAGCCAGGAGAAATGCAGGGAGGGATGGGAGTCACAGCACTTGGTGGATGGGAGCGGATTTCCTGACAGATATTATCTACTTTCTCTATAAAGTGGGAGGCCAGGTCATCAGCCAAATATCTGTGACAGGGGCTTGTGCTTTCGGCCTGAGGAGTGAGTGAAAGGTGTCAAAAAGTTTCTTGGGGTTGTTGGATAGTGAGGAGATCAGGGTGGTGTAGTAGGTGTGTTTGGCAAGGTGGAGGGCAGAGTTATAGGTTCTTAACATAAATTTGAAGTGGATGAAGTCTTCTGGTGTGCAAGTTTTCCTCCATAAGCCTTCAACACTCCTAGAGCATCGCTGGAGAAGTCGCGTTTGCGATGTGAGCCAGGGCAGTTTTACTCTGTGTTTGGAATTTCTGAGGTTGAGGAGCGCTACTTGGTCCAGGTTGCTTCTGAGAGTGTCATTGTAGTGGTGTACAGCCAGATCAAGACAGGAAAAAGAGGAGATTGGGGACAGTGATGAGTGTAGGGAGTCTGAAAGTGTATGAGGGTTAATGGCATGAAGATTTCTGACTGTGTGGTAGGTAGGAGTGTGCTGGGGTGGGCGAGGATTTGTGAGAGTGAAGGAGAGAATGTTGTGGTCAGAGAGGGGAAGCGGAGAGTTATTTAGGTAGGAGATTGAACAGAGCCAGATAAAGACCAGGTCAAGGGTGTTACCGTCCTTGTGTGTCTCAGAGGTTGAGAGCTGTAAGAGGTCTAGAGAAGTGGTTAGTGATAGAAGCTGGGATGCAGATGTGGAAATAGGGCTGTTAATGGGGATGTTTAAGTCTCCCAGGATAAGGGTTGGTAGTTCTGAGGACATGAAGTGTGGCAGCCAGGCTGAGAAATGACCAAGGAATTGGGTGGGTGAGCCTGGGGGCCGGTATATGACCGCTACTCTGAGGGAGAGGGGACTGAAGAGCCTGATGATGTGGACCTCAAAAGAAGGGAATGAGAGTGATGGAACTGGGGGATGATCTGGAAAGGGCATTTTGTGGACAGGAGTATGCAGACTCCACCACCAAGTCTGTTTGTGGGTCTCGGGGAATGGGAGAATTGTAAGCCACCATAGGAAATGGCAGCAGGGGAGACAGTGTCAGAATCCTGAATCCAGGTTTCAGTGAGGGCCAACAGATTTAGAGCGTTGTTCAGAAAGTAGTTGTGCAGGAAAGGAAGCTTGTTACATACAGACCGAGGATTCCAGAGGGTACAATTAAAGATGGAGATGAGGGAGTACAAGTAATATTAATAAGATTAGTAAGGTTTCAATATGAGGTAGGGTAGGGGGAGATGTCCCCTGAAATCAGTAGGAGTAGGAAGATAAAGACTGTATTAATTGGCCTCCCCGTCACTCGACTATCCCCTCTCCAGTCCATACTTAATGCAGCAGCCAGGATCGTCCATCTGGGTAATCGGTACTCGGACGTGTCCGCTCTTCGTCAGTCATTACACTGGCTGCCCATTCATTATAGGATCCAATTCAAAGTACTTGTTCTCACCCACAAAACTCTCCACTGTGCGGCACCCCCCTACATCTCCTCCCTCATTTCTGTCTATCGGCCTAGCCGATCGCTGCGCTCTGCAAACGACTTTCGACTAACCCCTGCACTAATCCGTACTTCCCATTCCCAACTCCATGACTTCTCCCGTGCTGCTCCTATCCTCTGGAATGCTCTACCCCAAGAAATGAGGACTAACCACAATTTGCATAGTTTTAGGCGCTCCCTCAAAACACACCTGTTCAGAGCGGCCTATCACATTCACTAATCAAAGTCATTCTATGTGTAAGTGTGCATGTATAGCCCACTCACTATCCCCATCCATCCCCCACTCCCTCAAGATGGCTGGACCATCATTGTAAATACATCACTGTAAATACACACCTGTACTTTGTATCTCCCTCACCTCATTGTAGATTGTAAGCTGTCACGAGCAGGGTCGTCTTATTTCGTCTTATTTTGCTTTTATTATTGTATTGTTAACGTTGTTACTTATGACTTGTGTTTTGAAACTGTTAAACTGTAAAGAGCTGCGGAATATGTTGGCGCTATATAAATAAAGATTATTATTATAAAACACATTACTGCCATATAGACTGTACTTATACACCGCATTACTGCCATAGAGATTGTGGTGGTGATCCCTTGTAGAAGGCGCCGGTTGGCACAGGGGTAGCGGTGGTGATGAGCATCTTCAAGGTCTTTTGTGTGGCCGTGGGCCGCACACAGAGCAACTGATGCAAATGTAATGAGCTCACCAGACAAGGCTCATTGATCTGAAGCCTCAGCTAATTATCTGCTGGTAACGGAGTGTAATTCCGAATATAGCCAGCACCCCCATATTTCTGTAATCTGTGGAACAAGCACAGTCCACCGTAATAACTCATCAAGTGTACACAAGTGGTGTATGCCGATCATATGTAATTCATTCTCGGCATTACTACCTATTAGCTGCTCAGAGCAGGCTCCACTCCTTTCATGGGTAATACTGACTCGTGTATCTAAGCCTCTCATGTGCGATACCCTTTGGTACTTCCCGGCTATGCTGCCCATAGTAGGCCCTGGTTCTGTCATGTGTGATTCTTTCTAGTATATCTAAGCCTCTCATTTTTAATACCTATTCAGAATTTCCAGGCTCAGCTGTTCACAATAGGCCCCGGTCCTGTCATGTGTGATATTGTCTTCTGTATCTAAGCTTCTCATGTGTGATACCGTCTCAGTACTTTCCTGCTCCGCTGTGCACAATAAGCCCTACTCCTGCCATGGGCGATACTGTCTGGTGTAGCCAAGCCCCTCACTCACAGTACCTATTCGGCATTTCTCAGCTTTGCTGTACACAATAGGCTCCGCTCCCATCATGTGTGATACTACCTGGTGCATCTAAGCCTTTAATGTGTGATAATGTCCTTGTATTTCATGGCTCTGTTGCACACAATAGGCCCTGCTCCTATCACGTATGATGCTGTCTGGTGTATCTAAGCTTCTCATGCGTGACACCGTCTCGGTATTTATCGACTGCTATGCACAATAGGCCCAGGTCCTGTCATTTGTGAGACGATCTGGGGTATCTAAGCCTCTAATTTGTGATTCCGTCTCAGTATTTCCCGGCTCTGCTACGCACAATAGGCCCCGCTCTTGTCATGTGTGATACTATCTGATGTATCTAAGCCTCTCATGCGCTATACCTTCTAGGTATTTCCCGGCTCTGCTACACACAATAGGCCCCGCTCTTGTCAAGTGTGATACTATCTGATGTATCTAAGCCTCTCATGCGCTATACCTTCTAGGTATTTCCCGGCTCTGCTACACACAATAGGCCCCGCTCTTGTCATGTGTGATACTATCTGATTTATCTAAGCCTCTCATGCGCTATACCTTCTAGATATTTCCCGGCTCTGCTACACACAATAGGCCCTGTTAGCGTCATGTGTGATACTATCTGATGTATCTAAGCCTCTCATGCGCTATACCTTCTAGGTATTTCCCGACTCTGCTACACACAATAGGCCCCGCTCTTGTCAAGTGTGATACTATCTGATGTATCTAAGCCTCTCATGCGCTATACCTTCTAGGTATTTCCCGGCTCTGCTACACACAATAGGCCCCGCTCTTGTCATGTGTGATACTATCTGATGTATCTAAGCCTCTCATGCGTTATACCTTCTAGGTATTTCCTGGCTCTGCTACACACAATAGGCCCCGCTCTTGTCAAGTGTGATACTATCTGATTTATCTAAGCCTCTCATGCGTTATACCTTCTAGGTATTTCCCGGCTCTGCTACACACAATAGGCCCCGCTCTTGTCAAGTGTGATACTATCTGATGTATCTAAGCCTCTCATGCGTTATACCTTCTAGGTATTTCCCGGCTCTGCTACACACAATAGGCCCCGCTCTTGTCAAGTGTGATACTATCTGATTTATCTAAGCCTCTCATGCGCTATACTTTCTAGGTATTTCCCGGCTCTGCTACACACAATAGGCCCCGCTCTTGCCATGTGTGATACTATCTGATTTATCTAAGTCTCTCATGCGTTATACCTTCTAGGTATTTCCTGGCTCTGCTACACACAATAGGCCCCGCTCTTGTCAAGTGTGATGCTATCTGATGTATCTAAGCCTCTCATGCGCTATACCTTCTAGGTATTTCCCGGCTCTGCTACACACAATAGGCCCCGCTCTTGTCATGTGTGATACTATCTGATGTATCTAAGCCTCTCATGCGTTATACCTTCTAGGTATTTCCTGTCTCTGCTACACACAATAGGCCCCGCTCTTGTCAAGTGTGATACTATCTGATTTATCTAAGCCTCTCATGCATTATACCTTCTAGGTATTTCCCGGCTCTGCTACACACAATAGGCCCCGCTCTTGTCATGTGTGATACTATCTGATGTATCTAAGCCTCTCATGCGTTATACCTTCTAGGTATTTCCCGACTCTGCTACACACAATAGGCCCCGCTCTTGTCATGTGTGATACTATCTGATTTATCTAAGCCTCTCATGCGCTATACCTTCTAGGTATTTCCAGGCTCTGCTACACACAATAGGCCCCGCTCTTGTCATGTGTGATACTATCTGATTTATCTAAGCCTCTCATGCGTTATACCTTCTAGGTATTTCCCGGCTCTGCTACACACAATAGGCCCCGCTCTTGTCATGTGTGATACTATCTGATGTATCTAAGCCTCTCATGCGTTATACCTTCTAGGTATTTCCTGGCTCTGATACACACAATAGGCCCCGCTCTTGTCATGTGTGATACTATCTGATGTATCTAAGCCTCTCATGCGTTATACCTTCTAGGTATTTCCCGGCTCTGCTACACACAATAGGCCCCGCTCTTGTCATGTGTGATACTATCTGATTTATCTAAGCCTCTCATGCGCTATACCTTCTAGGTATTTCCCGGCTCTGCTACACACAATAGGCCCCGCTCTTGTCATGTGTGATACTATCTGATGTATCTAAGCCTCTCATGCGTTATACCTTCTAGGTATTTCCCGGCTCTGCTACACACAATAGGCCCCGCTCTTGTCATGTGTGATACTATCTGATGTATCTAAGCCTCTCATGCGTTATACCTTCTCGGTATTTCCCGGCTCTGCTACACACAATAGGCCCTGCTCTTGTCAAGTGTGATACTATCTGATGTATCTAAGCCTCTCATGCGCTATACCTTCTAGGTATTTCCCGGCTCTGCTACACACAATAGGCCCCGCTCTTGTCATGTGTGATACTATCTGATGTATCTAAGCCTCTCATGCGTTATACCTTCTAGGTATTTCCCGGCTCTGCTACACACAATAGGCCCTGCTCTTGTCAAGTGTGATACTATCTGATGTATCTAAGCCTCTCATGCGTTATACCTTCT